>NC_134088.1:20352071-20678107 GCF_000715075.1 Nicotiana tabacum | reverse complement strand
GGCTGCGAAAGGGTATAGCAAGATGCCAATTTGAGGCTAAGTAGGTGAATTATCTCTTGCGGAGTAATTTATGTATGTGTGTTCCTTATAATGTTGAGTGGAGGGTTTATTTTCTCCCATCGGGGTGTATGAGTTGAGATTTGAGTTTGGATTAGTAGAGAAAGTTGACTTGACCGTCACGGGGATGAAGGCGAGCTTAGTAGATGATTTAAGGTATTTTATGGTTTGTGTTACCTAAGCTTGTGAAAATGTTTTGTGGAATTGACTGCGGGATTATGACAATAGTAGAGTATGGGTATGCTGAGTTATCTGATGTTTTGTTATATGGCTTTGAGCCGAGTGGGGGAGTCTACTATCTGCGATTTGATTGCACGATTATGTGCGGTATTGGTTTTAGTCCGAGGCATACTCGTTGATTAGTTATGAATTGTAGAGGTTGAGATCGGGGATGACTCGAGTAAGAAAGTTTCTTGAATGCGGGTTATATTGCACTTTATGAAAATATGAAAAATCATGAAATCATTAAATCGTTATTTTGAATGATGTAGTGCGCACGAAGTATGAATTTGATTGGTGGTGTTAAGGCAGGGTTACTTCTTTGGGGGTTGTTGTGCTAATGGGTCTTGTGTCTTTCGGCTCGTTTGGGCGGTGCAATTTAGATTTGAGCATAGTGGGTGACTTCCGAAAGTGTTCTAATGGATTCAAAATATATATGTGTCAATTGAAAAAATTTTGGAATTTGTATATCGTCAGAATCAATTATTTACACTGGATGGTGTCGGGACTTGCAGTAATTCTGTATGGTTATGGATTCTACATTTCAGTGCAAGAAAGGTAAAAAAGGAACAGTTTAAAGCACACATAAGGTCTTTTCAGTGTGGGGGTCTCGGTTGTGGTACTTTTGTGGTGCTTAAGAAGAATACAATGGCTTATGGTCCTTAGGGCGGTATGGTTTTATGTTAGGATATCTTGTAGTGAGCTTTGGATAAGGATCGTAGTGTTCTGACAAGGAGAAGTGTCAACTTGAGGGTAATTCAGGAGAAACTCAAAGTAAATAGGACAACTAGGTAGTAGGCTAGACCAGTATGGTAATGGTATGCTCGGTTCTTTTGGGTAATTATGATGTGGTGAGACTTTACAGATGTTTTGGTGGCAATATTCTTGAGTTTGGTGACCTGCGTGGCTTGATCAAGTTAGAGGAATTCAGTTCTGATAGCTTGGTTATGTGCAAATGGATTTCAAAGTGTTCTTGATGGTTTCTAAAATGGTTTGAGCAGGATATTTTCTACCAGTGTGGGGAACGTGTTGTGTATTGTGATTTCCTCCTGGAATGAAGCAAGAGAGAGGTTTCTAACTGACCGGGTATGTAATTTTCTGGTGACTCGGAGTTGATAATGAGATTCTCGTGCTTGTCACATTATGGCATGATAGATATGGTGTGTTGTGTGGGATTTAGACTTACATGTACAAGGTGGTAGTTTATTCTTGTAGGGAAAGTCATGAATTCTGGATAGAATCGTCAGTTTTAGATATTTTGATTAATGTTATAACTGCTCGATAATCCCTGAGAAGGGTGCGTATTTCAGAAGGCGCATTGTGTTTTGACTTATGGATGTTCATCGGTATTGAGGTGCTCACCTGGATGATAGACTGTTGATATTCCAATTATCGCTATGCGGCACAGAAGAATTATGGAAGTATTCCTAGTGGGGTAATTGTGTATGAAGGATGTGATAGTCATTCGAGTGCTGGAGTTGTGATCCGTTACGGTGGTTCATGTGTTCTATGAATTTGGGGGACTTGAGTTATCATAAGCAAATTGTTTCAAGGTTGCGACCTGGTTGAGGTGAGTATTTTATTTTAAATCAGTGGAGGCACTAATTGCGTTAATTATTTGTGATAGTTGTGCGCCATGTGTACGTACATATGGGAGGTTTGAGCCATGTGCGGGCATCGGGGCAAGTATTCATACTCGGAAGAATGCTTAGACAAAGATATGCCTAGAGTTGACTGTTAAGCGTAAAGTTATAACGTTTCTCGTATTCGTACCTTTGTCGAGAACTATATGGACTACACTTGAGGTTACAAAGAGGCTAATTCCTTGAATAAATTGGATAGTTACTATTTCTGCGTTAACTTGCCGATTTGAGTGGTGATAGTATACCTTGCACCTGCCTGCTCTCTGGCGTGTTATTTATACCAGTCCAGCAGAATGAGAATCGTATTTTATTTATAATATACATATGTACTTATTTGAATGCTCATGTTTGATATGCTTGGACTGGAGGCCTGTGACCATGCCAGGCGGATTATATTATCGACACGTGAGTTGTCCGTGCGGATTCATATACTGATATTATTTGCACCTGAGTTGTCCATGCGGGTCCAGATATTGACAATATAGCACGTGAGTTTTCCGTGCGAGTGATGTTAATGTGAGCTCTAGAAGAGTTGGTTACTGTTATTAAATTCGTATGTCTTGGTCTTACTGTAGAAAATGAGCTTATAGCATTGCAGTTGTGGTGGTGCTTATTGAACTTGCAATACGGTTCTCTACTTTGAGACATCTTCCATTTTGGGTACAAGGTTGCGCAGTTGTGACTTGAGTTGTATTGGTGTTGCATGTCAGTGGGATAGTTGTGTTTAATAATATATGTCCATTGGACCTAGAATGGGTACTATTAGATTTTATTATGGTATATTGGGAGGATAATATTGAAAGTCGTCTTAGAAGGTGAATATGGTTCTGGTTGGGACGATAAAGCTCCATGACTTGTTGATCTGATAAGGGGTTATGAGATTGCGCGTGTTTCTTTCATTATCAGCAGTGTACGAAGGTTTTGGAACGAGGTTTGTCTTGATATGGAGTTTAATACTAGTACCGGGTTAGTTTGGAGTAGTTACTGTGATCGGTAATGGTGCTGCGAGCATGCGAGTTGTGTAGTATGTTACATGATTATATTTGGGGTTATGGCTATGGCTTGATACAGCTTGTTCAGACTCATATAGTGTGTAGATGTGAGATTCGGGTCTTGAAAAGAAATTATGGATGTTAGAAATTGAATTCCAAGGTTTATGGGCTAAGGTTAAAGTAATGATCTTTAATTACGTGGTATTTTCATGCCTATATGGAATACGGTGGCATGGGATCACCCCCGGGTATATGCGTGGTAAGATGGAATAGTGACATAATGGCTTGGAAACAACTCTTGGAACGTTCGAGGACGAACGTATGTTTAAGTGGGGGAGAATGTAACGACCCGGCCGGTCGTTTTGAATATTACAGCCATGTTCCCCGATTTACTGCTCAATTTGTGCTTTATAGTTGTTATGTGACTTGCCGGGGTAATTGGTTCGGGTCCGGTGAGATTTCGGAAATAAATTGAGACATTTAGAGCCTGTTTGGACATAAAGTTTGATGGAAGATTTTTCCAAAAAATTTCATATTTTTTCGAAATCAACGTTTGTTCATAAAATTTCCAATTTTCACTTGACAATGCATTTTGGAAATTTTCAAAAATTTGAAAAACTGCAAAAAGTTATTTTTCAAAATTATCACTCACAAAACTTCAAAAACAACCCAAACTGAAATTTATGTCCAAACACAACTCTAAATTTCAAATACCATTTTCACCTGAAAAAAGTTTTCACCATTTTTTCGAATTTTACAATTCTTATGTCCAAACGCCTACTTAGTCACAAAGATGAAAACTAAAGTTGAAAAGGTTGATTGGATGTTGACTTATGTGTAAACGATCCCAGAATAGAGTTTTTATGATTCCAATAGCTCTGTATGGTGATTTTTGACTTAGGAGCGTGTCCAGAAAATTATTTGGAAGTCCGTAGTTAAATTAGGCTTGAAATGGCTAAAATAGAAATTTAAGTTGGAAGTTTGACCGGGGAGTTGAATTTTTGATATGAGGGTCGGAATCCGATTCTGAAAATTGGAATAGGTCTGTTATGTCATTTATGACTTGTGTGCATAATTTGAGATCAATCGGACTTGATTTGCTAGGTTTCGGCATCGAATGTAGAATGTTCTTACGTTGTTTCGTCAAGATTTAAGTGGTATCACATTAAGCAAATGAGCTTCAAATTCAGTTTTGATTGAATCATTTGATCCGTATTGAAATTTCGGAGCCATAGCAAAAAGAATCGTCGAATTCGGACATCATATGAGAGAGTTATGCCCATTTTCGTGTCGGGAAATATTTCCTGTTAGCGTCCAGGGTAGCGTGGGGTGCTATCCCCAGCGCTGGTACTTCTGGAGTTCTGGAAATGGCGCCACAGGCAACACCCCACGCCACCTGTGGCGTCCGAACATTAAAATCCTTATAAATGGGAGGTTTGGGCGATTTTCAGAGGCAAATTTCACCACACAACTTGGGATTCGAGGCGTTCGGAGACCGAATCGCGAGGAAAACGTTTAATTGGAATAAAGAATTGCTCGGATTGAGGCAAGTAACACTTCTAAACTTGGTTCTGTGGGTATGAATCCCCGAATTACGTGTTGTATGAATTGTTTTGTAATGACCCGGCCAGTCGTTCCGAGAGTTATAGCCCTATTTCCCCCATTTCTGCTTCTCTATGTGTTGTTTAGCGGTGTTGAGTTGTATCGAGTTGGTAGGCTTGGGTCCGGAGTAATTTTGGAGTGAAATGAGACACTTAGTCCCTTAATTAGAATTCTAAGTTAGAAAAGTCAACCGGAAGTTGACTTATGAATAAACTAACTCATTGGGTGATTTTAGACTTAGGAGTGTGTCCGGAATATAATTTGGAGGCCCGTGGTAGAATTAGGCTTGAATTGGCGAAAGTTAGAAATTTGGCGATTTTGGTCGGCGGTGGAAAATTAGGTATCGGGGTCGGAATGGAATTTCGGAAGTTGGAGTAGGTTCGTAGTGTCATTTGTGACGTGTGTGCAAAATTTGAGGTCATTTGGACGTTGTTTGATAGGTTTCGATGTTGTTGGCGAATTTTGGAAGTTTAGAAGTACTTAGGCTTGAATTCGAGGTTGATTTGATGTTTTGGTGTTGTTTTGGGTGTTCCGAAGGTTCGACTAAGTTCAGGTAGTGATATATGACTTGTTGGAATTATTGGTTGAGGTCTCGAGGGCCTCGGGTGAGTTTCAGATAGGTTTGAGTTGTGTTGCGCTCGTTTTTCTTGTGTTTCGACGCTGTTTCTTCAAGCATGAATGCTATCACATTGAAAGGAATGAGCTTCGATTTCCTTTTTGATTGAAGCATTAGATCTGTATCGTAATTACGGACCCGTAGCAAAAAGAATCATCGAATTTGGATATCGTATGAAGATTTTATGGTAATTTTACTAAGAATTAGGTTGTCATATTTTTCAGATTAATTCTGAAATTACCACTGACAGTTATTTAAAAATCTGCGCTATTTATAAAAATTAAAACCTACATATCTCCTTCATTATAAGGTCAAATGGAGTGATTCAAAAGCCTAACTTGACTAGAATTTCACATGGAATCCATTGGAGGTATAAAAAGTGAGTTTCAGGATCGTTTGTTATGAGAAACGAGGCAAAATAACTGGCAGAAAATTATATAAAATAAGGGTTTGTTCATTCGGTCATATTTTGAGTTGGGGAGCTCGAATTTGGGCGATTTTGGAGGCGATTTTTGCCATAGGGATTGGGGTAAGTGTTCTCTACTCAATTTTGGTTATATTTCATGAATCCATCTTCGTTTCTGATTTTGGTTAGATTCGGAGCTTTTGGAGACTGATTCTAGAGACGAGGGCATCCCGAAGTAGGATTTTACGATGTTAAGGTAAGTAACAGTTTTTAATTAACCGTGCAGATCCAGGTATTTATAGCATGGCACGTGAACTGTCCGTGCTTAGCGCTTAGAATTTGGGAGCCCCTCCGGAGTCTGTACACACCCCCAGTGAGCGCAGAGTGTTGAGTGTTTTGAGTGTTGAGTGTTGAGTGCGAGTGATGAGTGATGGAGTGACACTGCTGTGAGGTTGTATTTATTGGTGTTGTTGTTACATTTATCTATTAAACTTCTTTGTGGCATTTACTGAGTTATGGAATTTATCTGTTTATTTCTGTTTATTTTTAAATTGTGAAAATAAATAATTGGACGGTTTTACTTAACTCGTCACTACTGCTCAGTTCCTTAGTTATTTCTGTTACTACTGAGTTGGTTGTACTCATACTACATCATGTACTTTATGTGCAAATCCAGGTGACTTAGAGCGTGGCGATCGTTGAGTTCAGGCCGGCTATCTATGGAGATTGCAAGGTAGCTGCTAGCGTTCACAGGACCTTGTTACTCCTTTTTATCATTTCTTATTTTGGACTGTATTGACAGTTAGACAGTTTTATTTCTTAGTTCATAGATTTAGACGCTCATGACTTAGTGTCACCCCGATGTTTGGGGCTTGTTTCTGTATTTTTCTATATTATATTTAGAGTTGATTTAATTTATGAAAAATTTAAATGTTGAAATATTTTATTAAATTCTTATAATCGGTTTAGTAGTAATATTTTGGGAAGTAGGCTTGCCTTGTCACACGATAGGCACCATCATGACCATGGTTAGATTTTGGGTCGTGACAAGTTGGTATTAGAGCCTAGGTTACATAGGTCTCACAAGTCATGACCGGGTTTAGTAAAGTCTTGCAGATCGGTACATAGACGTTTGTACTTATCTTTGAGAGGCTGCAGAACCTTTAGGAAAATTTCACATTCTTGAATTCTTATCGTGCGGTATTGATTCAGCTTGAAGTGTAACTCTTTGAATTCCTTCCACGCATTCGTATGCGCATATGGGCGCTCGGTATCAGTTGTGCATCGACGGCATGTGATTCCCTGGATGAGGTGCGAGATGTGATTTCTGTGTGTTGATGTCGGTCCAGTCTGGAGGACATGAGGCTGGGTTTTGACTGTAGCTTGAGCACTGAGATGTTGATTGTGTAAGCACGTGCTTGTGGTACTTTTGGGGATATTTAAGAGAGTATTCTACGGCTTATGAGCCTTAGGGCGGTGTGGTTTTATGCTTGGGCCTCGTGTGGTGAGTCTGGGTTGAGGATTGTGATGTTATGGCGGGGCAATGTATCAATTTGAAGGTAATTCAGAAGGAACTCGGATAGATAGGACATCTTGGTAGTAGGTTGGATCGGCATGGTAATGGGTATGATTAGTTCTTTGGGTGTGTATGAGGCAATGAGTTATACAGGTGTTTTGTGGCAATGTCCTTGGGTTTTTTGTGGTCGGCGTCGCTTGGTTGAGTTAGAAGGATTCAGTCCTGACGGATTGGTTTTGTTCCATTGGGGTTCGGAGAGAGTTCTTGATTGTTTTGAGAACAACTCTTGGCACATTCGAGGATGAACGTTTGTTTAAGAGGGGGGATGTAACGACCCGTCCAGTCATTCCGAGAGTTATAGCCCGGTTTCCCCCATTCCTGCTTCTTTATGTGTTGTTCAGTAGTGTTGAGTTGTATCGAGTTGGTAGGTTTGGGTCCGGAGTAATTTTGGAGTGAAATGAGACACTTAGTCCCTTAATTAGAAAGTTAAGTTAGAAAAGTCAACCGAAAGTTGACTTATGAATAAACTAACTCATTGGATGATTTTAGACTTAGGAGTGTGTCCAGAATGAAATTTGGAGGTCCGTGGTAGAATTAGGCTTGAATTGGCGAAAGTTAGAAATTTGGCAATTTTTGTCAGCAGTGAAAAATTAGGTATCTGGGTCGGAATGGAATTCTAGAAGTTGGAGTAGGTTCGTAGTGTCATTTGTAACGTGTGTGGAAAATTTGAGGTCATTTGGACGTGGTTTGATAGATTTCGGCGTCATTGGCGAATTTTGGAAGTTTAGAAGTTCTTAGGCTTGAATTCAAGGTTGATTTGGTGTTTTGGTGTTGTTTTGGGTGTTCCGGAGGTTCAACTAAGTTCAGGTAGTGATATATGACTTGTTGGAATTATTGGTTGAGGTCCCGAGGGCCTCGGGTGAGTTTCAGATAGGTTTGGGTTGTGTTGCGCTCCGTTTTCTTATGGTTCGACGTTGTTTCTTCAACCATAAATGATATCATATTGAAAAAAATGAGCTCCGGTTTCCTTTTTGATTGAAGCATTAGATCCGTATCGTAATTATGGACCCGTAACAAAAAGAATCGTTGAATTTGGACATCGTATGAGGATTTTATGGTCATTTTACTAAGAATTAGGTTGCTAGATTTTGCAGATTAATTACGCAATTGCCAATGACGGTGTATTTAAAAATCTACATTATTTTCAAATATTAAAACCTACTTATCTCCTTCATTATAAGGTCAGATTGAGTGATTCAAAAGCCTAACGTGACTAGAATTTCACAAGAAATCCATTGGAGGCATAGAAATTGAGTTTCGGGATCGTTTGGCACTAGAAACGAGGCAGAATATCTGGCAAAAAAATATATAAAATAAGGGTTAGTTTATTCGGTCATATTTTGAGTTGGGGAGCTCGAATTTGGGCGATTTTGGAGGCAATTTTCACCATAGGGATTGGGGTAAGTGTTCTCTACTCGATTTTGGTTATATTTCATGAATCCATCTTCGTTTTTGGGATTTGATTGATGATTTCAAAGTGAAATTGAGAGAGTTAGGGCTTGAGTTTTGGAGAGTTTTAGGTAGGGATTTGAGGGACCAAACGGAGTCCGATTTTGATATACTTTATATGGTTAGACTCGAGAGAGGACGAGGGTTCTAATTCTGCCACTTTTGACTGGTTCTGAGACGTGGGCCCGGGGGCCGGGTTTTGTCCGATTTCAGATTTTTGGCATATTTTGTAGTTTTTATTGTGGAATTTGATTCTTTAGCACATGTTGATAGTAGTATTCTAATTTTGGTTAGATTTGGAGCTTTTGGAGACCTAGTCCATAGACGAGGGCATCCCCGGAGTAGGATTTTACGTTGTTAAGGTAAGTAACAGTTTTTACTCTAGCCTTGAGGGTATAAACCCGGAGAATTTGATATCATGTGATTGTTTGGAGGTGATACCCACGCTAGGTGATGGGCGTGTGGGTGTATACCTCGAGGGATTGAGACTTGGTCTGTCCCGTGAGGTTGTGAGGCCTAATAACCATTATTTGTGTTTATGTATTTACTTGTTGGTGAACTAGTCTGCCTTCACGTTAGAGATCATGTTTAGGCTTCATTCATGCTCACGTTATTTGTACTCAGTCATAGACATTATTGTACATGTTTACCTCAGTCTCTATTTTTTTATTGATATGTTGTGATACTTGATGTGGGTTGTGTCCCCTTATTTGTGGTGCATTGTGAGGCTGGATAAGTATATGACTGAATAAGGTCAGGGGCCTGGTTGTGAGGATATTAATACCATAGTGCGTGAGTTGTCCGGGTAGCACGTGAGCTAACCGTGCGGGTCCAGGTATTGATACCATAGCGCGTGAGCTGTTCGCGTAGCACATGAGCTAACCGTGCAGATCCAAGTATTGATATTATTGTACGTGAGTTGTCCGTGCTTAGCGCTTGGGCTTTAGGAGCCCCTCGGGAGTCTGTACACACCCCCAGTGAGCGCAGAGTGTTGAATGTTTTGAGTGTTGAGTGCTAAGTACGAGTGATGAGTGATGGAGTGACACTGCTGTGAGGTTGTATTTATTTGTGTTGTTGCTGCATTTATCTATTAAACTTCTTTGTGGCATTTACTGAGTTATGGAATTTACCTGTTTATTTCTGTTTATTTTTAAATTATGAAAATAAATAATTTGAATGTTTTACTTAGCTCGTCACTACTGCTCAGTTCCTTAGTTATTTCTGTTACTACTGAGTCGGTTGTACTCATACTACACCCTGCACTTTATGTACAGATCCAGGTGAGTAAGAGCGTAGCGATCGTTGAGTTCAGGACGGCTATCTGTGGAGATTGCAAGGTAGCTGCTAGCGTCCGCAGGACCTTATTACTCCTTTTTATCATTTCTTATTTGGACTGTATTGACAGTTAGACAGTTTTATTTTTTAGTTCATAGATTTAGCCGCTCATGACTTAGTGACACCCCGATTTTGGGGCTCGTTTCCGTATTTTTCTATATTATATTTAGAGTTGATTTAGTTTATGAAAAGTTTAAATGTTGAAATATTTTATTAAATTCTTATAATCGATTTAGTAGTAATATTTTGGGAAGTAGGCTTTCCTTGTAACACGATAGACGTCATCACTTAGATTTTGGGTCGTGACATGTTTGGAGATGACGCACATGCTAGGTGATGGGCGTGTGGGCGTGCATCATAGGAATTGTGACTTAATTGATTCCGTGGAGTTGCATAATTAAATAAATGTCAATATCCACATATCCTCCACGTGTTAGAGAAATTGAGCTGAGTCTCATATTAAAGATCATGTTCAGGCTACGCGCCGATATATTTTGGGACCCACATGGGTCGTATTGTTGTGGAACTATTTGTTTAAATTTAAAATATTGTACTCAGTCACATCTATCTTGCATATCATATCTCAGTCTCTGTTGTCATTTAATGATACAACATATCATCATGCCGGATTGAATTTTCATGTCATTGAGAGCCCGAAAGACTGGAGATTTTGAGTGATATTTATGGGATCGGGTTGCACGTCATTGCATGTTTATTTATTTATGCCTGGATCTGGCTATTATAGCTCTTGGACTGAAGGAGCCCCTCCAGAGTCTACACCCTCCACTGTGAGCGCAATTGATATATATATATATGGGATGGATCTTCCCTCGGCATGAATCTTGCTCGAAGCTTTGATATTGAGGGATGGATTTTCCCTGGACATAGATCTTGTCCGAATCATTGATATTCGGGGATGGATCTTCCCCTGGGCTGGATTGGCCTTATACAGTACTGAGTGACTGACTGTCATTTCATGTGTGTATATATATATGGGATGGATTTTTCCTAGGCTAGATTGGCCATATACAATATTGAGTGATTGAGTGTTTTGAGATTTGAGTACACGAGGTTTTCACTAAGGTGCATCATATATAGTATGCACATTGGCATGTAGACATAGATATGTCATAAACCTCATATCATTCAGAATTGATCTATTTTAATTGTATTGAGTTTAACTGTTAAACTTAAAAGCATGCCTACATTTCTGTACTGTTATTTTTACACTGGATTGTACCTGTTGAGCTCGTCACTACTTTCAGTCTAGGGGTTAGTCTTGTTACTTATTGATTTGGTTGTGCTCATACTACACTCTACACCTCGTGTGCAGATCTAGGTGCTTCCGGATACGGCGTTTGCTAGATTTAGCAGTTTATTCTGTTGGAGACTATCAACGTAGTTGTTTGGCGTCCGCAGACCTTGACTCTCTTTCCTTTCAGTTATTGTACTGTTCCATATTTTCAGACAATGTGTTTATCAGTCATACGTTATTATTATTTAGATGCTCATATACTTAGTGACACCGGGTTTTGGGAGTGTTTTGTATCTGAAATTGTGAGATTTTCTATGAAATTCAAATAGTATAATCTATTGAGGTTATCGGCTTGCCTAGTATTGAGATAGGTGTCATCACGACAGGTTAGGATTTTGGATCGTGACAACAATTATTGGCGTTGAATTCTTAAACAAATCAAAGAAAAAAGAAAGAGAACGTACCTTTGCATAAAAGCCACAAATAGACGTTAAAATAGTCACTGTAACCGCACTCTGCATGTATATAATATAGTTCTGCACATTTCAAAGTATTTAAGGTAGAAACCGAAGTAAAAAAGATTGTGTACATTCTTCACGTGAGAAGGGCAACCGACATAACTTACTTGGTCGTAAGCATATCGCCAATCAAGTGTTCAATCGGATTAAACAAATACATATTGTATGACCTTTTATTCTATTATGGTTAATGCCGCCACTAAATTTGTTGAACTAATAGTAGAAAAATATAAAAGAAGAATGATGTTATAAATATATTATATTATTGATGTTCATTTAGTATTCCGTTGTAAATAAGCTTCCTGAAGAAGTTTATCCATATGAGACTCCGCCGTAAATATATTTATCTATTTAGTACTCCATTGGAAATAAGCCTCCTGAAGAAGCTTATCCTTTCGGTACTCCGTTATGGATAAATATTACCCATGGTATAAGATTATTTATATCTGGCACAACAACTTAGAGTAGCAGCTTACACAACAGCTTCCTTTCTTCTATAAATAGAGAAGAATTCAGTTCATAATGAACATAAGTTTAAAGTTTGAATAATATATCAGTTTCTCTCTATACTTGTCTTTACTTTACAGTCTTTATTTTATAACACATTATCAGCACGAGACTCTGTCATCTCGAGAAAATATTTTGAAAGTATCAGAGGTACGAACTTTTTTTTTCTAAATAATATCAAATCTTTCTAAATTTGAGTTTGTAGCCCTGGATATATCGGGTAAAAGCTACATGTCTTGGGTGCTTGATGCTGAAATTCATCTTGATGCGATGGGTCTGACAGACACCATCAAAGATAAAAATCGAGCATCAAACCAAGATCGTTCCAAAGCAATGATATTTCTACGCCATCACCTTGATGAGGGCCTGAAAATGGAATATCTTACTGTTAAAGATCCAGTCATACTGTGGAATAATTTGAAAGATAGATATGACCACCTAAAGATGATCGTTCTTTCACATGCACGTTATGATTGGACTCATCTAAGGATACAAGATTTTAAATGTATCAATGAGTATAATTCTACTATGTTCAGAATTATTTCCCAATTGAAACTATGTGGTGATAATATTACTGATTATGATATGTTGGAGAAAACTTTCACCACTTTTTATGCCTCGAATATGCTCATGCAGCAGCAATATCGAGAGATGGGATTCAAAAAGTATTATGAACTTATCTCACATCTTCTTGTAGCCGAGCAACATAATGAGCTATTAATGAAAAATCATGAAAGTCGACCTACTGGTTCTTGTCCATTCCCTGAAGTGAATGAGATGAACTTCCACCAAGTTAAGCGTGGAAGAGGACGTGGCCCCAGTCGTGGTCATGGCCATGGTCGGGGAGGAAACTCTAATCATGGTAATAACAATGCACCAAAGAACCCTCCTCACTACCAGCAGTGGAAAAGGAAGGAACAAAAGCATGAAGCGGTGCAAACAGCAAAGCCAGAAAATGCATGCTATAGATGTGGAGGAAAAGGGCACTGGCCACGTACATGTCGTATGCCAAAGCACCTGGTTGAGCTATATCAAGCCTCCCTGAAGAAGACAGAGAAAAATGCTGAAGTAAATTTTATTTCTGAAGATAATTTAGACTTCATGCATTTGGATGTAGCTGATTATTTTGCACTCCCGAAAGGAGAAACAAGTCATGTGATCGGTAGTGAATCTGTAGAAATATAAATATTTTAATTTTTGTTGTTTGTAGTAGATAGTATGGTTATGTAATTGTTGTACATAAATAAAAGTTATGCTTTGAAAATGATGTTTACTATCATATTTATTTTGTTTATATTATTTTGAAGAATATGGATAATCCTCAAATTATGTTTGGATCAAAGACCAATCACGAAGATATTTGTGTAATTGATAGTGGAACAGCTCATGCCATATTCAAAGATCAGAAATACTTTTCTTATTTGCATAAAGAAAAAGCAAATGTTTCAACAATTTCTGGTAATATAAGTTTGATTGAAGGCTCCAGAAGAGCTACTGTATTTCTGCATAAGGGAACAAAACTTATTATCGACAATGCATTATTCTCCTACAAGTCCGGAAGAAACTTGTTGAGTTTTATAGATATCCGCCGAAATGGGTATCATATTGAAACAATAGATGAAATGAACGTGGAATATCTTTGTATTACAAATAATATTTCTGGCTAGAAATGCATTGTAGAAAAGTTACCAACTTTATCTTCTGGCTTATACTATTCAAAGATTAGTACAATTGAAGCACACTCTATCGTAAACCAGAAGTTTACTAATTCAAATATTTTTGTGCTTTGGCATGGCCGTTTGGGCCATCCTGGATCAATAATGATGAGACGAATTACTGAAAATTTGAGTGGGCATCCATTAAAGAACCTGAAGATTCTTACAAATGATGAATTTTCTTGTGATGCTTGTTATCAAGGCAAAATGATCACTAGACCATCACCAATGAAGGTTGGCATTGAGTCCCCTGCCTTTTTAGAACGTATACATGGGGATATATGTGGACCTATTCACCCACCAAGTGGGCTGTTTAGATATTTTATGATCCTAATAGATGCATCATCAAGATGGTCTCATGTGTACCTACTATCATCTCGCAACCTGGCGTTTGCAAAGTTATTAGCCCAAAATAATTCGATTAAGGGCACAATTCCCAGATTATCCTATAAAGGCAATTCGTCTTGATAATGCTGGAGAATTCTCATCTTAAGATTTTGATAATTACTGTCTATTAGTTGGAATAAAAATTGAACATCATGTAGCTTATGTTCATACTCAAAATGGTCTTGCAGAGTCATTTATTAAACGGTTGCAATTAATAGCAAGACCACTACTCATGAAAACAAAATTGCCCACTTCTGTTTGGAGCCATGCTATCTTGCACGCAGCATCACTTATCCGTCTCAGACCAACACATTATAATAAATATTCTCCGTCACAATTAGTTTTTGGTCATGAACCAAATATTGCCCATCTACGAATTTTTGGATGTGATGTATATGTGCCAGTAGCACCACCACAGCGCAATAAGATGGGCCCCCAAAGAAGGTTAGGAATATATATTGGGTTTGAATCACCCTCTATTATTCACTATCTTGAACCATTTATGGGAGATTTATTTACTGCTCGATTTGTAGATTGTCGATTTGATGAAACAAATTTCCCACAATTAGGGGGACAGAAAAAGGAAATCAAAAGAGAAATTGTGTGGAAAGTTTCATCATTATCTCACTTTGATCCACGTACCCTTATATGTACAGGAGGTCCAGAAGATCATCCATCTACAGAATATAGCAAATCAAATGCCAGACGCATTTACTAATTTGAAAAGGATAACTAAGTCACATATCCCTATAGAGAATGTTCCTATCCAAATTGATGTCCCAGCAGGACCATCTACTAGCATGAGAGCTAGTGAACCTAAAGCACGCCTGAAGTGTGGTAGTCATTTGGGTTCTAAGGATCGAAATCCTAGAAAAAGAAAATCGACAAATGATCAAAATGATATTATGAAGGGATCTCCTGAAGAGACCCAAGATCTTATTAGTTCTGAGATTCCTGAAGAAATCAATGAACCCGAGACTCAAGTGAGCGAGGAACTTTTAATAAGTTCTACTGGTGATGGGATTAATTTAAATCGATCTGAAATAGTGGTTAATAATATTTTTGCATATAATGTTGCACCTAACACTATGCAAGATAGTGAGAATCTTGAACCCCGATCTGTCGAAGAATGTCGACAAAGAACTGATTTGCCAAAATGGCAAGAGTCAATTCAATCGGAATTGAGGTCACTTTCTAAAAAAGAGGTCTTTGGACCAGTAGTCCAAATACCTGCTGGTATAAAGCCAGTTGGTCATAAATGGGTTTTTCTGCAAAAAAAGAATGATAAAAATGAAGTTGAAAGATACAAGGCTCGCCTTATTGCACAAGGACTCTCACAACGACTTGGAGTCGATTATGAAGAAACATATTCACCAGTTATGGATGCCATAACATTTCGATATCTCATCATTTTAGCCTTACATGAAAGGCTTGAAATACATCTAATGGATGTGGTTACAGCTTATCGGTACGGGTCACTTGATAATGAAATTTACATGAAAATCCTTGAAGGAATTAAAATGCCTGAAGAATATTCAAAATCTCAGGAAATGTACTCATTCCAATTACAAAGATCTTCGTACGGTTTAAAGCAATCTGGGCGCATATGGTATAATCGCCTCAGTGAATATTTGTTGAAAGAGGGTTACATAAATGATGTTATTTGTCCATGTATTTTTATAAAGAAAATGGCTTCAGAATTTGTTATACTTGTTGTTTATGTTGATGACATAAATCTTGTTGGAACTTTAGAAGAGCTCCAAAAGGAAATTGAATATCTTAAGAAAGAATTTGAGATGAAAGATCTTGGAAAGACAAAACTTTGTCTTGGTCTACAAATTGAATATTTAGCAGACGAGATCTTTATCCATCAATCTGTCTATACAAAAAGGGTCTTAAAACGCTTTTACATGGACAAAGCGCACCCCTTGAGTACACCAATGGTTGTTCGATCACTTGAAGTGAATAAAGATTTGTTCCGGCCTCCAGAATAGGATGAGGAACTCCTTGGTCCCAAAGTACCCTATCTCAGTGCAATTGGTGCACTAATGTATCTTGCTAATACTACAAGGCCTGACATAGCATTTTCTGTTAATTTACTAGCAAGCTATAGTTCTTCTCCTACACGGAGACAATGGAATGGGATTAAGCATATATTGCGATATTTAAAGGGAACTCTTGATATGGGTTTGTTTTATGCTAACAAAGATAGTGCAGATCTTGTTGGTTATGCAAATGCAGGTTATTTATCTGATCCCCATAAAGCTAGATCTCAAACCGGGTACGTTTTTACATGTAGAGGTACTATCATATCATGGCTCTCCACAAAGCAATCTATTGTTGCTACTTCTTCAAATCATGATGAAATAATAGCTATTCATGAAGCAAGTAGAGAATGCGTATGGTTGAGATCAATAATTCATTTTATTCGAGAAAAATGTGGTTTGGAATGTGAGAAAAGACCCACAATTTTATACGAAGACAATGATGCATGCATAGCCCAATTGAAGGGGGGATTTATAAAAGGAGATAGAACGAAGCACATTTCACCAAAATTATTCTACACACACGATCTTCAGAAAAATGGTGACATTGATGTGCAACAAATCCGTTCAAGTGACAATCCGGCAGATTTATTTACTAAATCTTTACTAACTTCAACTTTTGAAAAGATGGTTTATAAGATTGGAATGCGAAGACTTAAATATTTGAAACAAGATTTTCATCAGGGGGAGTAAAATATGCTATGTACTCTTTTTTCCTTACTAAGATTTTTTCTCATAGGGTTCTCCTTATAAGGTTTTTAATGAGGCAGCTAGCAATGCGTATTTCTAGATATGTGTACTCTTTTTCCTTCACTAGAATTTTTTTCCTAGTAAGGTTTTAATGAGGCACATCATTTTTTAATGAATATCCAAGGGGGAGTGTTATAAATATATTATATTATGGATGTTCATTTAGTACTCCGTTGTAAATAAGCTTCCTGAAGAAGCTTATCCATATGAGACTCCGCCGTAAATATATTTATCTATTTAGTACTCCATTGGAAATAAGCCTCCTGATAGAAGCTTATCCTTTCGGTACTCCGTTATGGATAAATATTACCCATGGTAGAAGATTATCTATATCTGGCACAACAACTTAGAGTAGCATCTTACAAGCAGCTTACACAGCAACTTTCTTTCTTCTATAAATAGAGGAGAATTCAGTTCATTATGTACATAAGTTTGAAGTTTGAATAATATATCAGTTTCTTTCTATTCTTGTCTTTACTTTACAGTCTTTATTTTATAACAAATGAAACCTTCTTGATGACTTTTTGCATTTTTTGCATTTCAAAAGCTTCCTTTGCAAGCTAATGCATTATAAAGCCACCACCGCTATCCATCATCTTACTATAAAGAAAAAGAACTCCAATCATACAAATTAAAAATTGACCATACTAATTCAAAAGGTAACTAATAACAACACTCAAATCTAATATTTTTTTAGGAAGGTAAAATGTATTACTATGAACCAATAACTTAAAATTCGTAATATTAAAACAATAGCAACAATAACATAGTCAGAATAATTCCACAAATGGAGTTTGGAGAGAGTAAGATTTACACAAATCTTACCCCCTACCTTTGTAGGATAAAGAAACTATTTCTGATAGACTATTTTGTACAACACTAATACACCTAAATAACCCGAAAAAATACATTGAATTTATGCATGTTTCCTACAACATAACACAATCCCTTTTTCTACAACAAAGAGATTCTTCCATATATGTATATTTTAAATAGTATCTGTCAAGACCCAAAATCCACCTAGTCGTGATGGAACCTAACCCAACCCGCCAGGTAAGCCAATTAACAATTATCCAATTCAATTAATATTTAACTGACTCTAATACACTCCCCAAGGACTGGTAGTACAAATTATGAGCTTCTAAGATTAGAATTTATAAAGCTGGTATAAATAAATACATCATTTGTTCGAAATGTACATAAACTAACTTTTTTTTATAAATCTAAGGCTACCATGAACAAGAGGCAGCTACGACCGCAACACAGGTACATCTTCAAATCCAGCTCTCGTCGATCACAGCAACATCAACATCCAATATCTGCATGCAAGGTGCAGAAGTGTAGTATGAGTACAACCGACCCCATGTACTCAATAAGTAACAAACCTAACCTTAGGTTGAAATTTGTGACGATCTGGAACAAAGGTCAGGGTCCAACACCAATAGCCAACAACAGTTCATAACAAAATATTAGAAGTAATAAAAGAAGTAGCTCATAGATAAAAATGCTCATCTCGTTAACAGTTCCAGAAACATAGTCCTGCTTTTCAAATATATCAGTGAAAACCCAAATTCTTTACCGAAATCACCAATTTATAAGTAAGTTTGAAAACTGTTATTTTTCCCAAAACTTTCAACAAGTAATTGTTTCATTTTTAAAATAACATGAGGAATATACATCTTTATGTCTACATGTCAATATGTAGGAGAAGTCATGAATGACGCAATATCGTACAACATGAGAAAAAATGCATCTTTATGCCTGTATGTCAAGTGTGCATGTCAATACGATGCAACTCAGTAATAAAACCATATGCATACTCTCAGAGTATCATTTCACTCAGTCCTCACAGTCACTCAATCCTCCCAATCGCTCGGCACTCGCACTCAGTAGGTACATGCGCTCATGGGATGTGTGCAGACTTCAGAGGGGCTCCTTCAGCCCAAGCGCTATAACAATCCAATCATGGCATAAATCAATAAAACATGTTGCGGAGCGTAGCCCAATCCCATAAATATCCTCACCATCAGGCCCTCGGCCTCACTCAGTCATCAATCTCTCCAGTCTCTCGGGCTCACAATATCATGAAAATCAGCCCAAAAATGATGATATGATGAATCAATAAATAGCAAAAGAGACTGGGAAATGATATGAAATGAATGAACATGACTGAGTATGAAGTTACAATTTAAACAAATAATTCGACAGCAGAAATGACCTCAGTGGGTCCCAATAATACCAACATTTGCCTAAGCATGATTTCTAACATGAGTCACAGCTCAGTTTCTCTAACACATAAAAATACATAGAAAAATATGAGTTAATTGACTATAAAGCTCTACGGAATCGACTGAGTCTCAATTTCTATGGTGCATGCCCACACGCCCATCACCTAGCATGTGCATCACCTCCAAACAATTCACACAACACGTATAATCAGGGTTCATACCCTCAGCTCCAAGTTTAGAAGAGTTACTTACCTCGCACAAGTCGAGTCCAATATCGAGCAAGCTAAACAATGCTCCAGAAATTCCATTCTGCGTGTATCAAGTTCCGAACGGCTCAAATCTAGTCATAATTAATTTGATTCAGTCAACACAAATTATGGAAATTATTCCATATGAAAATACTAATTTTCCCACAAAATCCGAAATTACACTCAAAAATCGCCAGTGGGACCCACGTCTCGAAATCCGACAAAACTCATAAAATCCGAACCCCCATTCAACCACGAGTCCAACCATACCTAAATTACTCAAATTTGACCACAACTCGGCCTTCAAATCCTCAATTAAAGTTTATGAAATTTTCTACTATTTTCAACCTAAAATACTAATTTGTTGATAAAAACAATAATAGATTCGTGTAATTTAACCAAAACTGAGTTAGAATCACTTACCCCAATCCATATGGTGAAAATCACCTCAAAAATCGCTTCAATCCGAGCTCCATAGCTCCAAATGTGTTAAAATGGCCGAAACCTCGAAATATAGCTTATGTCCAGGCATTTACTCTTCGCGATCGCGAAGCACAAAATTTTCCAACTCAAAATTTGCTCTTCGCGATCGCGGAAACCAATCGCGATTGCAAAGCACAAACTCCCCAACTCTTCCAGACAACCTTTAATATAATGGTCATAAGCTTTTGTACAAAACTCCAAATACAAATGATTTGACTTTCTAAAAACTAGACATCAAGAGCGACAACTTTTATTTATGGATCATCTCCGAATTTCTTATAGATTGCGAGATTATAAGCTTCCAAAGTCGAGTCAGTGTAGCAGAGATTTTGTTCTTTGCGATCGCGAAACAGATTCCGCGATCGCGATTCACATGACCCCAAACTGTTGTTTGCTCTTCGTGAACGCGGCCAAATGTTCGGGATCGCGATGCATACCTCTGTAGCTAAAAACCAGCAATTAAAATGGCCTAGAAATGGTCTGAAACCACCCCGAAACTCACTCGAGCCCCTCAAGACCCCGTCTAAGTATACAAACAAGTCCCAAAATATATTACGAACCTACTCGAGTCCTCAAATCACATATAACAACATCTAAACGACGAATCGCACCTCAATTCAAACTTAATGAAACTAAGAAATTCCAACTTCTACATTCGATGTCGAAGCCTATCAAATCAAGTCCGATTGACCTCAAATTTTTCACACAAGTCATAAATGACATAACGTACCTATTCCGATTTCCAGAATCGGATTCCGGCCTCGATATCAAAAAGTTAACTCCCTGGTCAAACTTCCAAACTTAAACTTCATATTTTCGTCATTTCAAGCCTAATTTAACTACGGGCTTCCAAATAATTTTTCGGACGCACTCCTAAGTCCAAAATCACCATATGGAGCTATTGGAATCATCAAAACTCTATTCTGGGGTCGTTTACACATAAGTCAACATCCGGTCGATTATTTCAACTTAAGCTTTAAGTATTGGAACTAAGTGTTCCAATTCATTCTAAACCTCTCCGACGAGTCACAAAATTATAATTGAACACAAGATAAGCAGTAAATGGGGAAACAGAGTTGTAATACTCAAAACGATCGGCCGGGTCGTTACATTCTCCCCCACTTAGACATACGTTCATCCTCGAACATGCCAAGAGTTGTTCCTAAGCCTTTAAATCAGTGTTCCACCCTACCACGAACATTCCCAAGGGTGATCCCATGTCACCCTATTTTGTATAGACTTGACAACATAACATAATTGAAAGTCATTAATTTAACCTTAGCCCATAAACCTTGGAATTTAATTTCCAACATTCAGAATTTCGTTTCAAGACCCGAATCTCATATCCACATATTGTATAAGTCTGAAAAAACTGTATCAAGCCATAGCCATAACTCAAGATGCAATCACATGATATATCACACAACTCGCATACTCGTAGCTATAATTTCTAATCACCATAGCAGCTTAAAATAAACTAGCTCGATACCGGTGATAAATCTCATATCAAATAAAACCTCATTCGAAAACCTCCGTACACTGCCGATAATAAAAGAAACACTCAAAAACTCATAACCACTCATCCGATCAACTAGTGATGGAGCTTTCTCTCCCAACTAGAACCATAATCGCTTTCTAAGCCGACTTTCGATACTATCCTCCCAAATATACCGTAATAGAATCCGATAGTACCCATTCTAGTCCAATAACCTTATATTATCAAACACAACTATTCCACAGACATGTCACACCAATATAATTCAAGCCACAATTGCGCAATCTGTGTACCCAAAAATGGAAAATGTCTCAAAAGAAGAGAACAGTTTTGCAAGTTCAACAAGCACCACCACAACCGCAATGATATTAGCTCATCATATATAGTAGATCCAAGACACACGAATCTAATAACGGTAACCAGCACTCCTAGAGCTCACATTAACATCAACCACATGGATAACTCACATGCTATAGTATCAATATTTGGACCCGCACGGACAACTCACGTGCCAATAATATCAGTATATGGATCCGCACGGACAACTCACGTGCTAATAACATAATCTGCCTGGCATAGTCACAGGCCTCCAGTCCAAGCATATCATACAAGAGCAATTAACCAAGTACATATGTTTATGATAATAAATTAAGATTCTCACACTCCTGGAGTGGTATAAATAACACGCCATAGTGTAGCCATGTGCAAAGTGTGCTATGACAACTCAAATCGGCAAGTTAACATAGAAGTAGTAACTACCAAGTTTATTCAGTTAATTAGCCTTTTTTGTAACCTCAAGTATGGCTCGGATAGTTCTCAACAAAGGTACAAATATGAGAACATTATAACTTTAAGCTTAACAGTCAACTCTAGGCATATCATAGCCTAAGCATTTTTTTTAGTACGAATACTTGCCCCGATGCTCGTACATGGGATCAAACCTCACATATAAGCGTACTCATAGCGCGCAACTATCACAATTAATTAACGCAACTAGTGCCTCCACTGAGTTTAAATAAAGCACTCAACTCAAACAGGCCGCAACCCTGAAATAATATTCTTATGAGAAATCCCAGTCTCCAAATTCATAGAACACATGAATCACCGTAACTGCTCCCAACTCCAGCACTCGAATAACTAACACATCTTTCATGCACGATCATCCCACGAGGAATACTTTCATAATTCTTCTGTGCTATATAGCAGTAATTTGAATATCAGCAGTCTATCAACCAGGTGAGTACCACAATACCGATGAACATCCCTAAGTCAAAACACAATGTGCCTTCTGAAATGTGCACCCTTCTTAGGGATTACCGAGCAGTTATAACATTCATCTAAATATCTAAAACTGACTATTTTGTCCAAACTTCATGGCCTTCCCTTCAAGAATGAACTGCCACCTTGTACATGTAAATCTTAATCCCGCACAACACACCACATCTATCATGCCATCATGTGACAAGCACGAGAATCTCATTAACAACTCTGAGACACCAGCAAATTACATACCCGGTCAGTTAGAAACCTTCCTCTTGCTTTCTTCAAGGAGGAAATCACAATACACAACACGTTCCCCACACCGGTAGAAAATATCAAGTTCAAACCATGGTAGAAACAATCAAGAACACGTTGAAATTCATTTGCACATAACCAAGATATCATAACTTATTTCCTCTAACTCAACCAAGCCACGCATGTCACCAAACCTAAGAATATTTCCACCAAAACATCTGTAAAATCTCACCACATCATAATTACCCCACATGAATACCACAACCGAAACACCCACTCTGCAAAAATACCTTATGTGAATTTAAAATTGTTCTTTTTACCTTTCTTATACTGGAATGTAAAATCCATAGTCATACAGAATTATCACAAGTTCTGATACCATCCAATGTAAATACCCCATTCAATGATATACAAAATTCAAAAAAAGATTCAATTGCCACATATACATTTTGAATCCATTAGAACCCTCTCGAGAGTCATCCACTCTGCTCAAATCTAAATTGCACCGCCCAAATGGGCTGACAGACACGTGCCCCATTAGCACAACAACACTTGAAGAAGTAACCCTGCTTTAACACCACCAATCAAATTCATACTCCGTGCGCACTACATCCTTCAAATAATAACTTAATCATTCCATGATTTTCATATTTTCATAAAGTGCAATATAACCCATATTCAGGAATTTTCTTGCTTGAGTCATCCTCGATCTCAACCTCTGCAGTTACAACTGATCCACAAGTATGTCTCAGACCAAAACTAAAATTTAACATATAACAGTGAAATTGAATTGTCAATAGTAAGCTCCCCCACTTGGCTCAAATCCATAGAACAAAACACTCGATAACGCACAATACCCATACTCTATTACTGCTATAATACTGTAGTCAGTTTAACGAAAAAATTTTACAAGCTCAGGTAACACAAACCATAAAATACCTCAATTCATCTGCTAAGCTCGCCTTCATTCTCGTGACAGTCAAGTCAACTTTCTCCACCGGATTCAAATTCAAATATCAATACATACTCCCCACTAGTAGAAAAAACACTCTCCACTCAACATTATAAGGGACACACCTACATAGATTACTCCGCAGGAGAAAACCTACCTGCTTAGCCTCAATTTGGCATCTTGTTATACCCTTTCGTAACCACAATTACTACGCAATCACTTAATCTTTCAGAGTCCAAACTCATCAACAAGACATGAAAATCTACTTCGTTCCACAATTAAACAACATGAAAGATCCTTCAGCACATTCATACTCGAGACTATACGTCAAATCAAGACAGACACCAAGCACCCAATGGCCCTCTTTTTTTTTTACATCTCAAGAAAACTATTCTCATCACAATCAAACCATCTGAACACATTCCACAGTCACATCATGCTCAACAAATAGCTAGTCAACCGCTCATCGAGCCATAAATTCCACTCATAGGGACACTACCGGACGCATAAGTCCAGACGCACAAGTTCTCATAATTGAAACTACCGAGCTTAAACTGCAATCTAATCCTGGCCTCAAGTCCTCCCAACTGGCCCATCACCAAAACACAAAATACTCATCTCTAACCTCATTCATGGAATCACAAGCCGGCGATGCACGGCTGATACCGATGTTAATACCTAATTTTGCCCTCACATTTTTTCAAATAGTATATATATTTTCAAAATGTCAATTTTGCATCATTATTTGATTTACGAGATTTATACAAATACTTTTCATAATTTTCTGCAATTTTTAGAGTTTTACAATTAATTTTCTTGCATTTACATTACATAAATATTATCCCTTTAAATTATCTATGATGACTTAATCATCCAAATTTATCATGTTATATCCATGTGTGTGTTTAATAATATTTTACTTCATTTTATATAATTACATCTATATTTTAGTTATTTATGTAATTTTTGCAATAATAGCCTATGTATATGCATAATTACGTTTTTATTACATTATTTGTGCCAAAATAGTATTTTATATTTTTATAATACTAAATTATTATTTCTAATTATTTTACGCCATAAGTAATATTTTTACTATTTATTAATTACTTTTATAAATTATTATTTTTATAAATTTTGTGTATTTAAATTATGCCAAATTTTAAGCCAATTTCCGACCAAATTTAGCCCAAATCCTCAGCCCAATAACCCCAGCCCAAGCCAAACGACCCTTTACTAAAATCCGATCACAACCCACTTCAAACGACCCACTCGTTCAATTTTTTATCTTGGCCGTTGATCTTGAGAGATCAACGGCCCTCGTTCATTCCCCCCTTTTGATTAACCCAACCTAAACCCTAATCCTCATTTCCCACCTAATAGATGCCGCTGAAAACTCTTCACTCCACTCATCTCTGAAAAACCCTAGCCACCATACCCTTAATCCTCTCTGATTCCAACCTAAACATGGAATCAATCCATGATCTACTTACCTATTTTGAGATACTTTACTATTATGTGCATGTCTATGGTGTTATTTAATTCTTGCCCTATTTTTGGCAAGAACTACCTTTCAAGAGCAGGACTGATTGACTCTATTTTTGTGAAGATCTGGACGATCTTTCGTCTATATACACTCTACAATGAACGATTCTTGCATCGTTGGTTTGATTCAAGACTGTTGGACCCAACTAGCGTTTGAGATTTTCTTTTTTCCTTACTGATTTTCATTGCATGTGATATATTCTTTCCTTTTGTTATGTTTGACTGATGATTTTCCATGTTCGTCTGCTCCATTTGAACACTATATAAACCCCTCCCCAATTTCCCCTCGAGACAGACCTAATTTTCACTGCTAGTACATTCGCTACACTCTTCTCTCACTAGTTCACTTCTTCTGAGATACTTGAATATTTTCTGGAATTGTTGAATCCTTGGTCGGCTGAAAGCCAAGGACATAATATTGTTAAAACAACCTCCTCTGGTGCAAGCACTGCTCGGAGCCCTTTTCGAGGCTCTTGTGAACTCTGAAGCATCGGGGATCTGGGGTTCTCTTGCTACCAGTATTCTAACTCCTCATTCTTTTGTTTATTTAACTTTGCTACTGGTTAGTGTCCTTAACTCTTGCAATGTTAACTATTTTCCTTTCTGTTTATCTATGACGTATGTGTTCTATGTGTTGATGTTGTTTAAATTCTATAAGCATGACTCGGTTTCCCTGTTATTCATGGATCCTTGATATTGTACTGCTATGATATTGTTTTATAATCCCCTGCAATTCTGTGTTCTTTATTAGTTGAATTCAGTAGGTTTCAGCACATGTAAGATGCTTTCATTATTGGAATGGATTCAAGCTTTATTATGTGTTTCTAGACTAATGTGATTCTTTACTCTGTCTTGTATTTCTATGTTTGTATTCTAGACCTTGTTGAGTTCTTCTTGCCCAATATGATAGATCTCTGAGACTGTATCAATTATCTAAAGCATGTTTCCATATAAGTTTTGTTGCATGTTTGGTTTAGAATGGCTTCTAGGGAAAATTGTTATGTTAGTTTCTCTGCCGCCTAGGTAATTGGTACGAATGGTTATACCTGCCTGTCTCATTCCCTTTTAAGTTCTCATGAGTGAGGACACTGATGAGGTTTATGGTAAACCATGCATTAGTTTGTTTCTATGTTGCTTATGGTCATCTTCATGTGAAATTGTATATCCCTCTAACTGTGATTGTTTTAAATAAGGCTCACGTGTTTAAAATCTTTTTCTGACATTTTGGTTAATGTCTTGTGCTAAACTTGATTTCTGAGAAATTAGTATATGTGTGTATTTGTCCCGTCAACTCTACAAACTTACCTCTTCAGCCTTCTTAATGTGTAACTATGCTCAGTATGTTATACCCTCCCTTTGTTGAATAATTGTTCAATATGGTGTTATCTATGTCAAACTTGCTAGGCCAAAGTTGTCTACCCAGTTGGTATGCTCAAGCCCTCTTGTTTAACCAATCTTGTTCCCTTAGCTTCTAAGAATTATGACCATTGTTAATAGGCTTTAGGACTGTCAATTAGTTACCATGTATGGTTTCCCCCTTTAAGCTTGGTATGTGTTTGTGTATGGCCCTGGGTGTGTAGCTAATACATTCTCACTTTGAAACATTCTGGGTCATGGGTTCACTATTCTTGTGAAAGGAGAAGCTTGCTGAAGGCCCAGGTGTTACTGGGTTATATTCTTTTGGGCATGTTCTGTGTATTGGGCATGTAGCCTTTTAATATATAATATTCGCACTTGTATTCATTATTTTGGAGTCTGTAATAATTTATAAACAAAAACATATGGGGAGATTAGTAAAAGAGGGGTAGGGTAGTCTAATTCTCACATAAATGGATAGAAAGCATGCCTATAGGATCTATGTGATTTATTCGCTATTTTCTTCACATGTTTAACTTCATAAGTAGAAAGCATGCCTATAGGAGTCACACGCACACACATCACTTAACTGGCCATCGCATGCTATTTCAAGTATCTGTTGTACTAGTCTACACTACTGTGTTTTCTTAGATAACATGACTATAGGGTGTAGCAATGTAATATTATACTTACCTAGGTGCCATGCTGATAAGTAGGGATTTTAGCCTATTAATTGCTCTCTTTTACTTGTGTTTTGGGCCAAAAATGCGTGAAGGTATTCCCAGAAACTGACTTAATATGCTTGCTTGCAGGGATTATTCAAAATGAGCCATAAAAGCCATAATCAACTCATAAAGGAGTCAAAACTTGAACAAAAACCAAAACTGGGCCAAGAGGTGTGGAACGCGGACAGCGACAAAAAAGTACGGCCACGAAAGTATCAACCCGTACGCAGCTATTATTTTGAGGTCCGCGATATGAAGAATCAGAGAGATAGTTTTCTAGGCACAAACATGAATGCAGACCATGACAAGAATATGCAGCCGCAAAAGTTCCAGCACGGCCACGATGGTTATTCCGCGAAATGCGGTTGCTAAGGTTTAGAGAGTGCATAATTCAAGCAAAAATGAGAAGGGTGGTCCGCGTCAAAGTTACGCGGCCGCAGAAGTCTCTCATGCGGACGCGGTGGAAATTATGTGGTCCGCAAAACAAGGTTCAACCCAGGTCCAGATGTGAAGAAATGCGGACCACGATCAGAATTACGCGGCCGCGAAACTTTCGCAGGGGTATTTTTGTCCGAAAATTTTAGCTTAGTATAAATAGATATTTTTGTCAATTTTAGGTTATGTTATGTTTTTGTTGAGTATGTGAGACGGCTAGGTTTTCCCTTTTGGGCAATTTTGTACAAGATTCACCTTATAACATTAGATTTTCATCTTTTAATTTAGTATTATGGATTATATCTTCTCTTTATCTTTGATTTCTGCTATTATTATGAGTTGCTAGACCTATAGCTAGGGTTGTGACCCAACCTAGTATGAGTATTTAATGGGTCTTGAATTTTAGGGTTTGATTGTTTATGGGTTAGTGATATTTAGCCTAGTTCATGCTAGAATTGTAGAATTAGTGGTTGCAAACACTGATTCATGCCTTTGTGACTTAGGCTCTTCTTGAGAAAGAGGGACTAAGTCTAGGAAAACTAGGATAATAAGGAATTGGGGTAAACTCGAGAAATTGATAGCCCCAATAAAAGGGTTAAACCTAGAGATAGTAATACCCGACTTGAGCTAATATTACTTGTATTGCATGAATACCCATTTGGACTTAAGAAAGCCAAATTGGGCAAAATCACTCAAACTACCGAGAGGTATAGAGTGAGTACTTGGGTGTGATAGCTATATTACGACCCCAATCAAATCAAACTCGCCCTAGATTCTTGATACCCGTTATATATCCATTTAGGCGGAAGTCACTACCCTAGTCCTTTTAAACACTTGAAAGTTATCATCAAAAATATTGTACTTAGCTTTAATCTTAGCATACAATAGAAATAGAAATAGAAGTAGAATCAACACCATCGTGTTTGGAAGTGAAATTAGGAATAACACACACATCTAGATTTAGATAAATACCTAATTCCAAATCAATTAACTCCCTGTGGAAATCGATCCCGACCTTGTTGGGTAAAACTGCATCGACCATCCTCGCTACTCAATAGTGGTGTAGGTTTGGCGCCGATCAATTTTTGGCACCGTTGCCGGGGAGTTAGACGATTTTAGCTATCTATCTAACTATTTGTGTGTTTTGTTTTTCTTTCCTTCCATTTTCTAATTTTTGTGTGTCAATTGCTCTAGGTACTAAATGGCTCATAATGAAGCTCTCGGACATATACCTCAGGGGGAGGAGGTAGATGAAAATTATGTGGATGAGGTCAACCTAGAACCTCAAGTACGAAAAAGAGGTCGCCCGCCTCAAGACAACATGCCAAACCCTCCCCCACCTCCTCCAAGGGCAGCACACCGGGGTGCTACCCAATGAAGGTTACGCAAGTGCAATTGTCTCGCCCCGGATTCGGGCGGGCAATTTTCAAATAACCAATGCCATGCTGACTCTATTGGAGAAAAGGGGTTTCTTCACCGGAGCTCCACATCAGAACGCATATAAGCATCTCAAAGGTTTTATAGACACATGCTGGGGGAGCAAGCAGACGAATGTATCTGAGGACGCTTTGAGATTAAGGCTTTTCCCATTTTCACTTAGAGGGAAGGCTTTGGATTAGCTTGAGAGTCTTCCCAACCATTCCATCACCACGTGGGATGAGTTGGCTGAGAAGTTCATAGCAAAATTTTTCTCTCTAGGTCATATGGCAACATTCAGGGATGAGATCTTAGCCTTTAAACAAGAGCCAAATGAACCCTTACATGAAATCTGGGAGCGGTACCGGACAATGGTAAAAGAATGCCCCAACAATGATATGACTGAAGCAATGATCCAGCAAACATTTTATAGGGGTATCAACACAACCAACCAGTGTGTGGTGAATTAGCTAGCAGGGGGTAACTTCATGAACACGCCATATTCAGAAGCATGTGAAATTCTATATGAGATGAAGGAAACCTCCTCAGCTTGCAAAGTCGGGCAAACGTTCCTCAGGGTGACCTTAATGTCATCCAACTTCACAAGGAATTTCATGATCACGGACAAGTCATATCAGAATTGACAACTACTATGAACCAGTTAGCAAAGGATCAGCTTCAGCAGGTTCAGGGGCCAAAGCAAGTAATGCCATGGAAGGAGTGAATGTAATGGTCAACAAGAGAAGATAGCGTGGTCAACAAGTGCAAAGCAATCAAGAGCAATTTGAGCAGAGTGGTAGTGGCTACAATCAAGACGATTCTTATGGTGATCAAAGTGAGGAAGTCTTATATGCCAATAATTACCAAGGTCAACGGAGCAATGGTCCAAATCAACAATGGAGATCATAAGGAAACAATCAAAATTGGAGCAACCAAGTCCAAGGGAATTGGAATAGTGGCAACAACAACAATCCGAACAATTGGGGTAATCAACAAGGTAATTGGGGAGGAAATAATAATAGCAATTGGAGTGGCAACAATAATAACAATTGGGGAGGCAATGAAAACCAAGGGGGTTGGAGCAACAATAACCAAGGCAATCGGGGATTGGGATTTCAAAGTCCCCCTATGTATCAACAACCCAACAACTCGCCTCCATATCAGTCTCAAAGGCAAAGTTCTTCAAACAATGAGATGGGGCGGATAGAAAGTATGTTCAAGCAAATGATGGAAAGAAATGCCGACTCCAATACCCAAATAGCCTCCCCACAATACTTCTATCCGCAACTTGGAAGTACAAATGGGTTAAATTTCTCAAGCATTGAATACTCGCCCTAAGGGGGCACTAATGATACGGTAGTAAACCCGATGGGTGGGAACAATACAGGCCATGCTATGGCGGTGACCACAAGAAGCGGTAAAGGTGGAGATGCAAGTACCTCCAATCCAAGAAAGATTGTGAATGATGATTTGGTTGTGCAAGAAGATGATGAGATCCAAGCCAATGATGAGAATGTGAATGATGAAGTGAGGATAGACATTGATGACAACGTGGAGGAGACACAAAATAATGTGAACCCATCTAGGGAACACGTGATAGACATACCAGAAATGATAGTGCCCAAAGCTAAGGCCTCCTCCACCGTATCCTCAAAGGCTTGCAAAGCAAAACAATGAAAACCAATTCAAGAAATTCATCGATATAATGAAGAGTTTGTCCATCAATGTGCCTTTGGTTGAAGCTCTAGAACAAATACCGGGATATGCCAAGTTCATGAAGGACTTGGTAACAAAGAAGAGGTTAATGAATTGTAAAACAATCAAAATGACACATCAAGTGAGTGCCATTGTGCATTCCATGGCTCCAAAGCTAGAAGATCCCAGTTCCTTTACAATTCCATGCACTATTGGTAGTGCTGATTTCGCCAAAGCCTTGTGTGATTTGGGAGCGAGCATTAATTTGATGTCATATTCTGTGTTCAAGACATTGGGTATTGGGCAACCAATACCTACTTCCATGAGGATGAAAATGGTGGACCGGACAATGAAGAGGCCGTTGGGGATTATTGATGATGTTCTAGTTCGGGTCAACAAGTTCATTCCTCCCGTAGATTTTGTGATTCTCGACTGTGAAGTTGACTATGAGGTGCCAATCATATTGGAGAGACCTTTCCTAGCAACAGGGAAGGCATTGGTTGATGTGGAAGCTGGGGAGCTCACCTTTCGGGTGGGCGATGAAAACGTTGTGTTCCACATGTGCAAGTCAATGAGGCCGCCTAATAGCAACGAAGTATGCTCTTTTGTGGATATTGTGACGGAGGTGATTGTTGATGACACAAGTGCTATGATCAATGTGGAAAACCCTCTGGAAGTTGTGTTGTTGAATCATGAGGATGATGAGAAGGAAGGCTTGATAGAATGTGCAAATGCTTTGCAAGGAATGGGATCTTACACATATGGACCCCGTAAACTTTCCTTGGACCTTGAGAACCGGAAGACTCTGCCAACAAATCCCTCAATCGAGGATCCACCAACATTGGAGTTGAAGCCCTTTCCTTCACACCTCAGGTATGAGTTCTTAGGCCCTTGTTCCACATTACCTGTTATTATTTCTTCGTGCTTAACTAACGTGCAGGTAGATTCTTCCCTTGTGGTGCTTCAAAGAAGGAAGAAGGCAATATGATAGACTTTGGCTGACATTCGAGGTATAATACTCGAGGAAGATGCCAAACCATCTATGTAACATCAACGGAGGTTGAATGAGGCCATGCAAGACGTCGTCAAGAAAGAGATAATCAAATGGCTAGATGTAGGGGTTGTGTACCCCATTTCGGATAGTTCATGGACTTCGCCGGTACAATGTGTCCCGAAGAAGGGGGTCTGACTGTGATCACAAATGAGAAAAATGAGTTGATCCCCACCAGAACTGTTACCGGTTGGAGGGTATGCATGGATTATAGAAAGATAAGCAAAGTGACCCGCAAAGACCATTTTCCATTGCCATTTCTTGACCAAATATTGGATAGACTTGCCGGGCGTGCTTATTATTGCTTTTTGGATGGGTACTCCGGGTACAACCAGATTCTCATTCCACCTGAAGACCAAGAGAAAACCACTTTCACATGTCCGTATGGCACATTTGCATTCTCACAGATGCCGTTTGGTTTGTGTAATGTACCGGCTACCTTTCAGCGGTGTATGATGGCAATATTTACGGATATGGTGGAGGAATTCCTCGAAGTGTTCATGGATTATTTCAGTGTTGTGGGGGATTCATTTGAAGAATGCTTGGATAATCTTGACAAAGTGTTGGCCCGATGTGAAGAGACCAACTTAGTGCTTAATTGGGAAAAGTGCCACTTTATGGTCAATGAGGGCCTTGTCCTCGGCCATAAGATCTCAAAGAACGGTATTGAAGTGGACAAAGCAAAAATTGAAGTGATTTCGAAACTCCCTCCTCCTACTTCCATCAAGGGAGTGAGGAGCTTTCTTGGTCACGCGGGGTTTTACCGAAGGTTCATCAAGGATTTCTCAAAAGTGGTAAACCCCTTATGCAAGTTGTTGGAAAAAGATGCATAGTTTGTGTTCAATGATGATTGCATGAAAGCTTTTGAGCTTCTCAAGTATAGATTTACTACCACTCCCATCATTATCGCACCTAATTGGAGCTTACCATTTGAGCTCATGTGCGATGCTAGCGACGTTGCGGTAGGAGGGGTTTTGGGGGAAAAGAATCAACAATATTTTTCAACCGGTTTATTATGCAAGAAAAATAATGAACGACGCCCAAGTCAACTATACGGTGACCGAGAAATATTTATTAGCCATTGTCTTCACCATGGAAAAATCCAGGCCGTACCTCATGGGTGCCAAAGTGATTGTGCACACCGATCACGCGGCACTTCGTTACTTGATGACCAAAAGAGACTCTAAGGCTAAGTTGATGAGATGGGTTCTTCTTCTACAAGAGTTTGACCTTGAAATCATATACCGAAAAGGGAGTGAGAATCAAGTGGCGGACTACTCGTCCCGCTTGGAAGAGGAGGGGAGGCCCCATGATGGCCTCGAGATTAATGATTTGTTTCTGGATGAACAACTCATCTTTGTGTCTTTGAATGGGATGCCTTGGTTCGCCGATGTGGCTAACTTTCTTATGAACGGCATTGTCCCGAGTGAGCTCTCTTCTAACCAAAAGAGGAAGCTCAAACGGGGAAGCTTGGATTATTATTGGGACAAGCCAGCAAGGTTCCGGATTCCAATGCATACCTTGTCAAGGAGTTCTATGCAAATGTTGTCCACATCAAAAAGGGCACCACTATGACAAAGGTACAGAACTTGAAGATACGGTTTGATGGCGACACCTTGAACAAATATGTCAGTTTTGAGGATGTGGAAGTTGTACAGTATTTGGAGAAGATGGCCCTAGATGAAGTAGCCCGGCCTTGGCTAGCGGAAGTAATAGCCATCCTAGGGCCAACAGCGTCCTGGCTCGCAGCTGGAGTCCCAATCGCCAGAAACACCCTCAGCTTTGAAGCCAAAGGGTGGTGCACATTTATATGCAGTCGGCTTGATCCTAGCCAGCATGATAGTGCCATCCCACTCTCCCAGAAGATCCTAATAACTTCCATAATGGCGGGGTATCCAATCAATGTGGGGAACCTCATGTCCCACCACATCTCCAAAGCAATCGGAAAAGAAGAAAGGTCCTACCCCTACCCCAACTTCATCACTATGTATCTCGAGGACCAAGGGGTAGAGGGGAGGCACTATGACACAAAGGTGAAGCCGAAGAAACCTTTCACCTGGTATAGCCTCCAAGGACCGGACAACCCTAAAGCAAAGAGTAAAGCCACTACCTCCACTGGCCAGTCTGAAGAGCCAAGGGTAGTGGCCACCAGGTCAGAGCCTTCCATAGTAGAGGAACCTTCACCTAACATGCCTCTTCCTTCATCCAGGCTATCCATCACTGTGCCACTATCTGTTCCCTCATATTCTACTTACCCCTAGACTGCACTGCGGGTTTCTCAGACCTTATCCAGTATCAATAACTGGATGCAGGCAGCTACATCAAAGTTGTCTATCTTATCCAGTGCATTAGCAACACAATCAGCCCCAGCACAGCTTCAGATTCCTCCATCAGTAGAGGATTCATTGAAGGAGCTTCTGGACAACCAGAAGAAGCTCCTGGACAACCAAAAGAAAATCCTAGAGACTTTGGATACTTATGTCAAGGTGATCAAGGATCTGGGCAAGAAGGTAAAGAAGATAAGAAAGACTCAGGCCTTAAAGGAGTCAGTGGAGAAGTTGAATAGGGAGGTAGAGAAGTTCACTTCTACTGGAGATATACCACTTTACTTGCTTATGGAGGATACTGCCCCAGCAGCACAGGCAGCAGAGCATGAGGCAGACAGAGCTCCAGTTAGAGGATTTGTGGTCCCCCAGTCAGAGGATTTGGAGATCCAATTAGAGGACCCGGAGGGAGCTGATGATCCTATGCAGTCCGAGGACCCCAGTCATGTGCCTGACCCCATGCAGACAGAGACCACATAGGGAGTTTTCTTTACTCTCTAACCCTTCCCTGATCTTATTTTTAAATTAGCATTGAGGACAATGCTATATTTTATTTTGGGGGGTGGTCCATTTTGATTTGGTTATGATTTGATGACATTGGTATGTAATAACTATGATACTATTTTTCTTTACCTTTATTTATTGTTATTTTCACTTTCGTTATTTTTCACTTTTGGTATGTATATAACTTTACCATTCGATGTATATATTTATTTCCATTTTGTATATATTCGTTTCACTCCATTATTGTACATATTCATTTTACTTTCCGTAGTTTACTTCATAACTTCTTTCGTATTTTTCCTTAATAGCTTAGCTTCTTATTTCCTTTAGTAGCTTATTTTTGAGGTTTTAGCTTCTTTTTACATTCTGCGTGATCAATAAGCCTTTGGTTTTCTCAATGTCAGGGTTCTTTCCAAAGGTGGATGTTATGTTAACCGGGTGGCTCTTCCCAGCGATGGATGGCGTGACAACCTTCTTAAGGGATTGAGTCTGTTTTCTTTTTGCTTTGATATATAGTAGTAATAAATAAAAGTGTCTCAAGCAGGTTTCACTTGGTACTAACACATTTACTTTTGACCTCATGGTTAGAGACAAGTTGATTGACAAAGAATAGCTCTAGTTATGACCTTTAGACTCTTGAGTTGACTAAAACAATCATCGAGTGGTTTCTTTGAGCCATTTGTGATCTTCAATCTTAGCTAGGGTTGTCGTAGGCCCTCGACTCTATTCTCTTTAACAATCCAGTAGCTTGAGAGGTGAGGTATTTAATTGCAAGTCCAATTCCTGTGCCAATAAGTCTAGAACTTGCCCTGAATGTATGTCTAGGCGAAATTCTAAGTGTAGCTCGGCTTGAGAAGTGATTGTAAGCTCTCTTGGTCCAATTTGAACTTTGAAAGCTTTTGTAGCCTACCATTATGATATCCCTAGTCAACCCCTTTGAGCCTAAGCCTTTTTCATTCAATAGCCACATTACAAGCCTTCATCCATTTTATAATGACCCTCTCTTCGCACCCAATCTTTCCTTAGCATTCATGCTGAACAATTGACAAAAGCATAAGTTTGGGGGAGATACGAGAAAACTGGAAGTGATAAAAAGTTCCAAAAAAAAAAGAATTGATGAAAAGGAAAGGCAAAGAAAAGAAAGAAAAGCCAAAAAGAAATATGTCAAAAAGAAAGAGAAGATTGAAGGGATTCAAAGAACAGAATGATGAAAGGCAAGAAATGATGAGAAAAGGAGAAAAATGATTGTCATGAGTAAGAAAGAGTGATGGTTTGTCTCTCTAGTTCCCCTAAGGAAGAAGAAAAATGACTCAAAGAGTCAAGAAAGTATGAGCCGAAATGAGAAAATGGAGTGCTTAAGGAAAGATGAAACCATCATAGTTTGTTATGTCCTACCTTGATCCAAAAGCCATCATTACATCACTGCTAAAGCCCTATATGATTTCAAGTTGAGTGAGCTTACATTAGTGGTGATTTACATAAGGGGGAAGCTTATGGTACTTAGATCCAGACTTGTGGCATTCTTTTGAGAGTGATGAGCGCACTTTTTCACAATCCTTGTTTTGAGTGTTACATTCTAAAAAGTGAGATTTGCTCATGGAGAGTAGAGGAGGAGGAGTTTGGGATCCACAATGACCTACGTGAGAGAGAGCGAACTTCCTTGATGAATTGAGTTAACTCTTGATGCTCTAGTGTCACATTAGAACTATGGAACTCAAAAGGTCATAACATGACGTTGTTGATAATTCATTTGTGTTGAGGTTAATTATTAGTCCTAATTGATGCTTGATGAATTCACCTTGACTCCTTTTACTTATGTTTTGGGCCAAAAATACGTGAAGGTATTCTCGGAAACTAACTTAATATGCTTGCTTGCAGGGATTGTTCAAAATGAGCCATAATCAACTCATAAAGGAGTCAAAACTTGAACAAAAACCAAGACTGGGCCAAGAGGTGTGGAATGCGGACCACAACAAAACTTGCGGCCACAAAAGTATCAACGCGGACGCGACCATTATTTCGAGGTCCGCGATATGAAGAATTAGAGAGATGGTTTTCTGGGCACAAACCTGAACACGGACCGCGACAAAAAGATGCGGTCGCGAAAGTACCTGCACGGCCGCGATGGGAATTCCGCGGACCACAATTGCTAAGGTTCATAGAGTGCATAATTCAAGCAAAAATGAGAAGGGCGGTCCGTGTCAAAGTTACGCGGCCGCGGAAGTCTCTCACGCGGACGCGGTGGAAATCGCGCGGTCCGCGAAACAAGGTTCAACCCAGATCCAGATGTGAAGAAACGCGAATCGCGATCAGAATTACGCGGCCGCGGTCAGAATTATGCGGCCGCGAAACTTCCATAGGGGTATTTTTGTCCAGAAATTTCAGCTTAGTATAAATAGATCTTTTTGTCAATTTAATTTTAGGTTATGTTATGTTTTTGTTGAGTATGTGAGACGGCTAGGTTTTCCCTTTTGGGCAATTTTGTACAAGATTCACCTTATAACATTAGATTTTCATCTTTTAATTTAGTATTATGGATTATATCTTCTCTTTATCTTTGATTTTTGCAATTATTATGAGTAGCTAGACCCATAGCTAGGGTTGTGACCCAACCCTAGTATGGATATTTAATGGTTCTTGAATTTTAGGGTTTGATTGTTTATGGGTTAGTGATATTTAGCCTAGTTCATGCTAGAATTGTAGAATTAGTGGTTGCAAATATTGATTCATGCCTTTGTGACTTAGGCTCTTCTTGAGAAAGAGGGACTAAGTCTAGGAAAACTAGGATAATAAGGAATTGGGGTAAACTCGAGAAATTGATAGCCCCAATAAAAGGGTTAAACCTAGAGATAGTAATACCCGACTTGAGCTAATATTACTTGTATTGCATGAATACCCATTTGGACTTGAGAAAGCCAAATTGGGCAAAATCACTCAAAATACCGAGAGGTATAGAGTGAGTACTTGGGTGTGATAGCTATATTACGACCCCAATCAAATCAAACTCGCCCTAGATTCTTGATACCCGTTATATATCCATTTAGGCGGAAGTCACTACCCTAGTCCTTTTAAACACTTGAAAGTTATCATCAAAAATATTGTACTTAGCTTTAATCTTAGCATACAATAGAAATAGAAATAGAAGTAGAATCAACACCATCATGTTTGGAAGTGCAACTAGGAAAAACACACACATCTAGATTTAGTGGTAAAATTACATCGACCATCCTCGCTACTCAATAGTGGTGTAGGTTTGGCACCGATCACATGCATATAGGACTTCAATTGATTAATCTATTTGTTGCCTCAATTATCATCGTACTGCTCATGCCTATGGGTTTAACAATCAGTTGCCCATATCATTCGTATTGCTCATCTAGATAGCATGCCTAGAGGGATAAAACTATATAAAATCAATATCAATCGCCAACTATTAGATATCATGCTTCTAGGACACTATCAACTGCCTAACAAAATTGTCTATAAAACCAGCATTGGTAGTTCATGGTTCTGGAGTCGTTTCACTGCCTTTTGCGAACAATCTAGAAATCATGCCTATAGGTTTTTATAATCTGCAAATTCGTTGCATGTATATTGCTAAAATCAGAATCACTTAGAAACCATGTCTATATGACTTATAATGATTTAATTTGTACGTTAGCCTAAAATGCAGCATTGCCTGTTTGATATTGGAATCATATAGAGATTGTGCCTATAGGACCAAAAGATTCTGAGTCTCAAGTTCGAAACGTTCTATTGCTTAATCTGAAAATCAGTCGGCATGCTTCTCTGTTTATATGTGGAGGCTAACATGAGCCACTCTTTGCTATTATGTGCAGTCCTCTTTGTTTTTGAATTCCCGATTAGTTTTATCATTTTTGAGCAGACTAAGTAAGTCTAGAACCACTCAAATAGAGGTCCAAAGCCTCCTGGACCATAGGCATGGTACGGGTAGTGCACGCATAGGACGCGACTTGGAATTGAATTAGAACACTTTAGGTAAACAACTTCAACATAGTAATCGGGTAGCAGGAGATGATAGTCTGTGTCCGCTGAATAATATGAAAAACTCCTATCTAAAAGGAGTTGTGAAGTATTATTTATGTTGCACGGGGTGATCCTTTAGGATAAAAAACTTAGGACCCCCATTTCCTTTATACGCTTAGTCATTCAACATAGACCAGTGTAGTGGTATCCTTATAATCATTAAAGATTAGTACCAATTCCCTTTGTGTTATAATAAAATTCTTTGACTTTTTATATTTCTTTGTTTATTTGATCACCTAGCCTAATCCACATAGTTTTAAGTTCTGTCGGGACCCACAGTTGTGGACCTCAAAGAGTGTCTAACACCTTCTCTTTGAGGTAATTTGAGCCCTTACTCGATCTTTGGTAGCGTTGACTAGTCAAACAGAGTTATTTGCATAATAGGTGCCCTAACACACCTTAAATCCGTTAGGTGGCAACTCTTCTCTTTTAATACCCTCCCTTAAAAGAGTTGTCACACGTCGAAACCCGATTTCACGATAAAAAGGGGCGTGACAGCATGGCGACTCTGCTGGGGATTTACACTTAGGCTCTTACCATAATGAACTTGGCTTATGTGGATTACTTTCTTTGTTACATGCACATCCCTTCCCCTACTCACCTTTATTTGTTTAAATCTGCTATGACATGCACATCCCTTCCCCCTATTCACCTTTACTTGCTATGACCGCTCTTTTAGCTTGTCAAAATTGTTATATCATGCCTACTTCCTTACTTACTTTATTACATTCTTGCATATATTCTACAAACTAAATTGACTTCTTCCTTTTGTCTTTATTTTATATTCTTTCCATGATTACTTTTGCTATCTTATTTACTGTTTTTACATATTTTATCATGCAAATACTTGGCAAAGTGTTATTATCTATGCATAAAGCATGCTCCACATCATACTCCACTCATACCAATTATCAATATAGCGGCGTTTGATGAGTGTCCGCGCTCTTCCAAAACTACCCTTTTTAAAATCGGAAAGGCTTATTTGCGGTAGACTAGTCGATCAGCGGTGCAATCGACGGTCCCGTGCCTTTTCCTCTCAAGTTGTCCACTTGGGAGTACCGGTCTAGACCATTTTAGAAACCTTACTCTAACTTAAAATGTACATGCATCACGCTAAACCTAGCACGGGTTGTAGCGTTATTAACGTAACAACCTGCTAAGATAAACCTTGTCCAAAGTCCGACGGGATTTCCACAATCCCAATGGACACTATCATATTATGTGCATTTCTTGGAGAAAATAAGCCAATGTGTTGATCATTATTGCGTCAATAGTCAAATCTGGAGGGGGGAAGGGGCTAACTTTTGTTTGTTTGTAGAAAATAAGGCACGAAGTCCCCAGGTTCGGTATGATCCAAAATATCCCACCCTTGCTAATTGACTGGTGGAAAGACCTTGCACCTTGCGATAAGAACCATATGAGAAGAGTATTGGGTAACCTGCCATCCTTGCTAAACATTCAGCCAAATAGGCCATTGATTGAGGCCGCTACCATGTTCTGGGATGAGAAAGGGGCCGTCTTTCGATTTGGCGACATAGAAATGACTCCTCTCCTGGAAGAAATAGGAGGCTTCGCTAAGTTGCCATGGGATAGTCCAGGATTACTAGTGCCGGAGAATCGCACCCCTCGTGGTTTCCCCCCCCCGCAATTTTCTAAAGATGCTGGGTTTCAAGAAAAAATGACGAGTTGTTCTATTTAAAGAAGTCATACATCCTTTTCAAATTTCATTACGAACGGTATGGGCATAGCAAGTCATATCATCTTCATCATGATGAACTTGCCATTACTTCCTTGGGTTGGACGTACCGCTGGATTTATGTGTTCATCGTCTGCTTCTTGGGGTTGTTGATATTTCCAATGAAAGGGGGGAAGGATCCATACTCGCTTAGCCATGGTCGCTAGGACTTTGATGGAAGGCATCGAAGGACAAACTTATACCATCGTCCCTATGATTTTAGCTGAAATATACCACGCTCTAGATCGATGCAAGCAGGGATTTGGACACTTCGAAGGTTGTAATATGTTACTACAAGTTTGGCTATTGGAACACTTTCAGGGAGAAGAATATCGTCAAGAGCTTCTGCGACATCCGTTGAATGACCACATAGCTTACCATCACCCAAAGAAAATGATATTTATCCTAGACAGGTCTGCACAACCTGGAAATGTTGTAAGTTGGGTGTGTTTCTTCAGCAATCTGACTGACGAGCAAGTACTTTGGATGTTGGACTGGTTTCCTAGCAGTGTGTTCATCATCAGGTCAAGAGAGACTACGCATCTGGTACTGATAGGGTTGCGAGGCATCTATCCTTATGCTCCTATAAGGGTAATGAGACAAGCGGGAAGAAAATAGGTCATACCTCGGGTTTCCAACATGGTCCAATACAAGGCAGATTTCAAAGGGGGCGTCATTCCATTCAAGTTCGAGGCGCAATATATGTGGAACCAGAAGATCATTGTGGAAAAAGAAACCATTGAGCCAGACAAGTATCATGCCGGTCATGTGTACTTCTATCTATCGTAGTTGGTGGATGATATAGAGGGAGACGTCAAGCCAAGAGTCAATCTGAAAGACAGGATCATAGATGACGTTACTGAGGCACAGGTTAAGTATAGAAGGCTGCGCAAAAGGGTTTTCGAGTCTGAAGCTAAAGATTTGGAGCAACACAAAGTGAATATGGAAGCAGTAAAAGAATGGAAATAAATTGACACTAAGTCAACAGAGAGGTTGGAATACTTGGAACAAGGATTGATGGAGTTTGAAGGAAAGATGAGGAAGAGACTCTAATATTGTCAAAGCACGGATGGAAGTGAAGGAGGGCATCTAGCAAAGGCTTACTTACTGTTGGATATGCGCGATCTGGGGAACCTGATTGATTGAGTCAAAAGAGCCAAGCATGTGGAAGGTCCTTCAGGGACCAAGTAGACTAGGAAATGATATTCCTTACTGCTTTTTAGCTTAGCTTTAGATTTCGATTGTAATAAGGCTAAATGTCATTAGTAACTTTATTATTATTGTTGATTTAGTAAAGGCTTGGCTCATTTTTCGCATTAATAAAATGACGCAATTATTGGCATCGATTTTCTCCAAGTCTATGTGTCGCTTAGGCCTACCTCAGGCATAATGAGGTCCCCCCAAGTTAGCACGCGAATTATTGCATGACTTTACAAAACATGTTTTAGTACCGCAAGCATTCTTTCAATATTTCTTACTAACTTGGCTACCTTTTGTTTTGTTTTTCTTTTCTTTTGATTATTCCCATTCCCCAAGGTTGGTTCGTGCATACTGGCATCGTCAGCATATCACACTAGATCCAGAGGTCCTCCACCTCCTCATCCACCAAGCTATCCGAAAGGCAAAGGAAAAGGGAAGATGGATGATTTTAGTGGTATCAGAAAAGACAATGCTATCGTGGCAAAAAACGTTGAAACCTCATATGGTCGAAGTACTCCGGCACAGAATAAATTGGTCTTACGTCTAGAACAAAAAATCTTGGAACTACAAGGCGAACTTGAGCAGGTCCGAAACTTGGCAAACCTTTCCCTCACTCTCAATGTCCCCGACATTAACTAGCAAAATCCGACTACCCAGAACCAGACACCCCCACAAAACACACAAAACCAAAACCCACCACTAAATCCTCCTGCACCACACCAGTATCCCACACCTCCTCAGAACCTTAATCCTCCACCAGTACCAACTCCTCAACAACACCCTCATCATCCAGCTGTCCTAGGCCATGAAGCATATGATAAGGGATTCACAGGCCATGAAATGGTGTCCTCGGGCCATAAGATGATGCCTCTGGACTATGATGCCTTTGAATAATGATGTGCAGTTTCGAGAGATCCTCAGGCCATGGAATAGTGTCTCCCAGCTATAAGGATGGTGCCTTCGAACTATGACGCCTTCGAACCAAATGGCAATATTTCAGCCTATGAAATGCAAAGATATGATGCTTAGTTGTATGCGAGGATGAGACAAGACAAGGCTTAGTCTTATATGAGATGAGGTCAGCGCTTAGCCCTATGCGAAGGGAGTGGATAATGCTTAGCCTTATGCAGTGTAGTGGAGACAATATTTAGTCTCATGTAAGGAAATGAGACAATGCTTAGTCTCTAACAAGGAAAGGCAATGCTTAGCCTCATACAAGGAATAAAGACAATGCTTAAACTCATGCAAAGGAAGGGAGACAATGCTTAGTCTCATGTAAAGAAAAGGTTGTGCTTAGCCTTATGCAATTACAGAGGCAATGCTTAGCCTCATGCGAGACGTGGAGACAGTGCTTAGTCTCATGCAAGGAAAGGCAATGCTTAGCCTTATGCAATGAAAGGCAATGCTTAGCCTTATGCAATGAAAGGCAGTGCTTAGCCTTATGCAATGAAAGGCAATGCTTAGCCTTATGCAATTACAGAGGCAATGCTTAGCTTCATGCAAGAAATGGAGACAATGCTTAGTCTCATGCAAAGAAAGGCAGTGCTTAGCCTTATGCGTTTACGAAGGCAATGCTTAACCTCATGTAGGAAATGGAGACAGTGCTTAGTCTCATGCAAAGAAAGGCAGTGCTTAGCCTTATGCAATTACGGAGGCAATGATTAACCTCATGCAGGAAATAGAGATAGTGCTTTGTCTCATGCAATGAAAGACAATGCTTAGCCTTATGCAATGAAAGGCAGTGCTTAGCCTTATGCAATTACGAAGGCAATGGTTAGCCTCATGCAAGAAATGGAGACAGTGCTTAGTCTCATGCAAAGAGAGGCAGTGCTTAGCCTTATGCGATTACAGAGGCAATGCTTAACCTCATGCAGGAAATGGAGATGGTGCTTAATCTCATGCAAAGAGAGGCAGTGCTTAGCCTTATGCGATTACGGAGGCAATGCTTAACCTCATGCAGGAAATGGAGACAGTGCTTAGTCCCATGCAAAGAGAGGCAGTGCTTAGCCTTATGCGATTACGGAGGCAATGCTTAACCTCATGCAGTAAATGGAGACAGTGCTTAGTCTCATGCAAAGAAAGTCAGTGCTTAGCCTTATGCAACAAAAACAATGATCAGCTTCGAGGGAGTAAAGTATTTCTTAGCTTGATGTGTTTGCGTTTAGCAACTTGTCGTCATGAAGGTAGTGATTTCACTATGCATATGTATCTGCGAATATTACTGTTGTGTCTATCGTACCTGTATTCAAAGGAAAATTGTGAGTTTTTGCGGGGGATGGTTAGTTCGTGCTCTTGATTCCCTGGTTTGCCTTCATTCCTATCTTGGGGTCCTGCTTGAGTTACCCTGGGTAGCATTTGGCTGCCGCAGAAATGAAGTTTTCGAAAAGCATGTATGCACTTGATAAAATTATTTGCAAAGTGTAGTTATTTTGAAATATATGATAATGCATGAGATCAAATAATTTAGATGAATCGGTGACTGCGACACATTTAGAGACATTGCACCCTCTTTGCTTTTGAGGGTCCTTAAAATTATGCCCCAGTTTAAATGTATACTCCTGACAATACATCCCTTTGTTGTTACACACGTGATGAAATCGGACAAACTCGATATCCTGCCCCAGTTTCTGATCATGGGGAAATGAAGATTTTATTAGGATGTGACCGAACCAACAGGGCTGCCTACGTATCCCCTCTTAAATGGGAATCAGGTCAAGCGTAGTTCAGTTACATCAAACGGAAAAATGCAAACAATCTTAAACATAGTATCTCTTGACTGCATCTGAATTGATAGGTTTCGGCCAAATCTCTCCGTCCATTTCTACAAGTATAAGTGCTCCTCCTGTTAATACCCGATGAACCATGTAGGGACCTTTCCAATTGGGTGAGAACTTCCCCTTGGCTTCATCCTGATATGGGAAGATTCGCTTTAGCACCAATTGCCCTGGTGTGAACTGCCTTGGCCTGACCTTTTTTGTTGAAGGCCCTTGTCATTCTGTTCTGGTAGAGTTGACCGTGACATATCGCATTCATTCTTTTCCCATCAATGAGAGCTAGTTGTTCATAGCGGCTCTGTACCCATTTTGCATCGCTGAGCTCAGCTTCTTGTATGATTCTTAGAGAAGGGATTTCCACTTCGGCAGGAATAACCGCTTCAGTACCATAAACCAGTAGGTGGGGAGTTGCCCCAGTTGATGTGCAAACTGTGGTACGATATCCAAGCAAAGCAAATGGCAGCTTCTCATGCCATTGTTTGTAATTTTCCACCATTTTCCTCAATATCTTCTTGATGTTCTTGTTGGCGGCTTCTACGACTTCGTTCATTTGCGGTCTGTATGCTGTGGAGTTACTATGCTTGATCTTGAATGTTTCACACATGGCCTTCATCAAATCGCTGTTGAGATTGGCGGCATTATCAGTAATGATTGACTTTGGTACTCCAAATCGACAAACAATGTGGTCCCGAACAAAATCCGCTACAACCTTCTTAGTTACAACTTTATAAGATGCATCTTCAACCCATTTTGTGAAGTAGTCTATGGCCACCAGAATGAACCTATGCCCATTTGAAGCAGCATGTTAGATTGGGCTGATGACATCCATACCCCAAGCGGAGAAAGGCCAGGGCGAACTTGTTGCGTTGAGTTCATTGGGTGGTACTCGTATCACGTCAGCATGTATCTGGCATTGGTGACACTTCTGAACATACTTGATGCAGTCTGTTTCCATAGTCATCCAGAAATACCCTGCTCTTAATTTCTTTTTGGCTAAGGTGAAATCATTCATGTGCGGTCTGCAAGTTCCGGCATGTATTTCCTCGAGCAATCTGGATGCCTCCTTGGCATCGACACACCGTAGTAACCCCAGGTCAGGAATCCTTCTATATAAAATTCCCCCACTTTGAAAGAAATGGTTGGCTAATCTTCGAAGCGTGCGCTTCTAAGTATGGGTAGCAGTCTCTGGGTATTCTCCCTTTTCCAGGTGATTCTTGATGTCGTGGAACCATGGATTTCCGTCAATATCTTCTTCAACATGAGCACAATAAGCGAGATGTTTATGAATCCCTATTGGGATAGGTCAATGAAATTCTTGTCCGGGTGCTGTATCATGGAAGACAAAGTAGCTAACGCATCTGCAAACTCATTCTGAATCCTAGGAACATGTTTGAATTCTATCTTTATGAACCTCTTGATCAACTCTTGTACACAGTGCAAATATGGAAATATTTTGATGTTCTTCGTAACCCTATCCCCTAGAACCTGGTGCACCAAAAGATCTGAATCTCCAATTACCAACAACTCCTGAACATTCATGTCAATGGCCAAGCTGAGCCCCAAGATGCAAGCCTCATATTCTGCCATATTGTTGGTGCATGGAAACCTGAGTGTTACGGATATCCGATAGTGTTGGCCGGTTTCTAATACTAAGACAACCCCGATACCTACTCCTTTGAAGTTTGCCGCTCCGTTGAAGAACATTCTCCAACCATCATACGCCACGGTGATATCTTCTCCTACAAATGATACCTCCTCATCGGGAAAATACGTTTTCAATGGTTCGTATTCTCCGTCTACGGGATTTTCTACCAGATGATATGCCAATGCTTGCCCTTTGACTGCCTTTTGAGTTACATAGACGATGTCAAACTCGCTCAACAGTATTTGCCACTTTGCTAACTTACCCGTAGGTATGGGTTTCTAAAAGATGTATTTTCGCGGATCTATCTTTGATATTAGATATGTAGTGTATGCATAAAAATAATGCCTCAATTCCTGAGATATCCACGTCAGAGCATAGCATGTGCATTTTAGCAAAGAGTATCGGGCTTCGTAAGGCATGAATTTCTTGCTCAGATAATATATTGCCTGCTCCTTTCTTCCAGTTTCATCATGTTGTCCCAAAACATAACCAAAAGCTCTATCCAATACAGACAAATAAAGCTACAGAGGCCTTCCAGGTTCTGGTGGGACCAGAACAGGTGGTTTAGATAAATACTCCTTGATTTTGTCGAAGGCTTTCTTGCATTCTTCAGTCCAACTTGTTGCAGCAGTTTTCCTCAGCATCCTGAAGATTGGCTCACATATCACAGTTGACTGTGCTATGAAGCGCGACTGATGTAATTGAGACCCCCTAAAAAGCTCATCACATCTTTCTTATTCTTCAGAGGTGGTAGGTCTTGGTTAGCTTTGACCTTTGATGGGTCCAACTCAATCCCTCGGCGACTGACAATGAATCCTAACAATTTTCCCGCAGGGACTCCGAAGGTACATTTTGCAGGATTCAACTTCAAATTGTATTTTCGAAGCCGGTCGAAAAACTTCTTCAAGTCTATTATATGATCCGAACTCCTTTTAGATTTGATGATAACGTTATCCAGATACACCTCTATTTCCTTGTGTATCATATCATGGAATATGGTTGTCATGGATCTCATGTAGGTGAACCCAGCATTCTTCAAACCAAACGGCATTATTTTGTAACAGTATATCCCCCATGGTGTGGTGAAGGCCATCTTTTCAGCATCCTCTTCATCCATCCAGATCTGATGGTATCCTGCGAAACAATCCACAAAGGATTGGAGTTTATGCTTGGCACAATTGTCAATCAGTATATGTATATTGGGCAATAGGAAATCATCTTTGGGACTTGCTCTATTTAGATCTCGGTAATCAACCCATACTCTAACTTTCCCATCTTTCTTCGGAACTGGCATAATGTTGGCCAACCGAGTCGGGTATTCAACCACTCTAAGAACCTTGACTTTGATTTGCTTGGAGACCTCCTCTTTTATCTTCAAACTCATATCCAACTTGAACTTTCTGAGCTTCTGCTTTACCGGTGGACACATGGGATTAGTGGGTAGCTTGTGAGCCACTAAAGATGTGCTCAAACCAATCATATCATCGTAGGACCATGCAAAGATATCTTCATATTCTTTTAGGAATATGATTTACTTTTCCTTCTACCCCATGTACTCAATAGGTAACAAACCTAACCTTAGGTTGAAAGTAGTGATAAGCTGCAACAAAGGTCAGGGTCCAACACCAATAGCCAACAACAATTCATAACAATATATTAGAAGTAATAAAAGACGTAGCTCAGAGATAAAATGCTCAGCTCGTTCACAGTTCCAGAAAAATAGTCATGTTTTTCAAATATATCAGTGAAAACCCAAATCTTTACTGAAATCACCAATTTATGAGTAAGTTTGAAAACTGTGATTTTTCACAAAACTTTCAACAGGTAATTGTTTCATAATTAAAATAACATGAGAAAAATACATCTCTATGTCTACATGTCAATATGTAGAAGAAGTCATGAATGGTGCAATATCGTACATCATGAGGAAAAATGCATCTCTATGCATGTATGTCAAGTGTGCATGTCAATGCAATGCAACTCAGTAATAAAACTATATGCATACTCTCAGAGTAACATTTCACTCAGTCCTCACAGTCACTCAGTCCTCACAGTCACTTAATCCTCCCAATCGCTCGGCACTCGGCACACGCACTCAGTAAGTGCCTGCGCTCACTGGAGGTGTGTACAGACTCCAGAGGGGCTCCTTCAGACCAAGCGCTATAACAAGCCACTCATGGCATAAATCAATAAAATATGTTATGGCGCGCAATCCGATCCCATAAATATCCTCACCATCATGCCCTCGGCCTCACTTAGTCATCAATCTCTCCAATCTCTCGGGCTCACAATGTCAGAAAATCATCCCAAAAATTATGATATGATGAATCAATAAATAGCAACATATATTGAGAGATGATATGAAATGAATGAACATGACTGAGTATGAAGTTACAATTTAAACAAATAATTCGACAGCAGAAATGACCTCAGTGGGTCCCAATAATACTAACATTTGCCTAAGCATGATTTCTAACATGACTCACAACTCAGTTTCTCTAACACATAAAAATACATGAAAAAATATGAGTTAATTGGCTATACCGCTCTACGGAATCGACTGAGTCTCAATTTTGCATGCCCACACGCCCGTCACCTAGCATGTGCGTCACCTTCAAACAATTCACATAACACTTATAATCAGGGTTCATACCCTCAACTCCAAGTTTAGAAGTGTTACTTACCTCGAACAAGCCGAGTCCAATATCGAGCAAGCTAATTAATGTTCCAGAAATTCCATTATGCATGTATCAACTTTCGAACGGCTCGAATCTAGTCACAATTAATTCGATTCAGTCAACATAAATTATAGGAATTAATTCCATATGAAAATACTAATTTTCCCACAAAATCCGAAATTACACTCAAAAATTACCAGTGGGGCCCACGTCTCAGAATCCGACAAAACATAAAAAATCCAAACCCTCATTCAACCACGAGTCCAACCATACCAAAATTACTCAAATTTGACCACAACTCGGCCTTCAAATCCTCAATTAAAGTCTATGAAAGTTTCTACTATTTTCAACCCAAAACACTAATTTGTTGATAAAAACAATAATAGATTCGTCTAATTTAACCAAAACCGAGTTAGAATTAGTTACCCCAATCCATATGGTGAAAATCGCCTCAAAAATCATTTCAATCCGAGTTCCATAACTCCAAATGTGTTAAAATGGCTGAAACCTCGAAATATAGCTTCTGTCCGAGCATTTACTCTTCACGATCGCGAAGCACAAAACTTTTCAGCTCAAAATTTGCTCTTCGCGATCGCGGAAAACCAATCGCGAAGCACAAACTCCCCAACTCTTCCAGACACCCTCTAGTATAATGGTCATAACATTTCGTATAAAACTCCAAATAACAAATGGTTTGACTTTCTGAAAACTAGACATCAAAGGCTACAACTTTCATTTCTGGATTATCTCTGAATTCCTTATAGATTGCGAGATATAAGCTTTCAAAGTCTGGTTAGTGCAACAGAGATTTTGTTCTTCGTGATCGCGATTCACAAGGCCCCAAACTGTTGTTTGCTTTTCGCGAACGCGGCCAAATGTTCGCGATCGCGAATCGCGATGCACACCTCTGTAGCCAAAAATCAGGAATTAAAAATGGCCTAGAAATGGTCTGAAACCACTCCGAAACTCACCCGAGCCCCTCGGGGTCCAAGTATACCAACAAGCCCAAAATATATTACGGACCTACTCGAGGCCTATCACATATAACAACATCGAAACGACGAATTGCACCTCAATTCAAACTTAATGAAACTAAGAAATTCCAACTTCTACATTCGATGTCGAAATCTATCAAATCAAGTCCGATTGAACTCAAATTTTGCACACAAGTCATAAATGATATAACAGACCTATTCCAATTTCCATAATCAAATTCTGACCCCGATATCAAAAGGTCAACTCCCCGGTCAAACTTCTACACTTAAACTTCAGATTTTCAACATTTTAAGCCTAATTTAACTACGGACTTCCAAATAATTTTTCGAACGCACTCCTAAGTCCAAAATCACCATACGTAGATATTGGAGTCATCAAAACTCTATTCCGGGGTCGTTTACATATAAGTCAACATCCGGTCAACTATTTCAACTTAAGTTTTAAGTCTTGGAACTAAGTGTTCCAATTCATTCTGAAATCTCTCTAACGAGTCACAATTATAATTGAACACAAGATAAACAGTAAATGGGGGAACGGGGCTGAAATACTCAAAACGATCGATCGAGTCGCTATAGTATCAAGAAGAAAAATAAACTTCTAATGGTAAGACATCTATATTTGAAATTGTTTGTATGTAAATAGCATGCATACCTCGCGTAATAATCTAAAAGGAACAATCTATATAGGTTACCAACTTACCAAGGATATCTTTTAGTTGTAAGTTTATTTTTCCTGTAGCCAGAAATTAAATATCATGGTGCCAAGCATACTGGACAATATTTTCAAATTAAATTATAAAATTAAATCTGATGCTAGCTAGAAGAATAACAAAGATTAATTAAGAGATTCTTTTAGATAAGAACATATAACCTTATGTTGCTAAAAATTCTTGATAAATGGTCTTATGTTGATAAAGAAGCCTACAGTTTTCTCCAAGTACAGAAGATTGTGGTGTTTGTTGATCTTTGGTACGTAATAGATCATCTGCAAAAACAAAGTTTGTATGATTCAAATGTCCTACAATAAAAATACTAAATCTATAGACTGCAAAAATAAAGTCCATATATTCCAAACTTCCAATAGACTGTAACTTATTTCACCCTGAATCTACTTAAACACTGAAGCATTAACAAAGGAACTGGGCAAAAGTATCCAGAAGTTGAAGTGTCGTCTTCCCAAACAACCGACAAAATTACATGCAGTTTTAAAACTTTTAGTTCAATACATAAAATAAACAACTTAATACATATAAGTAAAAATTACTTACGTGTAAAGGTAAAAAGCATATTTTCGCATCTAGATACTTGAGGAACGAAGAAAATTAGATAAATACAACAGTAGTTAAATTTGAGTTTAAGTTGGATGATATATTGGATAATCCTAAAACGTGAATAGAAGTTGTAACTGTCTTAATTTAAAAAGTATAACTAAAATTTATTTTTAAATTTAAAAATTTAATGTAAAAATCTGTAATATCTTTTAGAATGATACTTAGTTAATGTATTAAGGAATTTCAGGAATAAAAAAAAGGAGGGGAAGCAGATCACATTTTGGGGGGTGGGAGTTCGTGGGATGTGCTCCTTAATTTTAGGTTCTTATAAGTTTTATTTCTAATGGTAACTTCCTAATTATTAATTACTTATTTGGATTGAGTAAATAACTACTCCTACTTAAAATAATAGATATTTAAATATTTTAATCTAAAATTAAAATCTAATAATTAATTATTAACTAATTAACTAAGTTTTGTCCTAAAAACTAACACATGGCATTCTCCTACTCTGCCTATTTGTCATAATCCTAGGCTAGAATTTCTTCCTTTTAATAATATATAGATATAGAATATAAAATATAGAATAGATATTTGTCGGGACAAAAGAAACTACTTAGCCGAATATGAAATAATTAAAGATCCATAACAATATTGAATTGAAGATTGTCATATAAGAATCAAAACTAAATTAAAAAAATAAAGATTTTCATTAAATGGGATTCCATATAAGTTCTATTTTCTTATTTGAAAATCTCCCCTAAAATCATTTTAAGAATACCAAGTGACTTTTTAATAGTTTGTCACTTGACTTAACCACAATATCAATTATATATGATAACTATATTCTTTTAATATAAATATAGATATTGCTACTGAAGCGGCTAAGAGGAGCTTAGGGTCGTCCATTGAATTGACAAAAATACCCTTTGAGTTTCTACTTCGTTGACATGCCAGCTTCACTAATAATATTTTTGCCCTTGTTTTTACATCTTATTATGTCAATTGCCATCACACAATTTGGTAAATAAAGGAAACTTTTGAGGCATTCTCGAGGCCCAAATTGCCAAGCCATGTCTGTTTTAATGGAACATCTATTTGCCCCTACTTTTGTACATTATTACATCAATTACCATCACATATTTATGTAAATAGGCGAAACTTTGAGGCATTTTCAAGGCCCAAAATGCAGGCCGCCACGTGGAACGACTTTTGCTTCTTTGTTTTAAACTTTTACATTGATGATTATGGTGGGCCCCCTAAATTCTTATTGCTTTACTTATTAGACTCCACTACTACTGAAGTGATGATATCATTGTATGTACGTGGTACAATACTTTATTTTTCAGATCTTACAAGTTATATTTTATAGTTTTATTTTATGTAACTTTTGAATATTTATGTACTTTGATAATATCATTTATTTGTTACTATATATTTTTTATCAATCAAATTTTATTTGGGGATGAGAGGAGCTTTATAATTAATTACATCGCAAGATGTATTATAAGATAGTTCAAAATATAAAAAATAAAATATCAAATAAAAATGGTAGAGAAAACTAAAGCTAATAAGATTTTTAAAAAATATATTAAATAATCAAACAATTTACATTCCTAAATGTAAGGTAAAAGTTCTATATTTTTCTAAATATATAATGTTTAAAAGTTTGTAATCAATTTTTTGTTTTAATATTTTTATAAGTGTGTAAACATTTTTTCTCTTAATTTCTTATTTGATTTTAAAATAAGAATAAGGAGAATATTAACTATTATAACCAAGCCATAAATTATTTACATAAGGCTAATTCTTAAATTATATTGCACCATCTCAAATCAAAACGTTAAGTTACTTTTATTAATCATTTCTCAAGCCATTCCCATTTGAAAAAAAAACACTAGCTCCAATTTAGTTTAAATATTAGTGGTAAATTAATTATATTTTTATATCTTCTGTGAATTTTGCATTCCTTTTGACAAGAGAAATTGAGGTTAATATCATGAGATCTAATTAGAACTCATGGTATTACTGTCCAAAGGTTAATATCTTTATCATTTGCATTTTATGATTATTTTTCCTTCTGTTAAAAAAGAAAATATTATTTTATTTAATATTATTAACTAATCAAATGTCAACGAAGAAAAATTCAAGCTCCTTGGTTATTCATAAGGATGAAATAAATTGGGATAGTTTTTTTGTTGATTTATTAACGAGCTAATAATAATTGATACATGAAAAATTGATCAATGCACAACCTATTTTGGAACCTTACATATCTTACTTTATGTATATTAAATTGTGATATTAGGCATTTTAAAATTCAGAAGCTATTTAAAGTTATTGATGAATACAACCGAATAATGATTACTGAGTTTCTTTAATTATGGGTGCCATCTACACTTTTGTTCGTGAAGTTGAGCGCTTGTATGCACTTGGAACAATTTCTATTACTAATCCATGCAATATATATTATTTTAGAAATTGTTCCAAGTGCATACAAGCGCTCAACTTCACGAACAAAAGTGTAGATGGCATCCATAATTAAAGAAACTCAGTAATCATTATTCGGTTGTATTCACCAATAACTTTAAATAGCTTCTGAATTTTAAAATGCCTAATATCACAATTTAATATACATAAAGTAAGATATGTAAGGTTCCAAAATAGGTTGTGCATTGATCAATTTTTCATGTATCAATTATTATTAGCTCGTTAATAAATCAACAAAAAAATTGTCCCAATCTTCGTAAGCTTCGTTTACCTCTAGTTGTGATTCAGCAAGTCCAAAATTTCTTCTTTCCGAACGGATCCAATCTCTGAAAAGTACTGATTTTTCCAAGCTCTCCCTCATAGACGCTATATAATCACCGAGTTGAAGTCTTGCTTGACTGAAAGCGCTCTCTGATGCCACTGTTGAAGCTTGAATAGTTAAAATATCTCGGGCTATCCTTGAAAGAATCGGAAAGTATTTTTCTTTGTCCTTCCACCATTCCAAAATATTAAAGGAGCCGTCGGGATTCACTTCCTCAATTCCTTGTGACAAATAAATTTCAAGCTCATTTAGTTGTGAAAAGTCACTAGTACTAGAACCTTGAGAACCCCTGAACCCTGCCCAAGCACTAAGTGCTCTTACTCTCCCAGTCTTTTAGATGATTGAGAACTATAAGAAGAAGGAGTTGGAACATTTGGTCTAGCATGATCTAATACAACTTGGTAAGCATTATAAAATAGTTTGAACATTTATTTTAATTGAGGTTATTGCGTCCGCAAGTTTAGACAACTCCTCATCTTCAAGTGCTAAACCATTATAAATAGTTTCATACCAAAATTGAGGACCTCCTAATTTTATAGTAGGATTAACAATGCAGCAACACCATAAATAAGAGGAATAGGGAAAAAATACTTTTTAAATTTTTTTCTCATGGAATCAATAGCAAGTTGATAAATTTCCCCACCCTCTGAAAAATGATCAGATAAATTTGCAAGTTCTGCAATATAAACTAAACAGTTGAAAATAGTAGGATAACATTGCCCATAAAATTCATTTGTAGCAATATAAAAATTTTCTACAAAAATGTTAAAATTTACAAGCATTTTAACATTAGCCCAATCCGCATTTGTAAGGTTCTCATCATCATCACTTACATGAGCATTAAACGTTGAGTTTATGGGGTTTCTATATTCATATGCAACAATTAAACTTTCATACATGTAATTCCATCTAGTTGGACAAGGTTTAGGAACCTTTCTTTCTCTTAGGCCAAATTCATCGCATCTTTTAAAATATTCTCTAAGTCTACTTCTGCGGTTTGAATAAGAAAGCCAATTAAGTGCCATTTTAACCTTTTCAATTTCAACATTTAAAATTCGCATACTATCATCCACAATTAAATGGTAAATATGACAAATATATCTAACATGAAAAATGTTACTAAATGTAGGACTTAGTGTAGTGGTAAGCAAGGCTACATCATTTGTGTTACTAGTAGCATTATCCATTGAAACTGATATTATTTTATCACTAATGCAAAAATATCTACAAATATCCGTAATCGTGCTAGAAATAAACTGCCCTGTGTGACGTGAATTAATTATTCTATAAGCAATAATGCGCTTTTGCATTATCCAATCCTCATCAATCCAATGACTGGTAACAGTAAGGTAATCACAGTCATTACCACTTCTACCAATATCAGTTGTAATAGCAACACGACAATTTATATGAGTAAATAAATAGCGCAAATATTGTTCATATTCGTGTTTATATTTATAAATATCACTCTTTACGGTTGTGCGAGGAAAACCTTTATAAGTAGGGTTATAAACTTTTCTAATATAATGCACAAAGTGAGGGTTAGAAGAAAAACTATAGGGTAAGCACATAACAGTAACCATTTTTGCCAATTCTTTCCGATCTTTTTTTGGATCATAATATAAAATACCACCGGTAACAGTGTTAATTCCCGGTTGAAATTGATTTGACCCGGTACTAAGGTCAGCCTGACTAGGTGCACTTGTCCCCTCGGCCAAAGTTTTCATACAAAAATATCTAGCTTTATCTTGAGGGTGTAGTAATATGTGTCTAGTCAAACTTCCCGTCCCCCCGACTTTCAGCATATTTAAAAACTAACTCTTTGCCACAAGTTTTATACTTAGCCCTATTTTTTTTTCTCTTAGTTGAGTAAAAAATGGCCAAACAAGAGATGTTTTTGCCCGTTTAGAAGGTTGTCTAGAAAAAGTAGGGGCAGTAACAGGAGGGTCAGACGGGGGATCATTTGGATTATTATTAGTTGGGTTAACTTCAGGAGCAGGACTAGTGGGTGTATCGTCATCCGGTTGCGTTTCATCAAAATCTATTTCTTCATCATCATTTTCATCAATAGTTGGATTACCATAAAGAGCATTCATATATTCATGGTTTAATTGTTCACCGGGTGCAATATTATGGCAAAATTGACTCTCGGTAAATTATAATAAACTATTATCGCTATCAAGAATAGGAGGTGTAGGACGGGTAACAGGTTTGGGCCGGGGAGTCGGGGGAAGTGGAGGAGGAACAGATTGGCCACTAGATTCACCACTCTTGGATTTTTCCTTATTTTTACTAAATATTTTTTTTAAGGAATAAGCCATCTTAATTAATCAAGCAAAGTAAATAAAACAAACAAAACTATAATATTAAAACTTAAGAGTTGGAACGAGTTTACCGAATTGACGAACAACTTGTTGAAAAATAATTATCGTTGAAGACTTGAAAACTTCAATTCACCAACTTCACAATTTTGCACAAATTGTAACAATTAAGTAAGCAATTATAGAAGAATATTAGAGAGAGATTGAGAGAGATTGATGATTTTGTGAGAAAAATGAAAGAATGATGGGGTATTTATAGTTGAAAATAGGAAAAAAGTATAATTATAAAAAAATTTGGGTTAAAACAAAATTTGGGGGGTTAAATGGCTATTTTGCAAATAGCCAACGACTATTTTGGCAGATCAAACGGCTAGTTTTTAAATGGCTAAATGGTGAATTTTTTATTTTATTTTTAAAAATTATCCGTTGGGCCCGTTTAGGACTGCTTGAACCGGCCCACTTCTCAGCCGGTTCCGGTCTCGCGGACCTCGCCTATGAGACCAGCCCACTACCCGGCCCATCACCCCACGGTCCCGGTCCTATCCGGTTAGGACCGTTTAGGCCCACCGCCCATGTGGGCTTGCGGTCCTGGGCCGGTCCCGATCCTAACCGGCCCACATGCCACCCTTATTGACATGTCTATATTAAGTACCTAGACGATCATTTTGACTCGAAATTAAAATAAAAGAGGGGATACATAATAGAACACTGATCTTTCAAGATTCTTGGTTATTTTCATGCTTATCTAGGTCATTCGCTACTTATTGACTAAATAAGATCAGTATTCGTCATTTTTATATTTTTTAAAATTTCATTTTTAAGGGATTATATTTTTTATAATTTTATACACATGGATATAGGGTATATCCTAAAGCTAGTTATTTCAAAATGTTCGAACACCTCAAAACAATTTTAGATACCTCCTCTAGTAGATTTCTATAAGCCTAATTAAAGGACCAAAGTGTAGCTATTTTAAGAGTTAGGGACCGAACCGTTATTTTCCTTAAACCGTAAACAACAAAAAAGAGTACCATTATATAATCCCTGTTTTTTTTGGCTCCCACTGTTTCGTTGAGGTACCATAGTAGAAGAGAGACAATGGAGTTCAATACGACGCCGTCATATTACGGTAACAGAGCCAGCGAGAGAGGCGCAGGAGGGAAGTTCAAGAAACCGGCGGCGAGGAAACCTCCGGCAACTCCTTACGACCGTCCACAACTGAACCAGACCGGCGGTCGGACCGGCTGGTTAGCGAAACTAGTTGATCCGGCTTACCGTATTATCTCCGGCAGTGCCATCAGAATCCTCCCGTCGTTCATCTCCAATGCCATTGCCTCCACTCCTCCTCCTCCTCTTGAAGAAATTCACAGTGACTTAGGTATGTGATTTTTACTTTTATTGAACATGTTATGTGCAATTTTACTATATTAGGGTTTCTAAGAATTTTTTATCACACTATTTTTTTGTCATACTATTTTTTTTGTTTTGCATAGTATTGTGTTATTTTCCTTCCACTTATTTGCTGTCTCTTACGAAGCTGTTATTATTTTCTTGATTTCTTTTGTTGTTATGGATCTATTCTTTTTTTTCTTTTCTGATATTATTGTTTCTTTCTACCCTTCCGGGTAGGGGTAAGTTCTGTGTACACTCTACCCTACCCAGACCCCACTAGTGAGATTTTACTGTGTGTTGTTGTTTTATGGTTCTCTTTTTTGGTAATTGTGATGAATTATGTTGGACTTTTGGCGAACTAAAGTTGCAAGAATTAACCTTTTTGGTTATTCTAGTTTCACCTGATCTTTTGTGGAATGTAATTCTAGTAGCTACGTAGTTATATGCAATATTACAAGAAATTGTCTTTGTTATGTTTTTCTTGCTATTTGTGATGGAGTGTGTTGGTATTTTGGTGAATTAGGGTTGCAAGAATTAACCTTTTTGGTTATTTTAGTTACACTTGATCTGTTATGAAATGTAACTATAGTAGGTATGAGATTTGTTGTGCATCGAACATGTTATGTGCCATATAGGGATTCCAAGAATGTGTCTTTGTTATGTTTTTGGTAATGGTGATGAAATATGTTGGTCTCTTGGTGAATTGGTGTTGCAAGAATTGACCTTTTTGGTTATTTTGCTGCAATTGGTGAACTAGGGAGCAAGTTTCACCTTTTTGGTTACTCTGCTGCAATTTGAGTTTTTAATCTCAATTTGTTACAACTTTCCTGTTATTAGATGTAACTTTAGTAATTTTTTACTTATGTTGGAACTAAGTAGGTTTATCAAATAAAATTGCAGGAGGGATTTCTCTCTCTCTCTCTTTGTGTGTGTGTCTTTTATTTTTTTTTGGGGGGGGGGGGATGTTGTTGTTGTTTATGTGTAAACTTTAGGTTTTTGCATCTCCCATGTCATTATGACCTTGCATGAAACCTGGTGATTTCCAGTTTTGTCCTTCGTGAATCTTTAGCTTAATTTAGTTTAATGGTAACTGTTCAAGTGTTATGAATTGTAATAGCATTGTAGTTTTGTTTAGTTGAAATGACAAAAGCTGGCAGAAGTTTAGCTTTTCTAGGCCGGTGAGTTATACTTGCTACTTAGCTCGAATGAACACCACATCTAGCGCATAGTCATTTCCTAATACCTACTGTGATCACAATTTTTTCTACGGCTTGTTACAAAAAGTAGCACTGAGCATGGGAGAAAGGGGGTTTTGGCTGGTTACTTTCTTCAAATTATTGTTATTAGTAGCGAAGAAGGGATCTCATTGCATTAGACTGTGATGTTTTTCTTTTCGGTAATGGTGGTATTGTTTTACTGCCGTTACCAAAAGAAATATGCACTGCAAGTTTAGTCAGCTTAAGAAGAGTGAATTTGAGGTGAGATTAGACGGGATTGCGGTGCCTAAATGCAAAAAATTCGAATATCTTGGCTTGGTATCGAAGGAGGATTGCATGATAGACGAAGATGTTACACATAGAATAATAACTGGATGGTTGAAATAGGGAAGTGCGATTGGAGTGTTATGTGATAGAAGGATGTCCACTAAAGTAAAAAGGTTAGTTGTATAGTACAACTCATAAGACCAACAATGTTAAATGTGCATGAAACAGCTGCTAAAGTCAAACACATACACAAGATGAGTGTTGCAAAGATGTGGTACTAAGATGGATGTGTGGTCATTCAAGATGAGATAACATAAAGAATTATCACATGCAATTGAAGGTACATGTAGCACACACCAAGGATAAAATGAGAGAAAGTCGCTTGAGATAGTTTGGTCATGTCCTTAGTTGACCTCCAGATGCATCGGTTCATAGGTATGAAACCGTAGTCAATTAAGGTGTTAAAAAAGGACGAGATATCTAAAATCACATGAAAGTTGTCTCGAAAGACATTCAATCTCTTGTAATCATGCAATTTTAGCAAAAAGTAAGGCATAATAGAAGGATAGATCTATATAGGCGATATACTAATTAGTTAGAAACATGTTTTATTCATGTTAGTACCTTTACTTTAGGTCCTATGCTTTCTAACTAGTGGAAGCTATAGAAACCTCTATTACTTTCTATTCATATTTTTGTATAATACTGGTTTAAGATGAGTTTAAATGAAGCGACATGGTCAATGAGGATTCATATAGCCGACCTTAACGTGTTTGAGATTGGGAATTAGATGTCGTTGTTGTAACGTCGTCGTCTTGGTTTGCTCGTGCCACCTCGAAAAACCCACTTATAGCTTGTCACAAGTATAGGTGTCGGGTAATCCTGACCTCTAAGGTTGTAAACGGGCTCTTATCAAGTGCTGTAACGATAATTTGAGCTTTGGACCTGAAGGTGACATAGTTTTCACTTTGACCAAACATACTTTTGGTGCTTCAAAATAGGCTCTACTTTAAAGTGTTGGTTGTGAGAACTCTTTTGTTTCTTTTGCCAACCTATTTTTGATTTGTTCCAAGAATGTAGTAAGAACTATTATAAAATTCCTTCGGTTGACACTCCGAGGTTTTCTTTTCTCTTATCTCTTCCATCTAGAAAGGGAGATAAAAATTTGCAAGGAGGTAGCCCTCAAGTCTTTGGTCTAGTGGTAAGAGGACAATGCGTGATGTATGGATTAGGCGCACATCACAGATTCGAACACTATTGTAGATAAAAGCCTAGCATTTAAGTGGAAAAAGGTAGAGGGATGGACCAATTATCCATCGAGTTTCGAACCTGCCTAGCATTTAAGTGGAAAAAGGTAGAGGGACACACCAATTATTCATCGAGTTCGAACCTTACGCCAGTTGCCCTCTGGATTTCTCGGCCGTGAAAAAAATTGCAAGGGGCCAATGTGAATTTTTCCCTCATTTTTAGTTACCTTGCTCTTTTTTATTTGGTCTTTTCGTCAGACTAAACATGAAAAGAGAAACTATTACCATTTGCTTTTGTTCCCATTCCTTCCCTTCCGTACTCCCAGGTTACTATAATCGTTTGGGTTTATAGCGAGATAGAGTGAGCCAGAGTTCAACATGTTTGGCAAATGGTTTGAATTTGATGTTTGAGGTCAATCAAGGCTTTGCTGATTTTTCTTTTCCTGGTCTTTGTACATGCGAAGCATCTTGATTACGCAATTGCTGGCGCCGCTTTTACTTTGGTTTTTTTTGTTCCTTGTTCTTTAATTTCTAGTTGGACTAAGTCTTACATCCCTCATCGTAGTTAATATTTGTGACTATCTTTGTTTCAATTTACATGACTTGCTTTCCATTTTTGGGATGTCCCGAAATGTTTTATGGTCATTCTATTTAATTAACTTTCACGACTTTCAAAATTTGAAAACTTTAGATATTTATGTGATTTTTTTCTTGAATTAGTTTTTAATCTTTATTTTCAACATTTCTTCCATTATCATTAGTATAATATAAATCAGATTCATGTCTTTGTTATGTTAAATACCATCATGTTAAATGGGACCAAAGAAGTGTTGCTATTGCATACGTAGAAGTTGGTGTTTAGAAGTGATTTCGCTTTTAGTTCCTTGATTATCGGGCCTATGGCATAGGCGTCTCGTGGATATCAACTTTCTTCCATGCGGTCCTTCTACTATACCACATTAGCAACGTCTTTCTAATGTTTCCTTTGAAAAGAACCAACCAGCATTAAGCAACTTCTACTTTGTTGTCCCCATAGGTTTTCTGAGTACTTGTCGATAAATGAATGTACGTTGGCACCTGAAAATACGTGACATTGCCAAAATAAAATGGACTAAGTATAAATAGTACTCCCACTGTCCCATTTTATATGAATGCGCTAGTATTTCGAGAGTCAAACAATTTTTTATTTATCTACGATTTTCTTAAACCTTTTTTAAATATTTTGAATTATTAACTATGTTAACTTATACTCATTGATTTTTTATGTAATCTTACTTCCTTCTTAGTCTGTTCCAAAAATAATGAGAGTAAATGGGTCTTCATGGCCATTTACAATATTATAGATCTCAATTTATAATATTAAAATTAAGAAAGTATTATTTTTAGATCTCAATTTATAATATTAAAATTAAGAAAGTATTATTTTTAGATCTCTTTTGTGTAAAAGATAGATCTGCTATGTGTAAAAGATAGATCTTCCGTGTGTAAAATAAGAAATAAGGTCATAAAACTAAAAAAAAGTTTGTAAAGACCCACAAAACCATTTGACCCTAACCTCTTTCTAAATTTGCTAAGAATTTAACTGATACTTCCATATTACCCTTAATGATAATCTTTTATAGCAACACAAATGTTGTGTCATGTCTAATACCACAATTTTCAAAAGCTTTATAGCCATATAAATATTATAGCCTAGTCAAAATTGGATCACATTACTTGAATCAGAGGAAGTAGTACTTTCATGCAAAAAAAAGGGCAGCCCAGTGCACTAAGTTCCCCGTATGTGCGGGGTCCGGGGAAGGGCTGACCACAAGGGTCTATTGTACCCAGCCTTACTCTGCATTTCTGCAAGAGGCTGTTTCCACGGCTTAAACCTGTGACCTCCTGGTCACATGGCAACACCTTTACCAGTTACGCCAAGGCTCCCCTTCAAACTTTCATGTAGTTTTCAAATATGTAAATTTTAATTTTAAAAACTTGAAGAATTCATGTCCAAATTCACATTGAAAATTAGGTGTTGTTGACCCTCTTACGGCGAAGTCCTTCACATAAATTTGGGTAGAGGGAGAATGAGTTAAGAACATAAAACAACCATGTCACTCAAGACCAACAGTAAACGAACATGCATATTGTAACGCTGCACGAGATTAATAAATGTATGATTATAAGTATGGGATATATTTTCTACTCTGTACGGAATACTCTCTTTATCCATATTATCTACTTAAGATATATTTGATTTGTGTATTATGTTAGTAAGTTTTGAAAAAAGCGAATAGTCGATGTTATGGGAAATGTCAAGTCACTTTTTTTAAGATCATCTTTTAAATGAGTTTGAATTTGAAAAAAGTGAAACTTTTACTCTGTACGGAATACTCTCTTTATCCATATTATCTTATGTAGCTTGAAGCAAAATGTTAAGATATATTTGATTTGTGTATTATGTTAGTAAGTTTTGAAAAAAGCGAATAGTCGATGTTATGGGAAATTTCAAGTCACTTTTTTAAAGAAGATCTTTTAAATGAGTTTGAATTTTGAAAAAAGTGAAACTTTTACTTGGAATTGTACTTAAGAAACTCAAATAATTCAGCACGTCTCAGTTTGCAGAAGGGATATCATTAAACTTATTATCATTTATTTTGTTTCCTCTGTTTGATCGGCAATCTTACAAAAATTCTTTGGGACAGATAAAGAAGATCCTGCAACAGCACAAGATGTAGGGAATGACGAGAAGTGTACTCCAAGTGTAAGCTTTGGCAACTTCTTTGACTCATTTTGCTTTGTTAATTTCTTTCTGTTATATCTCCATTTTATGGGCAAGCATGTGAAGATGAAGATGTTCCTCTGTTATTATGTGGCAGTCTTACTACATGAGACAAAGGGGCACGAAATGTAATTGAACACGTAAATTATCTAACACTTAGTTTGGATGGCCATTAACTGTTGGACAAGAATAGAATTTGGAGGCAGAGGTTACTTTGAAAATTTAAAGACATGGGTTACATAATGATATATCTCTGCTGAAGTCATTGTTACGCACTAATTCTTACTTGCTGATGCATTAGTTATAAAAAAACAATTAGCAATTTTCCATCCTGATCAGATACTCCAGGAAAAGTAGTCTACCAAATAAACATGGTAAAGAGTAAATATGCTCTTTAGGCTATGAGAACCACAAAGTTGATCACTGTTTACATGGACACAGTTGACTGGTTTAGAGTTAGAAGCCAATCTGACCTGTATATTATCTTTGGTACACTAAGAAAATAACAAATTAATGCTTAGAATTTTATCTTAGAATCGACGAGAAACCTGAAAGCTGCATCATATCATGATTATGATTTAAACAAAAATTTCAAATGGATTGTTAAAATTTTTGTGGGGAGTTAGGGAGGAATCAGTATCATAACATGATTATTATTTTAATTTTTAAATTTTGTATATACTCTTTACTTTCTTGGTTGTTGGATTTTGTCAAACTTCTGTGTTTTCTCAATAGAAAGTGTTAGAGGAAATGGGGTGAGAGCTTATATTATGTTAGTGGTGTTACACAAAAACAATGCTACAATAGTTTCATATGCAAAGTTCATCTTAATAAAGAGAAGTGCAAAGTTTATTTCGTTCTGGGCACATCAAAATCACATGAAATAAGCTCTTACTAGTTTATATTCAAGAAAATATTTAATCAAATAGTACAAAATATTACCATTCTCAAAAAAGAAAATATATAGTCAAATATATTATTGTGAATCTGTATTCTTAACAGAAACAACTTTTCATCTGTTAGAGTATGTAAAATACCTCATACCGTCCTGGAAAGGAAATCATTTCATAAACTTATACCGAGGTATTATGAATTATAAAATGCTTTAGAGTTAAACTTTAGAAAAGGCTCTACAATTTGCTGATTAAAATTATCATGACCTACTTCTCAGTTCATTGCAAAGCTTAATTATGGCAAGAAACTGTGGAGAATGGCAGCTTTTAGGTAACTTAACTTTGAGGGTGTTTGGATTGGCTTAAAAACTGGTTTTGGCTTGTTTTGGTGTTTGGTAAACACCAAAGCTAATAAGCCATAAGCTGGGTACCCCCAACTTATGGGATTTCAGCTTAAAAGCTTTTTTGTTTGACCAAGTAATTTGTTTTGCTATCCCTTGCATTTTCTTATAATCCCTAGAATACCCCTAATTCAACTCTATTTCTTTTCCATTTACCGTGCCCAAAAATGTGATTTGGCTGCTTTTGTCTTTAGTTTCCCATTTGTTTTTTCCTCTTTGCTGGCATTTAGCAAAGTTATTAGTAGCTGGAGTTCAAAAAAAGAAAAAAAATTTCAACGGATGATTCTCTTTTAACAAAATGATTCGTGCCTACATATAAGTGCGAATATTTTCTTGACACTTTTTTTTCTCTATTGTAATATTTTTTTCACACGAAGTGTTTTCTCTTAAATTGTTGAAAGCTTCAGACATATATGTTCACATTTATAAATAGTTTTACGTACTTATAAGTTGATCACTAGTATGTCCACAAAGTGGAGATTACTGTGACTTAAAACTTTAGATGAATAGTTCATTTTCGTTGTGCTATTGAGTTCTTTAGTATCGATACTAATCCATGTGCATTGTGTTACACCAACACATGTACAATAAGATATAAATTAATTTGTTGAATCAAGTTAGAATTAAAATCCTCCAGTAATCATCTTATTTTTAGTGTTGACAGATTTAAGGATATTTTTGGTCTTTTTCACTGAAAAACTGTTGATTATTAATTTCAGTTTCAACTTATCTATCCAAACACGTAACAACGTATTCATAAAATCAGCTTCAACACTTAAAAAGGCGCTTTTCAGCACTTGGTGCTTAGATGCTACTTTTATTCAGCTAATCCAAATGGGCTCTTTGTAGTTTCTTTTAGTATTTGTCTGGCTGCTCTGGCATATTATGTTCGAAACCTTCTATATATGCTTTTCTGATTAATCCTTCAAAGAAACTACCATAAGTAGGTTTGTGCCTAATTACTTTGCAGCAATCGTAGCTGAAATCAATACTTATGCAGTAATAAAAAAAGAAGATAAAAGGCTCCTGCCAAATTTTATTCTGTGAAGTCAATTTATCCCTTTTACCTATTAAAAAAAGGTAGGTCTGCGTAATGGAATCTGATGAGATTTCATGAAGGTGCAAAAATAATGTTCCATCTGAAAGCCAAAGTAGGCCAAATATTGTTTCTTTTATGATTAATGGTTGTCTGTGGCCGTGGTACTACTAATTCCTAGGCATGTTACTCTCTGCTCCATTCCCTTTTATGTTTTGCACAGAGCTTAAATAAAGAAAGCTTGAATAGGTTAGTATGCAAGCTTTTTGTCAGTATGTGTTTGAATATAGTTGCAATATTACTTCATCAAAAAGAAAATAGTTGCAATATATTTGAAACCCCGAAGTCCTTTGTTGAGAAGATACAGTTCAAGACCCAAATAACATTATGGTGTAACTATGTCATATTCTATGCCTCTTTTTAGGTAAAGATTAAGTCTTTTACTAAGAGGTTTAGTTTGAGGTGGAGGAATATTTTTGCCATTATAATCACAAAACAACGCTCTGGATTAGTGTCCGATGTCATACTATGAACTACAACAGTTTTAAGGCTTTTAAGGAATTTTTGCAAGTAAAAATTGGACTAGTGGGAAGAAAGCAAGGAATCTCTTTGCTTCAATATTCGAAGAGGATATTAAATGGAAATGGGGAATCAAACAAAGAATAAGAGGTTTATTGAGCTAACAAGGTTGGTGATCATTACAGAGGCGTATCCAGGATTCGAAGGTTCCGGGTGCCAAGTTGGTCCAAAATTTCCAACTTGGCGCAAAGCATAAAATTTCCAAAAATACTACTAATATCATAAATATACATCATCCCTTTACAATTGTCCTCGACGAATTTTCATATTCTGGGAACGGTCAATAATAACATCATTACTTACATTTGTAAATACATCCCGCTCTATGTAACAAACTAAACAATCATTTAAATATTGATCACCCATGCTATTCCGCTCATCATTCTTTATTTGCTTCATGGATAAAAATGCTCTCTCCACAGTTGCGGTAGCAACAGGTAAAATAAGAGCCAACTTCAAAAGTAAGTAATATATGAATAAGTCTCCACAAGATTTGCCTCAACCAATGCTTTTGCCAAATCACTAATTCCTTGCTAGTTGGAGAACTTGGCATTACTACCTCGCATATGAATTATGAAAGTATCGAGTTGATAACTCAAATCCCGAATCTGTACTTCATCAAACTCATTTGGATAACACTTTGCTAAAGTCATTATTCTACCTTTATCATAATTAGCAAAAGAATTGACTGGATTTAAGCTAGCCATCCCGAGAAGCAAATTACTACTCACTACATCAAAACGGTCATTAAGCTCTTGAAGTTGCACATCAATCACAACACAAAATATTTCAACACGCAAGTGGTGGTATGAATAACTGATACTAGAAGACTTCTGCTTTGACTTTCCGGGAAAATAAAACTCATCCATCTTGGGAATCAAAATATCATGCATAGCACAAAATGAGGAAGCACACTCCAACAAAGATTCCCATTCACTTTCTCTCATATCTTGCAATCTTTTCTTTGTAATGTTAAGAAACTCCACAACATTAACAATATCTTGATCCTTTTTTTGGTAAGGTCTTGCTCAACTCATTTGACAATGCCAACACTTTCAACATCAAGTGTAGCATAAAAATAAATTTGAGTGTTTTAATCTCACTAAGAAGATATTTAGCTTGATTTCTATCATTTGAGGTAGAACCTTCATGTTTAATCACTTCAAGCACACTAACAATAGATGAGAAAAGAACAATAAAGTTATCTAATGTTTTGAAATGTGATCCCCAACGAGTATCACCTGGTCTTTGAAGCCCCCGTTTTTGATTTAATCCTTGTCCAATATGAACTTCACCGGACTCAAGTAATTGCTCCAACTTTTCAGCTTGAAGAAGACGAAGCGAATCTCTACGCTTAAAAGATCCTCCAATAACATTCAACACATTTTCAGCTTGAAGAAGACGAAGCGAATCTCTACGCTTAAAAGATCCTCCAATAACATTCAACACATTAGTAACATGACAAAAGAAATCTTCAACATCCAAATGCTTTTTAGCAATAGCTACAAGTTTTAATTGCAATTGATGAGCAAAACAATGAATGTAATATGCCGATGGACTATCTTTCATAATCAAAGTCTTAAGACCATTTATCTCTCCCCTCATGTTACTAGCCCCATTATAACCTTGTGCACGTATTTTAGATGGACTTAGTGAGTGCTCTGAAAGTAAAGAATAGATTGCTTCCTTCAATGATGATGTCGATGTATCGCTAACACGGACAAGACCAACAAATCGCTCTACAACTTCACCATTCTTATCAACGTAACGCAAAACAAGCGCCATTTGTTCTTTGTGTGAGATATCTTTGGATTCATCAACCAATATACTAAAGTAATCTCCATTTAAGTCTCCAATTATAGCTTTCAATGTTTCTTTTGCACAAGCATTGATAATATCCTTTTGGATCATAGGGCAAGTTAAAGTATCATTTTGCGGAGCCTTTTCTAATATCACTTCCCCCACATCCGGATGCTTGTCCCCGTGCCATCGTAAAAATCCTAGAAAGAGACCTTGATTTGTTGAAGATTCACTTTCATCATGACCCCTAAAAGGCAATCCATAAAGCAATAGAAGTCCTGCCACATCAATTGATGCTTCTAAACGCATTCGATACTCACTTTTTAACTTCTCAGAGTGTTTATCAAAAACAACTTGAATTGATTGATGATGATGATAAATCTAGCATCTTTTTAAAACATTTATCATGGACATTATTAACATCACCAACATGTAGACGCAATCTTTCAAGACCCTTATTCCAAGCCCTAAAACCATTCTTTGTATAGAATTCACTCGCACTTCCATGGATAAATTTATTTTTGAACAAATAACAACATAGGCAATATGCCGCGTCTTTCTTCACACTATATTCCAACCATCTAGAAAATTGACCTTTGAACCAACTTGGAACAAATTGACGCATTCTCCCTCCTATTTTAGTTTTGGGAAATTGATGCTCGAAAGGTTGACAAGGCCCTTTTTGAATATAGTGTCTTCTCACTTCATCTCGTATTCGAGGGTTATAGTCAGCAATTGGTATTCTTTCTCCTGGATCGGGTTCAAGTGATTCCAAATTGAGTTCATCTATTAGATGAGAAAGATTGGCATTCACCTGGCTCAAGGATGGACTTGGTTGAGAATGATCCAACCTCATGACAAATTTATCCATCTCAATCACAAATATTAGGATCACTTTTCTGTAAAATAAAGTTCATTCTACCTCATGTTATATGCTCTCAGTCACTAAGTAAGAAATAAATTAAATGAGAAAGCTTCCTCTCTAGCAGAAATGCAAGAACAATTTGATAGTAGAAATCCAAGTTAAATACTAAGTCTAGAAGAGCATCCTTCTTTATCTTAAAGAATCCTTAGAAGTTTGGGTTCTACACTTCTACAGTTCTACTCATCTACTGACTACGGCCAAGCAAAATAAAATAAACTTACGGCAAGCAACAACATAGGATTTGAATAAGACGAAACAAATACTTGATTAACTAACTTTTGTTGCTTTAAGTTCCATCAACCTTGTGTGCTCTAAAGTCTAAACCGTTGCTTTTCTTCAATTAGATATCACAGATTCAAAGTCTAAAATTGAACAATATTGTAATACACAACCAAATAGAACAAGATGGACCAGATGTTTGATTAACTAAATAAAACAGAAGAAAACAAAAATTGAACAGATATTTGATGGGAAAAAATGCAAATAGGGCTAGGAAATAGACAAGAATCAACCTGTAGTGCCTTACAATGGTTGGGTGTTGGAAGATAGAGACGATGGTCTGAACTCCGGTGAAAGAATGGAAGTAGAGTGTAGAGAAGCGGCCCTGGGATGTGAAAGCGGAGGCGACAGTCGACGAGAGAGACGAGGTGATGGGTTACTTCTGTTGGGGAGGGGTTTTGTTTTATTGAGAGAGAGAGAAATTAAGAGGTATTTTATTCTATTTTAAATAAAAGAAAAGTCAATGATGAATTAAAAAAAAGAGAGATAATTCATTTTGTACTGAATGAAAGCAACGGGGTTTGAACTTTCATCTTGTAGGAGGAAAAGGCAAGATTTTGCCACTGGCACCTTGGATACTTTTGTTACTGCGGGTGGCAACTTAATCATTTATATTATTTCTTAAGTATATATACATACATATATAAAGTTTCGACCGAAGATTGCGGGTGGCGTACCACCCCCTTGGGACTGAATAGATCCGCCCCTGGTGACCAACCTTAAGTATGATAATGAAAAATAAGGGGAAACCCGGGGGATTGTATTCTCAGGGTTAGGAGCATATAGTGTTTTGTGAGGGCTACTTCTAATGGGTTTTGTGAGAATAGTTATTTCTTTTTTGAAACTCGTTAAAGTTGCATAAATAATATTTGTCAGTAGCGTGTCTAAATTTTTTGGCTCCCATGAACGGATGATGTCATATTATAATTTTGATATTTTTTCTTTGGTACCAATGGAGAAGGGACTGAAACACATTTTACTGGACTAAAAAGGTTGCTAGGTCAAGTATGTGAGGAGGGAATGTTTAATTCTGTGGCCTTACCAGAAATTGATGCTGTGAAAGGAAAGTGCCCCTCATTCCCCCCTCCCCCCTCCCCAAACCACAAAAAAAAAAAGAGGAAAAGGAAGTGAATTTTTTATGTAAGATTGTTTCTAGTAAAAAGAATTTCTTCAGAGTGTTGGATATTATGTTTATGCAGTATGTGATATCCAGATCTTCTGAAGGAAAGGAAGAGGATCAAAGAATGGTAAAATTGAATGGGATATCCGAAGCAGAGAAGCAGGAAGAAGAGAAACCACAGAATTCCACTGATAAATCTGAGATTTCCAGAATTGAGCGGCTCATGCAGGGGAAATCATTTTCAAGGTAGCATATCATTCTTCACGTCTCTGTGTTCTTTTCTATCATGTTGTTGCAGTGCTACCTCATTAGAGAGAGTTAGGAACCAATTCCTGCTTCATTTGAAAAATGCATGCACCTTTAAAATTGCTTATTTTCCTCGTAAGCCCACATTGGTTTGAGAATGCAGTTCTCTATAATTGCTAGGAACTGAGCTTCTGACATTATCACCCTTTCCTCTTTTTGGTGATCCTCCAATGCTTTGCAGGTCCAGACTTGATGCTGGATTCCTATGTCTTGTGTACATTCAGGAAACTCTTTTCACCATGTATATCGTTTGAATTTTGTCAGTTAAACTTTCTTATTCAAAACTAGTCTTTCACTATATGCAGGGATGAAATAATGCGTTTGACAGAGATATTAAACTCAAGGGTTATTGATGACCAAGAAAAGAAAACTAGCAAAACAGCTGAAGGAGACATTGGAAGGTTTCATTTAACACACGAGACACCTAGAAGACCATATCACAGGAAGCAGGATGAAGCAGAGTTTGCTATGCCAGGAACTTCAACACCTCTTCCCCAAACAAATTTTGCTATGCCAGGAACTTCAACTCCTCTTCCCCAAACAAATTTTGCTATGCCAGAAGCTTCAACACCTCTTCCCCAAACAAATTTTCCTATGCCAGGAGCTTCAACACCTCTTCCCCAAACAAATTTTGCTATGCCAGGAACATCAACACCTTTTCCCCAAACAAATGTAAGTTAATTATCACTATAAACCCTTCTGTCATTGGCACATATTTGTTTTGTGAAATGTCCATGATAATAGTACTTTAGCCTGTTGAACTTCATCTCGAGAGATGGTCTCAAATGAAGCCTTAAAAGGTGAAAAGTGCATTAGCGAATAAAGTCTGGAATAGCTTGGAAGTAACAAGTGTAAATAATTATTTCATGAAATACCCTCATTGATGCAGTCTTCTTCCGGAGTTTTGGTGTTGATACTAGGATGTATTTATCAAATAGTCCACTACTGCAGGTACAAGATGAAGTTGGAGCATCACCTATTGATATTGCAAGAGCTTACATGGGAAGTCGTAGGTTAGAAAAAGGATACGATTCTTGCAGTCTTGTATCCAAGGGAGAACAAGCTCCACAAAACAGGTTTCATCCGCCACCTTCGCTTAAGTCATCGACTTGTTGGCCAGCTGCCATGCTGCAAGATCAGCATAGTCATATTACTCCACAGAGTCAGAGAGGATATGGGCTTGTTGAGTTTCCGAGGACTCCATACTCTAGAACTTTATTGCCGAAATCCAGAGATAGGGTTTGTATTGTGACAAAATTTAGATGTGTTTACAAGCATACTTTTGTTAATCCAGGAATATTTATTCTTGTTGCACTTGCATTTTGTCAGCAGACTCATTCGCAGACTGGTAGCAGGTGGCCAGATCTCTCAGCGAAAACCTTCCAACAATCTCAATCATCAATATACAGCCAGGTATATGTTTGTCTTAGCAAGTCTAAAATTAATTCAATGACAAAATTCCTGTCTATCAAAGCAACTTCTTATTTGAAGTTTCCTGTACTGATTTAACGGTTTTTGCATGTTTATAAGATTTTCTGTGATCATTAATCTTTATTGTAATCTAATTAGAATACTTTCAAGGAGCAGTTGGGATCTTTCTGAATGTTATCATGCTATAAAAATTTCAGGAGAAGACTAGGAGTGATTTACCTCATCTAAGCTATGGATCTGCGGGACCCATTCGGCGTATACGGAATAAATTTGGCTCAGAATCTCGGCCTAAGAGATCCATATTCCTGAATTCCAAAAATGCTTCTTCACCTTTAGGAAAAATTGGTGCTTCTGAAGTTTTCTTGCCTGCTGCTAGGAAGAACTTGGAAGTTGGTCAACCTAGTGGTGTCGAGAAGGACCAATCAGTGGAGCATAGAGCAGGCAGGTCTGAAGAAGCTATGCCGTTCAATGAGACTGTAAGAAAAATATTAGAGCAACTTGATAGACATAAGCCCACTCCTGCAGAAAAGGAAGCTGAATTGAAGATGGCCAGTGAATGGAAGAAATATCCCCGCAATGAAATCTCTGATTCCACTCCAAATGGTAAAACGAAATCATCGCATTTAGGAGAATTTGGTATGCGTAGGAACAATGGGCTGGCAGCTGCCCGATCGTCCAAAGATGGAGATATTGGCACAGTCAGTCACGTGGAAATATCTCAGGAGCATGCTAGTGCTAAAGCTTCTAGCATAGCTGGTGTATTTGTTGCGACGACTGGAGTTGATACAGTGCCTTCATTCACTTTTAAGGATGCTGATTCCCAAGTTAAAAATTTCTTTTCTGGTTCTCGCACTGCAAGTTTGGACCAGGTACTTAATTGTTATTGAAAGTTATATTTACAAATGACAGTATTTTGCACCTTCCTGGCAATCTCGAGTTTGTTAAAAAAGATAACCCTTTCTTTACAGAGTTAAAAAAATAAATTTATGTATTTGAAATGGAGGGTGCAAGAGTTAGAAAACATCAGAGGATGTTGATTTTAAGCATTACTAATTATTTTATAGGATCACCACTTTAACATGGTATGTCTATGCTGCAGGACTCTGCAGGCACTGGTGATGGACAGAAAGATAAAGGTACTATGCTGCAGGACTACGTAGGTACTGATGAAGGAAAGAAAGATAAAGGTACTACCCCCCGGTGGCCTTTTCATAATCAAAGTAATGGGCAGAATGCCACAACGTTATCCAACTCCACGGGTTTTGAGCTACCAAGAAATGCTGCTGGACAGGCCTCTGGAACGAAACCTACTTTGCCATCCATTTCTATTAATAAGCCGAATCCTAGAAATGCAACATTCCCTGACAATGGGTTTGGATTCACTTTTCCAGTAGCTGCATCATCTGGTGCACTTTCAGAACCACCAACACCGTCCATCATGCCATCGTCCTCAGCCAGTGTCCTCTCTCAGCCCGCGGATGCATCCACTGTTCCAGCATACAGCTTTGGCACGGGAAAATCAGCTGAACGCCTGGTCTTCTCTTTTCCCTCTACGAGCAATGTGTCTGTCCCTGTGAATGCTTCAGATCTAAAGTATAGCTTTGGAACTGACAGGAGATCAAGACTATCTTTCAGTGCAGTAGGGAAAGCAACATGCTAGGTGAAACTTGGTAATACTTCAGCTGCAGGATCCACCCCATGATGGGAGACTTGTTTCATAATTTTTTTTTTGTATTCTCACCCACATTTAGGATCTTGATACTTGTTTTTTGCCACAGCTTTCATTTTATAGGATGGATGAATACCTGATATTAAAAGTTTCAGTGAACATGTAATTGCAGATTGACTGATTGTGAATTGCAAGCTCTAAGCCCCATTTTAGTAAACAAATAATTGGGGATCGATTTGAATATGGTTGTCTTCTTATACATATGAGGTTATTGCGTTGAGTCCTTTCTGCAATGTTTGCTCAATTGTCAAGCTAGAGTTTAACAATGCTATGAATTATCTAATATAGCAAACACTAGTACTAGAGAAAATATATTAGAAGTAGCGTATTTTGTTTGTCAAATCTTTAATTCAGCACGCGACATTATTCTAGTCACGCAGTCTTACCAGCGCTGGTTATGATTTTATATTTTGTTTCGACTTGTAATTATTTGTTTCTCATTCAAATGACATCTTACAGTGTATTTAGTTTCAAATTAGAATAGGAGAGTGAAAGTAGTCAAGTAGAACGACATAAAACACATGTACTTTCTCTTTTATCCAATGTGCGTGTGGGGGAGTTTAACAAATAGTCATTTTCAGCCCCTATAATGAAAAATAGTGATTTGTCATGGAGTTTAAAATGTTCTGGAGTTTTACTTGTGAAATTTGGAACTCCAGAATAATAACTATTTTTCCGAAGATATACCAAATTTGTCTTTTCTTTCAAGGTCCTAATTTATATGATATTCCCTCCCTTACAATTAGTTTAGCACCACTCATTTAATTTGTATGATTCGATTATTCTTATTATAGGACCACTTGATCTAAAAAAAAGTAGTTGTTTGGTAAAAGAGCGTTCTCAGTATTGTTTGCCCTAAAAAAACAGATAACAATTGAATTTATATGTGGTTTTAAGGATATGTGGATTAATTCAATACAAGTGATTAATGTCGTTAGATTAAACAAATGAAAGATGTAATAAATGGCCAAACCAATGATAAGGATGATTCCGAGCTTGGTTAAAGACTCAATGAGGAACCTGCCTTCGATTCCAAACTTGCGCTTATGAAGAACTTAAGAACAAAAATAAGAACTTTGAACAACAAAGAGAATTGAAATAAATTGCCTTGGTATGCGTGTTATAATGTATCTCATGAATAATAAGCTTCTCCCTTTATATAGAAGAGAGTTTTACCCCAAGTACAATTCTAAGAAAGGTAAAAATCTTTTTCTGCCGATACGGGCCGAGATTCACACCGTGATATCCTGTTGGGCACGGACATCACGACCCTTTGTTAGTCGTGTGCAGCTGTTTGGTAATGCTCCCCGAAGTATTGATCCTCGAACCGACCCGGAGGACATAGTCCTAATACCCCCGAGGAAAGGTGTTTTGCCCGATCCCCGATACGAGGGGCTCCTCGCTCTGACTCCGATTTATTGCGATCACGTTCCTGCTCCGTTTGCCTTACCGAGAAATCGGGGTATTTAGTGGGTTCGGTTTTACCCGTATACAGATAGTCCCATCGTTTCTCAGATAGTAGGCTTGCCGAAACGATGGGAAACGACAGATGACTCCGGTTCCTTCCTTCGTACGTTACGACGAGGGAGCCGAAACGTCCCATCAATCGCGTCGTTATGACTTCGGACACGTGTCTCTCACCGGCAGGTTGCTCCCGAATGCGAAGCGTCAACTGTTTCCCTATAAAAGCTTCCTCCTTTTGTCCTTTTTCTACCTTTCGACTAAATCACTACCTTCGAGCTTTCCAACCATCATCAAACCTTCTTCAAACCTTCATATCTTCATCCTTGTTCTTCAATTTCCGTAGTAATCTCCAGATTTTTGCCTAGCATTTCTTCATACTCTGTTCTTCATCTTCAAAACCCGTTATTCCAAAACTTCGTGTTCTTTCCTCAAGTTTTCAAACACCCCCCAGATGACAATGGCCAAAACATCGAAAACTGTTCCTCAACAAGTTGCCTCTTCATCTTCTCAACCAGCCGCTGGTACTGAAACGGTTACCCCTGAGGTGGTTGCCCTCAAAACGACTTCCCCTATTGTTGCTGCTAACGAACCGGTCGCCGAGCCTCCCTTGTCAACGTTCATTCCCGGGAGCTGCTCAATTGCAGATGACTTTAAAATCGAGAAAACCTCGCGCAAACAGGACCGGGGTGAAGGAGTCTCGAGGTACATATGTTCTGTGATCGAAGATATTCTTCCCATAGTTCGTAAGGATTGCAATTAGGAAGGCAAAAACGTAGTAGTCCCCGGGCCCGAGAATGACGTTATTACCCATGTGGAGGGGTACTTAAGTGTTTACACTTACCTCTTCACACTGGGCCCCATAGACCCGATTGTTCTAGACTTTTGCAAGAGGTAAGAGGTGTGCCTCGGGAAAATCCACCCATCGTTGTGGAGGATCGTGGCCCTCCTCCTCTACTTCGTGAACAAGGCCGAATCAAATTTAAACGTTAAAGTAATTAATGTTATCTCTGTCAAATTTCACAAATATATAAATCTCTTAAATTTGCGTCTAGTGAAAAGTAGATGAAGAAGCATAAATGACTTATAATATTCTTGGTTGATTTCCCTTTCTCTTACTTACCCTCCCTTTAGCCCAACCAAACATAACGAAGTCTAGTTCAATATCCTTCGGTTATAACTAGGGTCTACCGGTCACATAAAAGGAATTTGAACTCTCTAGTCTAAACACAACTAGAGAACATGATGCCTCAATAATCAGGAATTGTACTAAATATTCAAAACTTTTTCCAACTGAAAGGAATTTATCCTTTATTTTTTGGTTTCCCACCCGGTATTTGATATTCGTATTAGGGTTCGATTAAATTCTGATTCATCCAGTAAATCCCATATTGCGGGTAAATCGCTCATTAACAAAGATAACTTCATACTTAAAGTTCAAACTCAAAACTTCTGGTTAAGATAAATGAATACTTACCACTCCACCACAACCTTTATAATAAAGGAATTGATCCTTTTTGTAAGATATATAAATCCTAAGTTGTTGATAATATGGCCCCAAAACATGGCCCCACTCACACATGATCTTGTTCAACCTAGTGTTTTTATCGGCTACAAAGACAGATGCAATATAACTTCAACGGGTTTAATTGAACTCAATATATTTTACACAAAACATAAATATATATAAAAAAATCACTAAAATTTTAATAAATAATAAGGTTTGAACCCGTAATTACGAAAGTGCAACACGCTCACTTGTGAGAATAAGTATTCAAACCAATCAAATTTAAATTCTGAATTGACGTCTGGATTATATTATGTCAAAGATTCACATGATTACCTGAAATATCTTCCTCAAATGGAGGGAAGAGCTTTAGATGATCTCTTATCTCTTCAAGAAAATGGACTAACATACATGTTCACTTTATACTATAATCAAGATATGGAGTGTTGGATTTGATGTGACCTAGTTCCAATGTTTTTGTAGTAACATCTTTAATATCCAAAATCATTGAGAATGGGATCTTTTTCTTTGAGTGATACATTAGCTTCTTGCAAAACTATGATAACAAAAATAAGAAAGGATTAAATCTATTCAAATGCTGTACCGAAAAATATCGTGTTTGATAGACATTTTTTTACAATAATTAGTTTTAAGATCTGAAGTATGTACATACAAATATATCACACCATTTTGAATGTAATACACGTTTTAATATCATACTGACAAGTTAGTTCATAGAATATTGTAGATTTTATAAATGCAACTTTTGGGACAAACTAAAATTACAAGTCAAACAATACCCGGGAAAGAGATAAGAATAAAAGAAAATAACTTTTTAATGTGATTTGAATCGTACATTTAATGTTGCTAGATGAAATTGCAACTATTAATCACACTCTAATTTAATCCCAAATAAATAGAGTATTGATTAGTTGTTCATGGAATCAGGTTAAAAATTTTCCTAAAGCAAAGTAGGATAGTATGCATTTTTGGTCCTAATTTAGGATGAGAGATTAATTTCAAAGTTACTTTTGTTAAAATCGTACCATAAATAAATTAAATAAAAGTGCATGTGTACGTATATGAATTTATTAACTACAAAAAATCAGAATATGTGTCCAAAAGAAGGCTCACTAGTCAGAGAATGGGGTTCTGGGAAAATGGGTGTAAAGTCAGAGATGAAATGACAAGAAATGAAATGAATGCTAAGCAGACATGAATTTGACATTTCAGATTCTATGCTACAGTCCTTTGTATTCATACTTCTCTCTCTCTATCTACTATCTACAATAGTAGTAGTACAGTAGAAATATTTTTCTTTCTCTCTGTCAACAATTTTTTGTTGGTTTTCATTCAGTATTCAATAGTTACTGTGGAATCCAACTAATCTGCGTCTAAAATTTTATTTTGAAGCAAAACACTTTTCACTAAAGGCGGCTTCATTCTCAATATTCAAATTTACAATAACAACAACATACTCGGTTTGATTACACGAGTGAGGTCTTAGGACGGTAAAGTATACACAAACTTTAGCCCTACCTTATATTCTCTCCGTTTATTTTTACTTGTGTACTATTGACTTTGTACACCCCTTAAGAAATAAAAAATTAAATGCATAATTTATCATGATACTCATATTAATTATTGTAATCTTAATGGTTTTGAAAAATGATTTGGAATGAGTAATTAATGCTAAGGAAAAAACAGGAAAAATAAATTATTTTTCTCTTGATATGCGAAAAGTAATAAGTAAAAATAAAAACTTATTTTTAGAATACTTGACAATTAAAAATGAACGGAGGAATATAAGATAGAGAAAATTATTTGCGATAGATCCTCGACCGGAAGGTTTGACCTCTAATTAATTAAGCATAAAGGATACATACCACTTTTGATGGTTTTCTCAATAGTGTGACATTGCTAGCTTGATAAAAAATTTACAACTATTCCTATTTACTAGTATTTGTTAAGTTATTCTACCCAACTTTGCAGATCCCAAGGAGACTTTGTCTCAATCATTCTTTATATTATTTTACTGCATTTCTTGTTACAAATATATTCTTCTCTTTCTCTCATAAATTCCTTCTAACTTTGTGTGTTTTCACATGCATAAATGCAGGGTTTCATCCTTTGGTCAATAAGTCATCAACCAAAGGGTTCAAAGATGCTAATAGCTAAATGGACCTACATGTTTATAATGTTTATAACCACATATATGTACTTCACAAATTCTTTTCATGCCAACCATATAATATCTTTTTATTTGTACGTCCTATTCTTCATTTATTTCATTATAAATTAAACGCAAAAATTTAAATCTTATAATGTATTAATATATCAAGTATACCTTTTAAATCTTATGGTTTCCTATAAGGAAACTGAATATCATTAAAAATAAAATAAAATGTTAGAATTCAAAACTTACTCATCATTAGAAAGTGGTATTGTTTTATTAAATATTTTTTTTAAAAAAAGGACACATAACTTAAAACAGAGAGAGTAGTTTTCTTTAACTCTTTATTACTCATGGTGGTAGTCATTTCCTTTTCTCCTTTTGTTGTCGGAGTTCTACTCTTGTACTTCTTCGTTATCGATATAATAGATATATTAACTGATTAGACTATTCATACCTGTATAAGGATTGGAGAAGTACGAAAATAAATGATAAATTAAAGGTGATGAATTAGCTCAATATTTCTGTTAAAATGCCTTGAGTTCCCTAGTCGGTCAATGTTCAGCATCACTTATTCTGCTAATTAATTTGTTTCACTGTCTGATTTAAGAATTCTTTCATAACAAGCAGAGTTAAAATTTCAACTTTATTTGAATGTTAGAACGACAACTTCAAGTGTTAATAATTGAATTCTAAATAATATGTGTAGATATAGTGAATTTGTTAAAAGTGAATTTGTTAATACATACATATTCATTTGAACAAAAAGCGATTGAGTTCAGCCAAATCCGTACTTAAGCTTCTACCTCCCCTGCATTTCATCTCACTGTAACAACTAATGATACGTGCTCCAAACGTACACAATAAGATGAAATCTTCGCTCTCCTTAAAATCTTATTAGGCTAGACAAAATGCGGATTTTGTTATGAAATGAAAGTAATTTAGTAAAACATGAACAAAAACAAGTTATGAAATAAAAACAATTTAGTAAAACATGAACAAGAAATAGAGATAGAGAGAAGAAAAAGTATTTCTTCTTCAATTGTATGTATTTTCCTATCTATTACAAAGCCTTTATATAGGCATAAAAAGTGAAGAAAAATATGTCATTAAGTATAAAAATATGTCATTGAATATGTCATTAAGCATTTGAGAAGATCATGGAGGAAGAGTAGACATTCACCATAATTTAATTTTTCTTATAATACTCCCCCTTGGATGTCCATAGATAATGTGCCTCGTTAAAACCTTATTAGAAAAAAACCCTATGGGAAAAAAAATTCTAGTGGAGGAAAAAGAGTACACATGTTTAGAAATACGCCTTTTGGTTGCCTCGTTAAAAACCTTGCAAGAAAAACCCAGTGGGACAAAACTTTGTAAGGGAAAAAGAGTACAACACGTATTAACTCCCCCTGATGAGAGCATCAATTCACATCCTTGAGCTTTCGCATCCCAATCTTGTACACTAGTTTCTTGAAGGTTGACGTCGGTAGAGATTTGGTGAACAAATCAGCTATATTATCGCTTGAACGGATCTGTTGCATATTGATATCACCATTCTTTTGAAGATCATGCGTTAAAAATAACTCCGGTGAAATTTGCTTTGTCCTATCCCCTTTTATGAATCCTCCCTTCAATTGGGCTATGCATGCTGCATTGTCTTCATACAAAATTGTGGGTAGTTTGTCACACTTCAAACCATATTTGTCTCGAATAAGGTGTATTATAGACCTCAACCATACACATTCTCGACTTGCTTCATGAATAGCAATTATCTCAACATGATTAGATGACGTAGCCACGATTGATTGCTTAGTCGATCGCCAAGATATGGCAGTGCCTCCATATGTAAACACATAGCCTGTTTGAGATCGAGCCTTATGTGGGTCAGATAAATACCCAGTATACCAAAAAGATCGGGACTGCAATCATTGCCATAAAATAATCCCATATCGGTAGTCCCTTTTAGATACCGCAATATGTGTTTGATTTAATTCTAATGTCTCCTTGTAGGAGCAGAGCTATATCTTGTTAAGACATTAACTGAAAAAATTGTGTCAAACCTTGTAATGTTAGAAAGATATATTAGTGCACCAATTGAACTAAGATATGGTACTTCGGGACCAAGAAGCTCTTTATTATTTTCATAAGGTCGGAATGGATGTGCTTTATCCATATAGAATCTCTTTAAAATCTTTTTAGTGTATGCTGATTGATGAATAAAAATTCCATCTTTCATATACTCAATTTGTAGACCAAGACAAAATTTTATCTTTCCAAGATCTTTCATTTCAAATTCTTTCTTTAAATAGTCTACTGCTTTAGGAAGCTCTACTGCTTTAGGAAGCTCCCTAGGAGTTCCAATGATATTTAAATCATCAACATACACGGTGATTATAATAAATTTAGATCCATATCTTTTTATAAAGACACAAGGACAAATTGAATCATTCTTGTACCCTTCTTTCAATAGGTACTCACTCAGGCGATTATACCACATGCGCCCTGATTGTTTCAATCTGTATAAGGATTTTTGAAGCTTTATTTAATAGATTTCTTGGAAACCTTAATACGCTTCAGAACAATTTAAATCCTTCAATGATTTCCATTATACGCATATCACATTTTTCTTGCATTGCTAGATTAAAACCTGAAATGGCGACATCCACCACAGGAGAACATGTCTCTATATAATCAACGCCAGGTTATTTACAAATCTTCTTGTGACACAAGTCGTCTTTATGTCTATCGACTTGACCTTTTTTTCGCACAAGAACACATTTATACCTCCACTGGCTTTATACTTTCAGGTGTTGGGACTATCCGTCCAACTTCATATTTTTCAGATGAAATCAATTTTCATTGCTTATTTTTCATTTGGCCAAATTGTTCAAATTTCATGACAGATTTGAGCTCAAGATCCTCGTCAATATTAATAATATTGAGCGCTACATTATATTAACAATATCATCGACGATCATTTTATATCGGTTCTACTATTACCCAATAAAGACATAACTTATTGAGATTTCTTTATCTTATTATTTTCAGGTACCTGAGCCTCTCCCATGAGGTCTTATGAAGTGTTATGTCGTGGTGCTCTTTTAGAGCACTTGCCTCCTTATTATGACCATCTTGAACATTTGCTCCTCTCCTTCTTCAAGGAATTTTATCTTTGGAACCGATTAGTCTATTATGCTTCATGCATGCCATAGACTCTATTCATTATGAACTTTATTTTATTTGGAGTATTAGCAGTTGAATATGACATTTAGCTTTGGGTTAGCAAATACGCCTGGCAATATTTTGCAAATGAATTATCACTTGAACTTCAAGTTCACATTTTCCCGTACGAGAATCTAGATGTACTCATAATAATTCATTACATGCATTACTTTTTCAGCTGCCCATTTTCTCCCCTATTCTTGGGATCACCAACACATATCCCTAGCCTTATTTGGGGATCCATCTTTGTGCATTGTGGTAGAATAATTAAATCATATAGCACATTCATATTTCTAGATAGAAATTATTTGGTTCCTGACCCTGAACCGATTGTGATAGGGAGAACTTATCATAACTTGGCTAGATGCGTACAAGTGCTGTTGTATATTAAATAATACATCACATACCAAATTTTATTTTGGCAGTTTTGTTCTCATAACCAATGGTTTAGATATAATTGGAGGCATACAATTTCTGCTAAACCAACTTGGATTTAAACCAATATTATCAAGATAAATCATCATAATTTATATTCTGGAACTGTGCTCTAATAATTTGAGCAATCAATCTTGCAAAAGCCAAACTGCAAGTTGATAACAAATGCACATGTTACCATAAAATAGATGCATCTATTAAAATCATATAATAGTAAACGGTCCACATGGAAGGTGACTGGGCCCATATATTTATCACCTTTTATTCATTCCAGAAATCAAGTGATTCAATCCCAACCTTAACTGGTATATCATGAGAATAAGCAGCACAATTATTGAAGAATCTTATATTTCTTCAATATATGCCAGTGTAATTTTTAATTAAACTTTCGCATCATAATTGAACCGAGATGGTCAACCTGTCATGCCAACTAATATTTATTTCAGTAAACCTCTAGTTTACTTGTGGCTTGTGATTGCATCATCATGCTTATACTTGTGTAGTACAAATAGAAGAAAAGTTTGATAACCTTTTATATTTACCCGGTATGATTATAGTAATATAAAGATATTCAATCTTCTTTTCATTTATAGTCTCAATATGCCAACCACTTTGGCTAATATATTTGTAAATCAAAATGTTTCTTTTGAGACTTACTACAATATTAATGTCATGAACAATTTGATTCATCCTGGTAGTAATAAATTAGTTCTTTCAGAGCTCTTAACTGCTTTTGTACTATAAGATCTTTTGTCACACCATCCATATAATGAATGTCTCCTTCACAAAGAGAATCATATCATAATAATTGTCATGTTCAAAATCATCATAAGCAAAATAATTTTTTGCTTTAATTTTGCTTTTAATAACTTTCATAAGGCATGACCAAATATTTTTGGCGTATCACCTGTATGCGACCAATGATTTATTCATGTAACTACACAGTAATATTCATTATCTTTCTTTGTCTCAAACCTCCCTTAGAGGTGAGTTGTGGTATGTATCCAATCATGCATTGCACGTCTTTATTCATTACTTTTATTACATACTGCTACATTCACCTTCAGGAATGAGTCTGCATTCTCAATGCTTATCACAAGTCACATTCTCTTTAAAAAAAATGGAGTATAATTATTGTGACATGCTTTATAAATTTTTCATACCATTTTGATGGTAAATATTTCCTTCACCTTTTTGAAGGATTACATCGAGAACCCTTATTGTTCTCCTTTTATAGTTACCATAATGAAGATAAATTATTATTTCGTCCCTTGCCATGTCTTCGTACATTCATACAATCATGAAAAATTATTTTGTCGTCTTTCAAACTTATCATATATTGTTGCCACATTTGCTTCACTAAATGGAGCATATCAAGTAGGGCGGGCTTCATGATTCTTTCATCGATACTGTGCATTGTGACTCAAATCCAATGCCTTACCCATATAAAGGCATGTTAGGCAAAATGTGTTGGGACTCAAACCCAACTCTTATCATTATAGTGCACCAGAACTTAAATATGTCTTAACTAGTTGCATAATAGGCCAAAGTACAAGATTAAATTATCAATCTTGTAGTAAAAAACATAAACAATAATTAGTTATAACAAGATTTAAAAATATAACCACTTTTTAAGGTTGTAGGACAAAAACGTTTCATTCCTTCTAAGTGTTATCACTTTTAGATTTACGTCTTACTTTATTGATTTGGTTTATCGTTTACAAAATTATTCTATTTCTGTAGTACTTCCAGTATCTACATATGCGATCCAATTCACATCACAATATATGGATTATAGATGATAGTCAAAGGCTAAGATTGACTGTAAATCAAAATATCTATTATGCTTACAACTATCCTACCACAATATTATGTTTATTTATGCATGCATTTAACCAACTATGCATGAATAGTACCAGTTTAGTTTTATTCATTAAATATTACCATAGTAACATTCATCTTAGCGTGAAAAGGGTAAAGGGCACATTGGTTGTCTGATATCTGCGCACATATATGTAAGCACTATTCAGCACGTTAAATATAAGTTAAAGAATTGAGTAAAGAGTACCTGTTTTAAAATTTAATTACAAAATATATATTCATGCATTTTGATTTGGTTCATGAATAGATCCCTTGAAGGATAGCCAAACGATAACTAAAAATTCATATCAGACGTCAAGAAAGAATAAGCAAAAACTATACTGGTCAATGCAGGGCTCACACACTTTCAAGCTATAACAAAATGGAAATAAAATACTGAAAGCTTATTGTGAGTTATTATGGCAAAATAGAAAAAATTTGAGATTAGTGGAAGATAAAAATAAAAATATGAATAAGCTAGAAAGATGAAAACTTATCTTGTATTAGTATCCAGCCCATTGGTTTCTATCTTTATTTTGTTTGATAGCCACAAAATTGTTGGTATAAGGATAGCAAATACAAAGCACAGTCTATGCCTATATGGAGGTGTACGAAAATGGGAGCACAGTCGTGTTGATAACGTGTTATGAAATAAAAGCAATTTAGTAAAACATGAACAAGAACAAATTATGAAATAAAAGCAATTTAGTAAAACATGAACAAGAAATAGAGATAGAGAGAAGGAAGAGTATTTCTTCTTCAATTGTATGTATTTTCCTATCTATTACAAGGCCTTTATATAGGCATGAAAAGTGAAGAAAAATATGTCATTAAGCATAAAAATATGTCATTGAATATGTCATTAAGCATTTGAGAAGATCATGGAGGAAGAGTAGACATCCACCATAATTTGATTTTTTTTTATAATAGATTTAAGTTATATCTATTAATTAATAATGTCAATATTAATTATTACACTATGATTGCAATTTAACCAACTATGGTTGATCATAACTTTATGTTTTAGTTTACGCGTAAAAATTATATACTCCACAAAACAGTGAAGTAGGTGCTCCATGATAAAAGGTGCAATATTTCAAGTGCTCATCAAAAGTGGGAAACAATTGATGACATATAATCTTGATCCCCTTTTATTGGTAAACACAGTCATGTAGTAAAAGTTCTGGACCACAACAACCTATTCTTTTGAAAAGTACAAGAAAAAAGAATAGGGGTATTATCACTTTTAGTCAGTGCCAGAAATTATTTATATTATATAGTTGAAAAAATATATAAAATTTGTATATGCCATACAAAATGTAAGTATATACAAAAAATGTACAAAAAATATATATTTTTTAGGCTTTTATTTTAAGAACGGCTATACAGTTTCATTTTCAAAAATGTTGAGTAAGCTATTGTGAAGCAAATTGCTAAAGTATTTATTCTTAGTGCTTTGATGCCAGGGCAGTAGGCATTTTGTGGTCCATTTTCAGAGAGGTATTATTGATTCATTTTGTTGGAGAGTTGTAAACTATATGATGATATGCTTGGACATAAAAGGTCTTTTACTAGATATGTTCACCTTTGGGTGAAAAACAAGAAAACAACTTTTGCCATCAATATCACTCCAACTTACAAGAGAATGTTACATAAAATAATTTCACACACACACACACAGTGATCTGGGTGCACAAAGTCAAACAGTGATGTTTGAGAACTTGGTACAACATAGTATCAGGTGTTATATAATATAAATCTATTTTATAATGAGGCAACTTAATATTATATAATATTAATCCATTTTAGTAACAAAGAAAAAAGAGTATAAGGTGTTAGTGGTGATATTTCAAAAGAATAAGAGTTCCGGTGATCTTTTTTCAACTCAATATCAAATTTCAAATTGAAAGCACTATATTTTAAATGCTATTTTTCTCCAAATATTTTCCTTTTCATGAAAAGGGTAGACAATAGTTTGATACTTGGAACCAATTAACTTTAAAGAGAAATTAAGGGGGTGAAAATAAGAAAGGCTCTTTTTGTGTTTAAGGAAAAATAAATAACAAACTGCAGTAAGCATCTTCTTTAATTGCATGCAACTTGTGTAAAAAAAAAAGGACTTCCTCTAAAGGTATCTTATCCTTGTAAGATCATGGCCATCTAATTGAAAGGCCTAAACTGCTAGAGATAATACAATTTTATCTACTTAATTATGTCTTTTCAATATATATATACAAAGAAAGCAAGTTCTTTTCAAGTGCCCTTAAAATTTAAGTTATATATCCTAATGGTGTAAAGAATATTTACGCTATTAATACAATTTAATTAGATATAACATGTTATTATCCTATTGTCTAGGTTAAAACCTTTTGTTCTACTGGACAAAAAAAACCATATACACTACTTATTTTAACAAAATGTAAACAACTATTAACTCGTGTCTTTCACGATGATTTTTAAATTTCAAAATGAAAGATCAGATAGGAGGGGGAGTATTTATACAAAATTAATAAATACATAACATATACCTTCACAAATATAGTTACTACTAACTTACCTTTATTTATCATTTAACTATTGTAAAATAGATAATATTGGTATATGCGAATAAGTTTTTACCGTGGGAGGGGCGTAATTAAGAAGTAGGAATCCAAGTCATGTATCGTCCGACCAAAAGTAAGACCTAACAGCTTAACACTAACATGTCAAAAGGTTTTAGGTTTTTGCTTGTCCTAAAATGAAAGGTCTAATTTCTGGTTATGATGTTATAGGACATAATTCGAGTGAAGTATAGAAAATAGAAGTAACCAAAATGGAATGGATACACATTTTCTAAATGTGGTACATCTGCAGCATTCAAAATTTCCCATTGACAAGACTTTAGAGGAAGTTTATAATGAACATAAGTACTAAAGATAAGACCATTCATCAAGCTACAAGACATAAATAACTTCACCTTTGTTACTTTATAATATAATTCAGTAAAAAGTTTTTCTATATTTGGATTTCAAATTGTAACCGAAGCTTATATAATTGCCATGTTTATTACTTGATATTTGGATGTTAAAAAAGGTGGTAATTGGTAAAAAAGAAAAGGTGGTAATCGGTAATGAAGTGATTTTTTTATTTTCTTAATTAAATCTGTCCATCCAAGCTTTCACCTCCGGTTATGGTAGGGGTTTCACATAATGAAATGATATGATAGAAGTTTTAATATACTGCCCTTTAAGCTCCCGTTTGGTTATAGATTTTGGATGTTTTTTTTTCTTCAAAAAAATTTGAAAACATTGTTTGTTCATGGAATATGATCAGTTTTTGAAAAAAAAGAGTTCAAGTTCCCAAAAATGGATAGTTTTTGAGTGAAATTTTTTCTTTCACTCACAAAACTTTAATATTTTTTCAAATAAAATGCATGCCCAAATACAACTTCAATTTTCAAAACTTATTTTTCAACACATCTTCAAAAACTCTTTTTTCAAGTTTCAATCAAATCTATGTCCAAACGCTAGCTAAATTTTATTTTAAACATGCTTAGACTAAGGATGAATCATGAACAGGTTCACTAATCTGTTTACTTAGAAGTAGGGGTGTACATAGGTTAGGTTGGTTCAGATTTTCTAATAACCAAACCAATCCAATTGTATCGGGTTATTAAATCTAAATATCAAACGAAACCAATAAAAGTCAGGTTTTTTAATCTCGGGTTTTCTCGGATTTTTTGGGTTTTCGGATTTTTTCAATTTTTTTTCATAAAGTCTTCATAGCACAAAACGTAAAATTTGTGCTCCAAATATTTCTTTAATCCTAGTAAGACAGAACTATGTAAGGTGTTTTTCAAAAATAACATAAATATGAGATGAGTCATGACATTGTACTAAAATATTCAACAATAAAGATAATAAAATAGCATAAAATAAATATTATTAATAAGCCATAATGAAAATAAATATAATTTAAAATTACGACTAATAAATACTATTATTTACATGACTAACCACTAAAAGAAAATAAGTTGTACATTTTATCTAAACCATGAAAAAACTAAAAAATAGATATCCAAAACTATTTTCATTCATAGTACAATTGAATTGAATGTATTTTATTAGCATTAGTATTGATTTGATTTTGGTTTAGGATTTATTTGAGTTACTAACATTTATGGATTATAAAACTTATTGGAGCATCCAAAAATTATAAGCCCAAGTTTAAAATAATACGTTAAAAGATAAAACTATGAAAAAGCTTAAGAAATATTTATAAACTACACGACAATAAATATTTTTATGTAGTACATTTATTTAAAACTTCTATACATATAATGTCGGGTTGGTTTGGTTTCGGTTTGACTTTTTTTTTTTTTAGTTAAAACCAAACCAAACCAAATATGGTCAGTTTTTTTTCCAACACCAAACCAAATCAAACCAAACTATATAGTCGGATTTATTTTCTCGGATTGATTCGGATTATCAGATTGGTGCGGTTTGTCGATTTTATTTGTACACCCCTTACTTAGAAGATGAAGATGTTTTACAACTACATTTATGGATATCCTTACACCAACTTATATTTCAACATTTAACAAAGAAATCTTTTAGTTTTTATATACTTTCTCATATTTCAACATTTATAAACATTTTTGTGCTGACCACTTGTTGCTATCTTTGACTTCATTTCTTGATACCTTTAATTTTTCTAACTAACTTAAATTCCTCACTTATTATATCAAACATGTAACTTAACATGATTTCAATGGGATATATAAGCATTCAACGATCAATTTCATATAAGTTAACGAACGAGATATATGGAAACACTCTCTAAATTCCTCTCATTAGAGAAAGACAATTGATAGAGATAGACAATAAATTAAAGGAACTTAGTTTTTCAACTTGCATAATATATAAGTGAAATACAACGAATTAGAAAGGCTATAATATATCGTTTTATGTCCACACTCCATAGAACACCTTGAGGTCACACTCTTGTCCTCAATTCAACACACAGCTTGTAGAAACTCTCCATAAATTGAAGATCTTTATTTCTTTAGCAAAGAGCTCTATGATTTGGACAATTTTCTGCCCCCTGAGAATTGTAAAGGAAGAAAACAAAACCCCTTAAGGAAATGTTGCAGCCAAAGAAAACTATATATAGTCTAACATAAAACTTATTGTGGCACGCGTAATCTAAAACTGAAACAAATAATCTGTTATACAGCAATAACAACAACATCGCCTCAGTCCTGAACAAGTTGAGTATAAATAACTTGTTATAATTAGTTAAAAAAACTAAGAGTCTTAAAAAATTTATATTGTCTAATAGTAGTAGTCAAATTTCAGACATTACCATTTAGTTTAATTTTCTAGAATGTGGATAGACTACTAAAAGTGGGAATTTGCTTGAGTTGTAGGTGCATTACCACAAGAGAGTTTGGCTTGATTGTTGCTCTCCAACATGAGTCCAAAGTGAATGTGAGGGAAATGTGCCCACTACACCACACAAAGCTAATCAGTCATCACCCCACTCTTCAATAAATAGAGTTTAACTATTCTATATATACACAAAATAATAGAATTTTAAATTACTAGATCGTCTAAAAAATAATTACATTCATATAAAGTGTGATTAGTAACTTAGAAAACCAAACAAATTACCTGTTGTTAAAATTTATTTATAGTTAAAAATTATTTACACGATTACTATATATAAGTTAAATCCAGAAAAGATATAATAAAAAACCTTTGAGTTTAAAATCTATACCTGACAGTGTATAATATTTTTACACTATCAGGTTAAATTACCTGCAATAACATGTATCTCCTAATAACAAACATGATCTTGTAATTCGAAAAACAGAGTAAATAACATGTTATAACAGATTAAATTATATTGATAATATAAAATTTCTATATTATTTTAGAGTATATATAACTTTTTCGGGTCAGTGTATGCAACTTAAATCGAAAAATTATAAGCAAAGAATGGAGGAAGTAAAATTAAAGTAATAAAGTCATATTTCAAGAATCTAAGGATAAAAGACTTACATTTTTGGCAGCAGTACTAAATGCTTCCCTGTGACTGATGTCTGGATTATTAGCCTTGATCCTCTGAATCTCTTCTCTGCATATTTAGGCATTTTGTGACAAAAAGAAATTGATATATAGTGGTTAATTTTCCACAGCTTTAATAAAGATATCTCTACATCTATTCAAGTCATCAGTGTTACAGCTGCCTTACTTTATGAACTGATTATATGCAGAAGGTACTCGCTGCCTCTTCTCGGGAGCTGAAAAAGAATACACAACAACCATTAATAACCCCAAATAAGTAAATAAATAAATAAATAGTTAAAACAATATGAAGAGAATAAATGTCCTAATTTAAAACAAAAGAATTTAATTAGGAGTCTCTATATATAAATAATTACGTCGATTCACAATCCTCTCCTCGTGAGTGTTGTTTGTGATTGGTGTTCTCATTGTCATCCTGTTGTTGCATTTAGTTGATGAACCAAAATCCATTCTATACTCAGGAGCAGTGTAGTTTGGCACCTACAAAATTAAGTCAAAAATATACATGACTTTATTATTAATATAAGTGTTGCCAAAACAAAGAGAAATTGCTAATACAAAGTACAAATTAATTGTCAAAAAAAAAAAAACTTAAACTCTTGCTACTTATTTTTTATTGATTGGCATACTTTAATTAATGTACTAGTATCAGTCTAATCACTCAACTATCAATTCTTTGAGTTATTCTCCCTTTTTCTTCTTCTTCGATCAGTGGCGAAGCCAAGATTTTACTCAGGGGTTCAAACTTCAAAAAAGTAAAAAAATTTGCCGATAAAAAGTGTTCAATATATACCTCAAAATCCTAATATTTTATCTATATACCTTGTTTTAAATAAAGTCAAGCCCGACTATTATATTGATTACACCAAACCTAAATTTAGAAGCCGGGCATAAATTGTTTTCCTTTATGGGGAGTTTCCAAGATCCAAATTCTTCTTAATGAGTAAGAGTTGAAGCAATCAACAGGAGAATATGTAATGCAGCTCCCTTAATCTTTTTGTTTTTTGCTACTAATAAGTACAGGTAAGAGGAATTCTCTTTATTTTTCCTTTTATTATCATAATTCATGAACCTCGATTTCTTTTTAGGTTAGTGGTAAAAGAGGAGGGGACAGAGGTGAATTTAGAATTTATAAAACATGGATGCACCATTAAAGAAAGGAGAAAAAAAAGTATAAAGTGCGAATCGATCTTTGTTTCTTTGGGTAAATAACTCAGTATTCAATTAAGTGCACCATTCAACTTTTTTGAAGCATGGGTGCTAGTATTTAATATTAGACAAATTCTAAAAAATACATACATAAAATACCTAGTTTGACAGAGAAAGCATGAGTTCACGTAACCCATAGTCTAAGCTATAAATCCGCTCCTGCTTGGGGTGGGTGGTGAGGGGGGTGGGTTTAAGAGGGTTTGTTTCTGTTTTGACCAAAAAGGTTGAAGTGATGTTTTATGAAAAAAGATGTCATAACAGCATTGAAGTGACTGAATTAGTTAGGATATATTGAATGATAAATGAAACCCAAATAGGTAGTTGTTGCAAAGATTTGATGAGAAGACCATCCAAAAGGAAACCCATAAAATACTATACTCTAGGTTTGAGGCAATGTTTCTACAGTAGAGGACAAACCCCTGATAGAAAATAAAATCATTAATAAATAAATATAATTCAAACAACCTAAACTATCAAATCAAACAATTACACAAGAAAAAAGTAACCTAAGTGGGTCAAAGGACAGTCCCTAGTTTATAAAAGCTGCAACCTTCAAATAGAAAAATGAATAGATAGGTTTTAGTTATGGCGGCTATATTAGTAGTAGTACTAGAAATTTTTTGAAAAACTCGATCTGAGTATCAATATGTCTGCATATAGTAGTTAATTATTCCCTCAAAAGAAGGGAAGTAAAAAACCAAAGAAACCCTAGAATTCAGAAGCCAGCCTATGAACAAAACGCCCACAATTTGAGCTGCAAAAAGAAAAAAACACAATAAAAGTTATCATATTGTTTTGGACCAAACAAAAACCTGAAGATGATGAATGTCTTGCCAAGAGGAAGAAGAAGAAGAAGAGGAGTGAAAGGCAGCTGCCATATTAACGGACCACATATTTGTACAGTGACCACATCGAACTGTCACAATATCAAATAGGCTGCTGCATGGTACACTCACCTGTAAAAATTATCCAAATATAAAAAAAAACATTAACAGAATCTTCATAAAAAAGAACATAATCATATGTTTTTTTTTTCTCTTAGACAATATAGACAAGTCGCTTCGTGCAAGACGGAAAAAACCACTTAAAACCTCACAAAATTAAAGATCAAGATTACTAACACTTCTTGAGAGATGGGGTTTCTAAATCTTGAGATCTCTTTGTTGAGGCGGATTTAGGGTGGATTTTTGAGTTCAATTAAACATGTTAACTTCGACTTGAACTATGTATATTTGTGCTTAAAAAGATTATGTACAAATAAGACCAGACTCATCCTAAACCCATCCTTTTATGTACAACAACAATTCAAAACCTACAAAATATAGCTATTTTGTGGAATATAGTTGAGTGATTTCTTGAAAAAGATCACGAACAAACCCTAAATCTGTTAAAGTAAGGGGAAGAATTTGATTATTGAAAAATACATGAGGAAAAAGCTTATCTTTTTTATAGCACACTTCATCAGAAGTTAGTCAGCTAGCTATATAGTGCCTGCACTTAGTGCAATCTTTTCAGTAGAAAAAAGAAGAAGAAAGGTATATAGCACAGAGCAAGAAAGAGAGAGAGAGAGATTTAAATCTCTAATAAGTAGAAATTAAAGGACTTGTCTTCATCAAATTATCTTCAAAATCATAAATTCAACAGAGGAAATTAGAATTCTCTTTCTATCAGCTGATTGGAAGGTTCAGAATTTTCAGGGTATGACTTTTTTTTTTCTTTGACTGCAAAAGATCAAGAGAAGAAGAAGAAGAAGAAGAAAAAGAAAAGTCTATATATGGATGGGGACTTGACTTCTCAAAGCAAATTAAAAACAAAGAAAACACCTAGAAACTAGATCACTTGATTTGTGTATATATAATACCACCAAACTATCTCTGAATTCTCAAAATCAGCTTTATTCAGCTTGGTAACATCTTTTTCTCTTCTTAGACTACCCTCTCACATGACAAAGAAAGTTCAAGCACAAAAAGAAGAAAATAGAAAAAGCACTAAATTCACATACAAGCACACTCACATATAAAAGGCGGATTAAGAATGAGTTCCGTAGGTTCAACTAATCTCAAAACTTTCTGTTAAAATTATATATACATATGCAAAACGAATTTAATACAAAATTATACGAATTTTGAACTCACTGACTCTAGATCCTGAATCGTGTATATGCTCACGGACTAGATAAAAACGTTCATACAAAATACAAGAAAAAGTTGGAACCAAGAAAGAAAATTGCAAAAAATATACCGCAAGAACAATATTGCAAAAGTTGCAAGGGATATAGCAAAGTTTTTCAGAAGCAACATCGATGCAGCTTGCCATTTTAATGGAAAATGTTTGCAGCTAATTAATAAAGGAGAAGAAGAGGAAGAAATGATGAGTGAAGGGGTAAATTCAAGAAGGAAGAAGAAGGAACAACAACAAATATATAGAACTTTTTAGACACTACTAAAGAGAAAAAAGTTTTTATTTATTCGCTCTCTATTATATGTAGCTTTTTAGAAGGGCTAATATAATGTACTATCAAAAACGGTAAAACTTGTGTATATATAAAGAAAGACATAATACTATTCCCTACTAAATACATCTATCTTTAGAAAGCAAAACAAAAACCAAACATAAACTGGTCCTTTCTTTTTACTCCCTATCAGGGTTTCCCTTTTCTTCCCCCTTTTCTCCTATACAGTATAGACCTAAGTATAGAAACACAACACTAGCTTAGTGCCTACTAAAGAAAAGCGAAAAAAATGGGCTATATAGCTTCTGCTAATTAATTAATCTGATCATATGTTTAATAGTGCCCACGGTAATAAGGAAATAGAGAAATAGAATTAAGCTATTATATGGTGTATATATAGAGGATATGGTACATAGAAAACTGGGCTTTTAGGAATTAAGCTAGGGATTTTAAGGTGGGCTCTTTTCAGAAGTTGTCAGATTATGTATTAGCCAAATAAGAGTCTAGGGTTTCATGGGGGAAAGAGGGAAGAGAAAGTTTTTGGCTGCATTATACTAGCTTAGCAGTCTACAACCGAATAAGTCAAGAAGAAGAAGATGGTAAAAAGAAGTAGAAGGAGGGTTTAGTTTTTTTTTATTTTTTGGTTTTCTATTCGGTATCCGGTACCCGGTCGACTCCTGCTCGAAACCTAAGACTTTTGGTCAAAGACGGACTTAGAATTTTTTGAATATGGGTGCACTACTAAAAAGGTAGAAAAAATAAATATTAAGTGGGAATCGATCCTTGTTCCTCAAAGTAAATAATTCAATATTTAATCAAGTACAACATTCAATCTTTTTGGAGCATATGTGTCAACAGATAATCATTAGCCAATTCTAAAAGCTACATATATAAAATACCTGTTTGACGGTGAGACCATGTGATCACGTGCCCCATGGTTTAGACTATGAATTCGCCTCCGCCTAGTTAAGGATGAAAATATACTTACAATTTTACCATAATCCTGAGTGCTAACGTTTATTATTATAGTAAATTTCCGTCGATATATTAAATTTAAATTTTTCTTTAAATTTTCTATTATTGTTTTTTTGGTGGAGGAGATAGGAGTGGAGAGTTGGGGGTGGAGGTAGGGGTGGGGTAGGGGGCTCAGTATTGTTTGTTTGTTTCTTGCCATTACGATATGCTGTAATATTGATTGAAAAAAGTGTGGTTTGGCCATTCCCTTCCCTACCTCTGAAACACCACAGCGGACGAGGGGGGCGAAATTTCGACCTGTAATTATCTTCATATAATAATAATAATAATTATTATTTTAATGTATTTGTCATTTTCTCTTTCATTATGTGTATGTATAATAAGTTAATAACCGCTACTAGATATAGCAATACACCATGTTACTGTTCTATCTACTTGTAATGTGAAAGAATTTTTATATTATTGGACACCTAAAGATTATTGAGGTAATTAACTGTCCATAAAATGCATAATTAGTAACTTGAGAAATAAAATTTAAGTTATATATACCATTAATATACTTTAACCTGTTATAATAGGGTACTTAGCATTTATTCTTGATTATCAATTAATATTGTATTAAATATCGTTATATATGTGGTAACACAATCTGATTGTATAAATATTTTTATACTGTTAATACATGGTACATAAATTCTAGCAAATAAGGTAGGTCCCCACAAAAGGTTAAATTACATTAATATTGTAATTTTTTACTGTTGGTGTGTACATTAAATCCCTATAAAATTTAAGTTATATATATTGGCAATGTAATGAACATTTTACATCGTCAATGTACTTTAACCTGTTATAATAGATTACTTATGTTTATTCTAGATTGTCAATTAATATTGTATTAAATACAATTATATACAATAACTCCCACACAAAAGGTTTAGTTACATTGACATTGTAATTTGTTTTAATGTCGGTGTGTGTAAATTAAGTCCATATAAAAACACATGACGATTTATGCATTATTTATAGTAACAATATATATCAACAAGAAAATGCTATGAGGTCTAACAGGGTTAAAGTATCAGATTTTGTTGGTACTTTATTCTAAAGCATCTCTCTTTGTTCTGACTCCTTTTTTGTTCATTGTTTCTTGATACTCTATATATCAACCAACTTTTAAAGTCGGATTACCAGCTAGCTTTGCTTTCTATATGCCAGCTAAAACCTTATTAGCAAAAAGACAATATAGAGGTTCAAGCATACTTTTTACTTTCTATTTGGATTTGAAAATTATACTCCATATGATTTTCAGTAAGGACGAGAAGAATGTCAAAATAAATTATAAAAAGAAAAATAAAGGAGAAAAATTTATGTAAAAGATTACAAGTATGATTTTACAATTAAAAATAATCAAAACTAAGACTTCATCCTCAGAAAGAAATTTAAAGAACTTGACCTGAGTTCCTTTCTTGTGCATCATGCAGTAGCGAACCAGAAAATTCAATAAGGGTGTTCAAAGGTTGAACGTACTTTGCTAGTGGGCTATGCAAGGGTGTTGAAAGTCTATTTTCTGATCAATAATAAATAGTATTTTACAATTATATTATAATATAATTTTCCGGCGAATGGTATTCAGTTGACCACCCTTGATCACATATAAGTTCGCTCATGGTATCATGTGACCCTTATTTAAAATGATGCACTTATTTTTCAAATAATTTGAAGTTTTAAACTATTATAAGCTACATTATTAGTTGTTAAACCATTTAAATGTTAGAAGATTAGGTTGTTATATTGGCACTCCCAATGAAGAAAATTCTAAAATCATATTTTAGCCTAATCTGATTTAGAATTTTAGCCAATGAACTGATGACGAATATTAGAAAATTCATATTTATGAACTGATTTAACATATTCATTATAGAATTTTAGCCTACAAGCCCAACATATTCAAAAAAACGTATAAAAAAATAGATGTGCAGTTGTACAAAATAACAATATTATGAATGACATACATTTAACAAAGTATGCAATTAGCACAACATATGGAGGATATAAAAACTAAATGAAGGATAATTCATTTCTAGCTTGATGAGCCCCTAGAGGTACGTGGAATTTGGAAAGTCTTTCAATCTATCACAAATTACTAGTCCTTGTACAATTTTCAAAACCTCAAACTCAACAAATTTCGATTACTAGCTATAAAACTATTATCTAAAAGGTAACCATTATACCTATTTTTTTTTATCCTTGGCTTATAAGCATGGGTAATTTTCTAGCTTGGAGTAAATAAATGATATAACATGCTTCAGTGCTGCATGTTTTCACATTAATTGTTCTTAAATAGAATCCTGTGATGACCCAAAATATCAATTTTTAAATTTAATAATTAATTCTATGTTCTAAGATCTCAAAAATACTATTTTATCACTCCTCGACTTGTGTACGCAGTCAGTATAATTTTCTGGAAAGTTTTTGTGTGAAAAATGGATTAAAATGTGAAATAGAGCTTTAAAACTCAACTGAGTTGAATTTGGTCAACATTTTGAGCTAACGAACTCAGATCAGTATTTTGAAAATTTTAGTAGGTCCGTATCGTTATTTGGGACTTGGGCGTATGCACGTAATTTAATTCCGAGGTTCCCAGCCCGAGATATGGAATTTTGATGAAAAATTAAAAGTTTGAAAGCTAATGATTTTAAGAATTTACTGATGTTGGATTTATTGACACCGGTCCGTATTTTGGTTTCGGAGTCCGGTATAGGTCCATTATAATATTTATGACTTGTCTGCCGAATTTCGTGAGAAATAGTTGATTTGACGTGATTCAGACGTCCGGTTGTGAAAATATAAGTTTTAAAGTTTTCTTGAAAATTTTCTTTGATTTGGTGTCTGATTCGTAGTTCTAGATATTATTTTGGCGATTTGATCGCGCGAGCAAGTTCGTATGATATTTTAGGACTTGGGTGCATGTTTGGTTTGGAGCCCCGAGGGCTCGGGTGAGTTTCAGATAGGCTACAGGTGTTTTGAAACTTTGAAAAAATCTGGTATTTCCAGTTCTGGTTTCCTTAATCGCGATCGCGTGGCTTCATCTGCGATCGCGAAGGCTTGTTGAGCACTGATAAAAATTTGTACTATGCGATCGCATAGTATTGTACGCGATCGCAAAGTTGGAAAAGCTAAGACACCACGAACGCGTGGACAAAGCCGTGTTCGCGAAGAAGGAATGAGGCAGAAACGGAAGCACCAAATTTGTGTTACACGATCACACAAGTCAATACACGATCGTGTAAGGCTGAAAAAATGTTCTCTGCGATCGCATGACCATTTACACGATCGGGTAGAGTTAATAAAATGGGCAGCGAAAATGTGCTTCGCGATCGCGAAGAGTAAAATGAACTTGGGAAAAGTTGTTCTACGCGATCACGAACGAATTTCCGTGATCGCGATGAATAAAAATCTGATAAACATAACTTAAGTTATAGAAATGGGATTTCGACCCATTTTCAACAATTTTTAATTTTTGAGCTCGGGTAAGGCGATATTCACGGGAAAATATTGGGGTAAGTGTTCCTTATCCTATATTGATTATATTTCATGATTTCATACTCATTTATATCATGAATACGTGAAGTTTTGGGAGAAAAATCATATTTTTATAAAATCTTTCAAAAATAAAAATTTAAGATTTGAAGGTCCATTTGAGATCGGAATTTGATAATTTTTATATGGTTGGACTCGTCTTGGAATGGGTATTCGGATTTCGTAAGTTTTTCCGAGATTTGAGATGTAGGCCCCACTGTCAATGTTTAAAGTGAATTTCGGATTTTTATCCGGAAAATTAGTAAATTCATATGAAATTAATTCCTACGATTTGCATTGAATATATCAAATTATTTGTGAATAAATTTGAAGTTTTGAAGTCAAATTTAAAAGGAAAAGTTGTGGTCGAGTAATTGATTGAAATTGCAAAGCGAGGTAAGTACCGTGGTTAACCTTGACTTGAGGGAATAGAACCCTTAAATTATTTATTATGTGAAATGCATGTGAACGGCGTATAGGCGAGGTGACGAGTATCTATACGTCGTCAAATTAATTATTTGCATAATTATTTAAAAATCCTAAATTTATTTTAATACACGAATTAATTGTTATGATAATTGTTTCTCTCCTATTCTTTGTCAAATATTAGTTCTTGAATTCCTGAAATAATTGCTACATACTTTTTTGATTTATGTGCATTAATTTCTACTTGACATTTAGCATATTAAATATTAAATTACCTTTTTTTTTTCACGATTTTCACAATTAAATGCTAATTGTCATTGTTTGTTCATAAATAAATTATAATTATTATGTGCCATGATGCTTAATAGTTTCTCATCGAACGTGGTATTTATTGGAGTAATTTTTATTATATTTATGAGTTGTTTAAATTTATATTGGCGGAACAGGTTGTACGCCGCAACGGAAATGAAATTAAATATAAATATATTGGGGGATCAGATTGCACGCTGCAACAGACTTATTTAAAAGTCTATATTGGGGATCGGATTGCACGCCGCAACAGACTTATTTAAAAGTCTATATTGGGGGATCGGATTGCACGCCGCAACATACTTATTTAAAAGTCTATATTGGGGGATCGGGTTTCACACCGCAACAGACTTATTTAAAAGCCTATATTGGGGGATCGGATTGCACGCCGCAACAGACTTATTTAAAAGTCTATATTGGGGGATCGGATTGCACGCCGCAACAGACTTATTTAAAAGTCTATATTGGGGGATCGGATTGCACGCCGCAACAGACTTATTTAAAAGTCTATATTGGGGGATCGGATTGCACGCCGCAATAAACTTATTTAAAAGTCTATATATATACTTTATTAAAATAAATATATTGGAGGATTGAAAATGAATATATTGTGGGAATGTTTTGCACGTTGCAACGAAAATTGATTGAAATAATAATTGGTTATGACTGCTGAGTTGGCTTCAACCATTAGAAATGAGTTACCTGATTTAACTATATTATTATGGTTATTACTATTATTGCGTACAAGTTAATGTAAGTGACCTGCTTTAGCCTCGTCACTACTTCGTCGAGGTTAGGCTCGACTCTTACCAGTACATGGAGTCGGTTGTTCTGATACTACACTCTGCACTTCTTGTGCAAATTTCGGAGTTGGTCCCAACGGAGTACCATAGACTTGCTCGGATTTCAGTTACCAAAGGAGACTTGAGGTATAGCTGCATGGCGTCCGCAGTTCTGAAGTCCCTATCAACTTTACTTTAGCTGTGTGTTTGTTTTCAGACAGCTTTATTTTATTTAGACCTTTATTTGTATTATTCTAGAAGTTCGTGTACTTGTGACACCAATTCTGGGATGGTATTTAGATTCCGTTATTTTATGGAATATTCACTATATTTCAGACTTTACTTCCGCATTTGTTTCTTTGTTACTAATAAATTGAAAAATTGTTTTAAAATGGATTATATTATTCTAACGTTGGCTTGCCTAGCAAGTGAAATGTTAGGCGCCATCACGGTCCCGAAGGTGGAAATATTGGGTCGGAACATTTGGTATTAGAGCACTAGGTTACATAGGTCTCACGAGTCACGAATAAGCTTAGTAGAGTTTGAAGGATCGGTACAGAGACGTCTGTACTTATCTCTCAGAGGCTATGAAGTTTAGGAACAATATCACTTCTTTCTTATTCTGTCGTGCAAATTTATTCTATTATCGATGATTGAACCATTCTACTCTCATTTTCTCACAGATGGTGATAATACATAATACATCTACCGATGGACAGGGACCAGAGCCTCCGGTGGCAACTATGGCCAGGGGTAAATATCGAGGCCGATGTTGTGCTAGATGTCGTGGCAGAGGTAGAGGTAGAGCTCTGTCCAGAGCTCGAGCAACTGCACCTGTTGTAGAACCTCAGGTGGATCTTCAGGAGGAGGTTCCAGTTCAGAATGTACCAGTTGGACCAGTTCAGGTCCCAGAAGGATTCATAGCTACTCCAGTGCTTTAAGACGCTCTAGTACGCTTGGTGAGTCTTATGGAGGGGGTGGCCCAGAATGGTACATTTTCAGTGGCACCAACCGTCTCACAGGCTGGGGGAGGAGTACAAACTCTCACTACTCCCGCTCCGGAGTAGATGGCTCCCCAGAATTAGGCTCCAGCAGCCCCGCCAGTTGGGGTAGTTCAGCCAGTTATTGCGGCACAAATCGGTGATAGGCCCGCCATGTCTTTTAAGGCCTTATTGAGACCGGATAATTTTACTAAGCTTTTTCCAGTTCACTTCAGTGGTACACCTCCTGAGGACCCACATGATTATCTTGACCGCTGCTACGAGATTCTGCAGAACATGAGAATAGTTGAGACCAATGGAGTTGATTTTGCTGTATTTCAGATGACGGGTTCAGCCAAGAGGTGGTGGAGAGATTATACATTGACCAGACAAGTTGGATCACCTTCCCTTACCCAGGAGCAGTTCTCTCAGCCATTTCTAGAGAAGTTCCTTCCTATCACACTGAGAGAGGATTACCGCAAATAATTTGAGCATCTACAGCAGGGCAGTATGACTGCTACTCAGTATGAGTCCCGTTTTGTGGATTTGGCTCGTCATGCTCTCCTTTTACTACCTACTGAGGGAGAGAGAGTAGGGAGGTTTATTGAGGGACTCACTCACCCTATCAGGATTCAAATGGCCAAGGATAGCAGAAGTGAGATTTTGTTTCAGGCGACTACTAAAGTCACGAGGAGGATTGAGATGGTTCTTGCACAAGAGAGATGGCAGAGGTCTGATAAGAGGTCTCGTCAGTTCGGTGGTTTCAGTGGTGCCTCGTTTGGAGGGAGGTGTAATTTTGGTAGGGGTCATCCTCCAGACTGTTTCATTTAGCGCTTGAGGCATCTCACGGTGCTTCAGAGAGTCACGGTCCTATTTTGCCTTACTATGGGCAGCCAACATTTAGTGCACATTCAGCTCCTATCAGTGCACCACCTCTCCAGAGTTAGTACAATGGTTATCCGGCCCATTCGGGTCAGCTTCAGCAGCCACGACATCAGGATGGGTGTTATGAGTGTGGGAACATTAGTCACATCATGAGGTATTGCCCTAGGTTGGCGAGTAACAGATCTCGGCAGGATTCTCGTGCCATCATACCGGCACCGGTTGCTTCACCGCCTGCTCAACCAGCTAAAGGTAGGGGTCAAACAGCTATAGGTGGAGTTCAGGACATTAGAGATGGAGGTCAGGCCATTAGAGGTGGAGGTCAGACCGTTAGAGGTGGAGGCCAGCCAGTTAGAGGCCGTCCTAGAGACGCAGTTCAAAGTGGTGAGGCCCAACCCCGATTTTATGCTTTTCCAGCTAGGCCTGAGGCCGAATCATCTGATGTTGTGATCACAGGTATTATTCCAGTTTGCCATAGAGATGCTTCAGTTCTATTTGATCCAGGATCTACTTATTACTATGTGTCCTCCTATTTTGCTTCATATTTGGTTGTGCCTTGTGATTCTCTATGTGCTTCTGTGTATGTATCTACACTGGTGGGAGACTCTGTTGTAGTAGATCATGTTTATCATTCATGTGTGGTTACTATCGGTAGTCTTGAGACTAGTGTGGATCTTCTGCTTCTTGATATGGTAGATTTTGATGTCATCTTGGGTATGGATTGGCTGTCACCTTATCATGCTATACTGGATTGTCTTGCCAAGACAGTGACCCTAGCCATGCCGGGGTTACCTTGGTTAGAGTGGAAAGTAACTCTTGGTCATTCTACCAGCATGGTTATTTCTTATATGAAAGCTCGGCGTATGGTAGAGAAAGGGTGTCTAGCCTATTTGGCTTATATTCGCGATCCCAGTGCGGATGTTCCTTCTATGGACTCAGTACCAGCTGTTCGTGAATTTCCAGAAGTATTTCCTACATATTTACCGGGGATGCCACCCGACAGAGATATTGACTTCTATATTGATTTAGCTTCGGGCACTCAGCCCATTTCTATCCCACCATACCGTATGCCCCGCCGGAGTTGAAAGAATTGAAGGAGCAGTTACAAGACTTGCTTGATCAGGAATTCATTAGACCTAGTGTCTCGCTCTAGGGTGCACCAGTATTATTTGTAAAGAAGAAAGATGGTTCAATGTGAATGTGTATAGATTATCGCCAGTTGAACAAGGCTACTATCAAAAATAGATATCCGTTGCCAAGAATTGATGACTTATTTGATTAGCTTCAGGGTGCCAAGGTATTTTCGAAGATCGATTTGAGGTCTGGTTACCATCAGTTGAAGATTAGGGCATCCGATGTCCCTAAGACAGCTTTTCGGACTCGGTATGGACATTACGAATTCCTAGTGATGTCATTTAGGTTGACAAATGCCCCCAGCAACATTTATGGATTTGATGAATCGGGTGTTCAAGCCCTATTTAGATTCTTTTGTGGTTGTATTCATTGATGATATATTGATTTACTCCAGCAGTCGAGAGGAGCATGAGCAGCATCTTCGGAGTGTGCTTCATACTTTGAAGAATAATCAACTATACGCCAAATTTTCAAAATGTGAGTTTTGATTAGACTCAGTTGCCTTTTTGGGGCATGTGGTATCGGCAGAAGGCATAAAGGTGGATGCTAAAAAGATAAAGGCTGTTTAGAATTGGCCTAGACCTACTTCAGTTACAGAGATCCGGAGTTTCCTGGGTTTAGCAAGTTACAATCGTCGGTTCGTGGAAGGGTTTTCATCTATAACAAGCCCATTGACCAGACTGACCCAAAAAGGTGTCCCATTCAGATGGTCAGACGAGTGTGAGTTGAGCTTTCAGAAGCTCAAGACTGCTTTGACTACGGTGCCAGTGTTGGTTTTACCCACAGGTTCAGGATCGTATATGGTATATTGTGATGCATCTCACATTGGGCTTGGTGCAGTATTAATGCAAGATGTCAAGGTGATTGCATACGCGTCGCGACAGTTGAAAGATCACGAGAAGAATTATCCTTCTCATGACTTAGAATTGGCAGCCATTATTCATGCGCTGAAGATTTGGAGGCATTACCTCTACGGTGTCTCATGTGAGGTATTTACTGATCATCGTAGCCTTCAGTATCTGTTCAAACAAAAAGATCTTAATTTGAGGCAGAGAAGATGGTTGGAGTTGTTGAAAGACTATAATATCACCATTTTGTATCACCCCGGAAAGGCCAATGTGGTGGCCGATGCTTTGAGTAGAAAGGCTGTGAGTATGGACAGTCTTGCGTATATTCCGGTTGGTGAGAGGCCATTAGCTGCAGATGTTCAGACTTTGGCTAATCAGTTCGTGAGTTTAGATGTTTCAGAACCCAGTCGGGTTTTAGCTTGCACAGTCGCTCAGTCTTCTTTATATGAGCGCATCAAAGAGAGGCAGTATGATGATCCTCATTTACTTGTCCTTAAGGACATGGTGCAACACGGTGATGCAGTTGTTGTGGGGGAAGATGTAGTTCTGTGAATGCATGGTCGTATTTGTGTGCCTAATGTTTACGGGCTTTGTGAATTAATTCTTGAAGAGGCACACAGTTCTAGGTATTCTATTCATCCAGGTACCGCCAAAATGTATCAAGATTTGCGGCAACATTATTGGCGGAGGAGAATGAAAAAGGATATAGTTACATACGTAGCTCGGTGTCTGAATTGTCAGCAAGTCAAGTACGAGCATCAGAGACCTGGTGGTTTTCTTCAGAAGTTAGAAATTCCTGAGTGGAAGTGGGAGCATTTCACTATGGATTTTGTTGTTGGACTTCCACGAACTCAGAGAAAATTTGATGTAGTTTGGGTCATTATGGACAGGTTGACCAAGGCAACACATTTCATTCGAGTTGCAGTTACCTATTCTTCAGAGCGGCTAGCTGAAATTTACATTCGTGAGATTGTCCGCCTACACGGTGTGCCCGTGTCTATTATTTCAGATCGAGGTACGCAATTTACCTCACAGTTCTGGAGGACTGTACAACGTGAATTAGGCACGCGGCTTGAGTTTAGTACAACATTTCATCCACAGATAGACGGATAGTCAGAGAATACTATTCAGATATTGGAAGATATGCTTTGCGGTTGTGTTATAGACTTTGGAGGTTCTTGGGATCAGTTCTTACCACTTGCGGAGTTTGCTTATAATAATAGCTACCAGTCGAGCATTCAGATGGCTCCATATGAGGCATTATTCGGAAGGCGATGTCGTTCACCAGTTGGCTGGTTTGAACCGGGAGATGCTCGGTTGTTGGGTACCTATTTGGTACAGGATGCCTTGGATAAGGTCAATATTATCCAGGATCGACTTCGCACAGCTCAGTCTAGGCAAAAGAGTTATGCCGACTATAAAGTTCATGATATTGCATTCATGGTTGGAGAAAGAATATTGCTCCGGGTTTCACATATCAAAGGTGTAATGAGGTTCGGAAAGAAGGGCATGTTGAGCCCTAGGTATATCAGACCCTTTGAAATTCTTGAAAGGGTGGGTGAAGTAGCCAACAAGCTTACATTACCACCTAGTTTATCAGCGGTTCATCCGGTGTTCTATGTGTCTATGCTCTGAAAATATCATGGTGATCCTTCCCATGTGTTAGATTTTACCTCAGTCCAATTGGACAAAGATTTGACTTACGAGGAGGAGTCAGTTGCTATTCTAGCCTGGCAGGTCCGACAATTGAGGTCTAAGAGTTATCCTTCAGTTCGGGTGTACTAGTGAGGTCAAACGGTAGAGGCATCTACCTAGGAGTCCGAGTCGGATATGCGGAGTAAATATCCATACTTATTCACCAGCTCAGGTACTTTTTCTAACTTCGTTCAATGACGAACGTTTGTTTTAGAGGTGGAGAATGTGATGACCCAAAATATCATCTTTAAATTTAATAATTAATTATATGTTCTAAGACCTTGAAAAGCACTATTTATCACTCCTCGACTTGCGTGCGCAATTCGTATAATTTTCGCAAAATTTTTGTGTGAAAAATGGATTAAAATGTGAAATAGAACTTTAAAACTCAACTGAGTTGAATTTGGTCAATATTTTGAGCAAATAGACTCGGATCACTGTTTTGACAATTTTGGTAGGTCCGTATCGTGATTTGTGACTTGGGCGTATGCCCAGAATTTAATTCCGAGGTCCCTAGCCTTAGATATGGAATTTTGATGAAAAATTAAAAGTTTGAAAGCTTAAAAATTTTAAGAATTTACTGATATTGGATTTATTGACACCGGGTCCGTATTTTAGTTCCGGAGTCCGGTATAGGTCCACTATAATATTTATGACTTGTCTGCCGAATTTGGTGAGAAACAGAGTTGATTACATGATCCGGACGTCCGGTTGTGAAAATATAAGTTTAAAGTTTTCTTTAAAATTTCCTTTGATTTCGTGTCCGATTCGTAGTTCAGGTGTTATTTTGGCGATTTGATTGCGCGAGCAGTTCGTATGATATTTTAGGACTTGGGTGCATGTTTGGTTTGGAGCCCCGAGGGCTCGGGTGAGTTTCGGATAGGCTATGGGTGTTTTGAAACTTTGGAAAAATCTCGTATTTCCATTTCTGGTTTCCTTAATCGCGATCGCGTAACTTCATCTGCGATCGCGAAGGCTTGTTGAGCACTGATGGAAATTTGTACTATGCGATCACATAGTATTGTACGCGATCGCACAGTTGGAAAAAAGCTAAGGCACCGCGAACGCGTGGACAAAGCCGTGTTCGCGAAGAAGGAATGAGGCAAAAACGGAAGCACCAAATTTGTGCTACGCGGTCACACAAGTCAGTATGCGATCGCGTAAGGCTGAGAAAATGTTCTCTGCGATCGCATGGCCATTTACGCTATCGCGTAAAGTTAATAAAATGGGCAGCCAAAATGTGCTTCGCGATCGAGAAGAGTAAAATGGACCTGAGCAAAAGTTGTTCTACGCGACTGCGAACGAATTTCCACGATCGCGATGAATAAAAAGCTGAAAAACAGAACTTAAGTTCTGGAAATGGGATTTCGACCCATTTTCAACCATTTCCAATTTTTGAGCTCGTGTAAAGCGATTCTTGGGCGATTTTTACGGGAAAACATTGGGGTAAGTGTCCTTTATCCGATATTAATTATATTTCATGATCCCATACTCATTTATATCATGAATCCGTGAAGTTTTGGGAGAAAAATAAGATTTTTATAAAATTTTTCAAAAACAAAAATTTAAGATTTGAATGTCCATTTGAGATCAGAATTTGATAATTTTTATATGGTTATACTCATCTTGGAATGGGTGTTCGGATTTCGTAAGTTTTTCTGAGATTTGAGACGTGGGCTCCACTATTAATTTTTAAAGTGAATTTCGTATTTTTATCCGGAAAATTAGTAAATTCATATGGAATTAATTCCTACGATTTATATTGAGTATATCGAATTATTTGTGAATAGATTTGAAACTTTTGGAGTCAAATTTAAAAGGAAAAAAAGTGGTCGAGTAATTGATTGAAATTGCAAAGTGAGGTTAGTATCGTGGTTAATCTTGACTTGAGGGAATAGAACCCTTAAATTATTTATTATGTGAAATGCATGTGAACGACGTATAGGCGAGGTGATGAGTATCTATACGTCGTCAAATTAATTGTTTGCATAATTATTTGAAAATCCTAAATTTGTTTTAATACACGAATTAATTGTTATGATAATTGTTTCTCTCCTATTCTTTGTCAAATATTAGTTCTTAAATTTCTGCAATAATTGCTACATGCTTATTTGATTTATGTGTATTAAATGCTACTTGTCATTTAGCATATTAAATATTAAATTGCTTATTTTCTTCACGATTTTCATAATTAATTGCTAATTGTCATTGTTTGTTCATAAATAAATTATAATTATTGTGTGCCTTGATGCTTAATAGTTTCTCATCGAACGTGATATTTATTGGAGTAATTTTTATTACATTTATGAGTTGTTTAAAATTATATTGGGGGAACGGGTTGTACGCCGCAACGAAAATGAAAGTAAATATAAATATATTGGGGGATCGGATTGCACGCCGCAACAGACTTATTTAAAAGTCTATATTGGAAGATCGGACTGCACGCCACAACAGACTTATTTAAAAGTCTATATTGGGGGATCGGATTGCACGCTGCAATAGACTTATTTAAAAGTCTATATTGAGGGATCAGATTGCATGCCGCAACAGACTTATTTAAAAGTCTATATTGGTGGATCAGATTGCACGCTGCATAGACTTATTAAAAGTCCATATTGGGGGATCGGATTGCACGCCGCAACAGACTTACTTAAAATTCTATATATATACTTGATTAAAATAAATATATTGGAGGATTGAAAATGAATATATTGTTGGAGCGGTTTGCACGGTGCAACGGAAATTGATTGAAATAATTGGTTATGATTGGTGAGTTGGCTTCAACTATTAGAAATGAGTTACCTGATTTAATTATATTATTGTGGTTATTACTATTATTGCGTACAAGTTAATGTAAGTGACCTGCCTTAGCCTCGTCACTACTTCGTCGAGGTTAGGCTCGACACGTACAAGTACATAGGGTCGATTATACTGATACTACACTCTGCACTTCTTGTGCAAATTTCGGAGTTGGTCCCAGCGGCGTACCATAGACTTGCTCGAATTTCAGATACCAGAGGAGACTTGAGGTATAACTGCACGACGTCCACAGTTCTGAAGTCCCCGTCTATTTTACTTTAGCTGTGTGTTTATTTCCAGACAGCTTTATTTTATTTAGACCTTTATTTGTATTATTCTAGAAGCTCGTGCACTTGTGACACCAATTCTGGGATGGTATTTAGATTCTGTTATTTTATGAATTATTCACTACATTTCAGACTTTACTTCCGCATTTGTTTTTTGTTATTAATAAATTTAAAAATTATTTTAAAATGGATTATATTATTCTAACGTTGGCTTGCCTAGCAAGTGAAATATTAGGCGCCATCACGGTCACGAAGGTGAGAATTTCGGGTCGTGACAAATTCTAACTTACCCCTTTTATTTTTGAAATATTAACGAGCCCATACGGTAAAAATAATTACTCAAACATATCTATTTAAAAAAATATTACAATTCATATCTATTCAGGAAAAGATATTTACAGTATCTAACAGGTATGTACATTGTATATATTCCGTGTATGCAATTTTCTCTGTTCTATACCTTAATAGTATACAACAGTGTGATTCAACTATTCTTACTGTTGTATATCTTCAGAGTATACAATTCTCATAATTTCCTAAATAAACCCCATGACTCTTTGATTTACACTCCAAAGATATACAACATATAAAATTATGTTCTTTAACTTGTTAATGGGTGAATTTTATAAATGGTTACACGTGAATAATTATTTTCCTCTGCCTGAATAATCTTATAAAAGTTCCTTTATTTTCACCATCAAATCCCATGCTATTCGAATTAACATGAATGCAGCTATGTTATACAAACAAAAATATTGATCAACAGGTTATTTCCTAACAACTCCCCCCGCATAAATTTTCTATGACATTTTAAAATATTTTTGGCGCTTATTGCTTAAATAAACTCCATTGACTCTTTGATTTTCTTTATAAGTAATAACTAAAGATGTCATCTAAAAGCATCTTTTTTTTTTTTATATATATAGAGAAAATGTTAAAAAATTTATGATCTTTAAACAAAAAGGTGGCAAGATAAATTAAGTATTAAATTAAAACTGTTTAATTTATTTTGTTTGAGAATATTAAATATGTTTGTCTTTGCTTTTCCAGAAAATTAAATAAATCGTCACCACTCACCAGAACTAGAAAAAAGTTAATAACATCTTTCGTCTACTATTAGAAAACCATATAATCCTAAACAACTATACCTCAACCTAGATTTGTTATCGTCTCTATATATATGTATGTATCCCTTCTCATCTATACCAAGTACGCCCAAACAATTTCCACATTCATTTGATGTGTTTACCATAAAATTAACGTACATTGACTCAATCTATTGCAATTCTTCTTCTTTATCTGAATTTGAAATGATAATGTAAGCAAATTCATACAACTGAAGTTCGAAATATATAAAGCCTAAGGAAAATAAGGTCAGAGATATAAATAATTGGGCTGGATGTAGCAGTTAGGGTGGGTCGTTTTCCATGTCTGGGGCATAATAAATAGCCCTTTCAGATATAGACACACCACATTTCCACATCTTTATTTGTCATCTCTTTCGCCAATAATATGACCATTTGGCACTATTTGATCCACTTCCTTCTTTTATTATTACCTATATTGTCACAGGAAATTTGAATAATAAACTCTAACGACATTTACAGTACCAAAAAAATATGTACAAAAATCAACATATCAGATGATATATCAACACATAACGAATTTTGATTTTTTTTCGGAAATTTGAAAAACTCCAAAAGCTATTTTCAAAATTTTCACTTCAAATCACTCACAAAAATTCAAAAACAGCTCCAAATTGTATTCATGTCCAAACACAGCTCTAATTTTCAAATACCATTTTACTTGAAATTTTCTTTCACCTTTTTCCGGAATTTTATAATTCTTATGTCCAAGCGCCCACTTTAGCAGTTTATTCATTGAACCATCGGAGATCAATTTTTAAATTTTAGTAGAGATAAGAAAATATATTTATTTCAATATATTTAAGCTTTGATGGACAAAGATACTCATTATCTGTATTGGTGGATGATAATAGTTGTTCGGTAGATTAATCGATGTGCGCATGTGTTGACCCAAACACTACTATTTAGTAAAAATATATACTCCTTCAGTTTCAATTTAGATGAGATAGTTTGACTCGACACGGAGTTTAAGAAAATAAAGAAGACTTTTGAAACTTGTGGTCTTAAAAGCTTTGTGAGGCCATGACATTTGTGTGGTTATAAATGTTTCTCACTGAGGATAAAGTGGGTAAAATGAATAGTGTAAAGTTGAATTATTTCCAAATTTAGAAATGTATCATTTATTTTGGAACACACTAAAAAGGAAAGAACCTCATCTAATTTGAAACGGAGGGAGTACCATGAATTTGAGAAATATATTCATTAAAATAAATTAATCAAAAGAGCAAAATGTTAGGAAGGGAAAATCAGTCAAATTATATTCTTTATCAATTTATAAAAAAATAAATTAAAATAATTGTTACAAAAAATTAAAATAATACAAGTAAACTGTTGCTATGTATTTAAGCTTTAATAAATAGGGCAAAGATCACATTTAGCCCGCGGCCGAAACTATTTAGAAGGCGGCATCCGTAAAAATATATAAAATTTATTTATTTTTTGTGTATATATATATATATCTATATATCATATAGAAATGTAATATACAAAAAAACACAAAAATATATTTTTCAGCTACTATTTTGAGAGCGACTATACAATGTCATTTTCTCTAATAAATAGCCTGAATATATTGCAGTACAATCCAACAATGATATTTTTCAATTGATTGGACGACAATATTCTAAACCAGATTAGCTACTGTAATTGTAGATTCATTCAATTCCTTAGATGTAAGATAACGACAGTACCTACACCTAGATATCAAATTGTGAAGAGGGTCAACGTGAGTTTTAATAAATAATTATATTGTGAGATTGCAATAAAATGAAATGGACAAAAAAAAGGACAATAACTTTAAACTTATAAAAGGGATGTTTCTGTTTTATGTTTTGCAAATACATGGAATAAAAACAAGACCAAATTGTTTTGTCATCCATAAATGCCACCTAAGGTTGCCAGACTATTTTTTTTTTATTGAAATATATATGGACCATAAAATATTCGTAGCTTCATTAGATTTACAAATTTATCTGAGATTCAAACAATTGTATTATCAAAGTTTTATTCATAATTAGCTAGCTTTTTCAAGCAAACATTTAAAATCGAGTAATACCATTTGTCCACTTTTTATCGATTTCCCACATTTATCCCCTAATTTGTGTGTGTCAGTCTCAAACCTTAGTTTATGAAATAGCGATTACCCAAGATTAAAACCCATACCATCAATTAGAGGTGGCAAATGGATTGGTCGGATCGGATCGGATATGAGCGGATCGAAAAAAGGTAATTCAAAACCGAATAAAATATTTCACCCAATTCATATTTAATACGGATAGAAAATTGGTTAATATGACTTCTTAAAAATGATCACTTTTGGGAGAATTCTTTATCTCCCAAACTTGAGGAACCCCCAATTTGAGTCTTTGCAAATGTAAAAGTTAAATCCATTGGCTATCTATTTTTTACGAGGATAATATTAATCTTATCCATATTTGGCCCACTGTTAAAATGTCACGACCCAATTTCACCTATAGGTCGTGATGGCGCCCAACACTACAGCTAGGCAAGCCAACTAATAAGTCAAACGTACATTGGTTAAACTTTTATTCAAAAATAAATAAATAATAAAATATCAATTTCTACCAATGTGTGTGCCAAGACCCGGTGTCACAAGTGCATGAGCATCTAGTAGATTATACAAAACTCCAAATACTGTTTGAAATGAAATAGACAGAATATAAATATCAGAAGAGACACTGGTAACTGCAGAACGGCTCAGAAAGGCAGCTCACCACTATGCCTCGGGATGACGTGAGTATGTGATGATAGGTCCTCCACTAGTACCTGTCTCAGATCCTGTACAAAAAGTGCAGCAAGTGTAGTATGAGTACGTAAACAACGTGTACCCAGTAAGTATCAAGCCTAATCTCGAAGTGGAAGAGACGAGATGGCCGACTTTGACACTCACTATGGGTCAATAATAATTGAAATAAAATTAGAATATTCAAATCAGCATGATTTACAGAATTTACAAATAATTTATTTAATCAGCGGAAGTAATCAAATTCCTTCAAATGTAACAATTCTCAATATATTAATTAAATTCCTTCAATTCAAATAAATTTTAATTTATCAATTAAATCTCATTTACAGGAGTAGCAATTAATTCCTAAACAAGCAAGATTAATAATTCATTAAATTCCAAGGATTTTTCAATTTATTACTTAGCTTCACAAGCTGAAATAAATTATTAAAGTATCGTGTATTTATTATTATTATTAAGCATGATTTCTGCCGAGGACGTACGGCCCGATCCAGAGTGTCGTGTATACTGTCGAGGGACGTGCGGCGCGATCCATAGATGCATCTATCCTGCCGAGGCGTTCGGTCCGCTCCACAAGAAAGGAGGACATTTTCTTATGTGCCTCCAGAAGGAGAGTATATTCATTATAAGATGAATTTGGGAGGAGAACAATTTCTTTTAACAATTAATTGATTTAAACAGATAATCCAGCCTATGAGATTTCCATCCTTTAATATCTTTATCTAACAATTCACAATATATTCATATAGATATCAATTAATATAAATAAATTAAAGAATACAATTTACACAAGTAAGGCATGCTTTGAGTCCTAAACTACCCGGACTTTAGCATTAATAGTAGCTACGCACGGACTCTCGTCACCTCGTGCGTACGTAGCCCCCCATAATTAGCCCCCCACAATTAGCAACAATTATTTAATTTTAATCACCTATGAGGTAATTTCCCCCTCACAAGATTAGACAAGAGACTTACCTCGTCTTGCTCCAATTTAATCCACAATTTTGCCTTTTCCACGATTATCCAACTCCGTCTGGCTCGAATCTAGCCAAAATAATTCGATACAATCACTAAATATTGTAGAAATCAATTCTATAAGAAAATACTACATTTTAAAGAAAAGATCTCGAAATTAATTAAAAATTCGCCCGCAGGGCCCACATCTCGAAATCCAGCGAAAATTATGAAATCCGACAACCCATTCAATTACGAGTCCAACCATACCAGTTTCACTCAAATCCGACTCCGAATCGATACCGAAATCTCAAAATTTCGTTTCTACGAGATTTCTAAACTTTTTCAAATTTCAATCTCAAAACACTAATTAAATTGTGAAAACAATGATATACTTGTATATGTAGACCAAATCCGAGTTAGAATCACTTATCCCAATATTTTTCCCTTGAAAATCTGCCAAAAGTCGTCTCTGCTAAAACTTAAGTTCGTCAAAAATGGCAAATGGGACGAATGCTCTCTTTTTATAAAACTGCCCAGCAGCCTTCGGAACTAGTCCTCGAACTGGGCTCGATTGGGGCTTCGATCACAGGCTCGAGCATGGACCTCGGTCATGGCCTCGATCAGGGCATCGAGGTTGGGCCTTCGATCATAGCCTCAATCATGGCATCGAGCTTGAGCCTTCGATCAGGGCATCGAGCATGGGTCTCGATCCTAGCCCTCAAGCCTTGCCTTCGATAGAGGCTTCGATACTGAGCCTCGTCCCTGACTTCAACTCAGGCCTCGATCGTGGGCTCGATATCTGGGTTCGATCTGGGGCTCGATCATAGCCCAGAATATGCAGCAGAAGAGAAAATTGCAGCAGCTTTTTAAGTCCAACTTATGATCCGTTATCCATCCGAAACTCACCCGAGGCCCTCGGGACCTCAACCAAATATACCAACAAGTCCTCAAATATCATACAAACTTAGTCGAACCTCTAAATCACATCAAACAACGCTAAAACCATGAATCATACCCCAATTCAAGCTTAATGAAACTAAGAGTTTTCAACTTCTACGTTCAATGTCGGAACCTATCAAATCAACTCCGATTGACCTCAAATTTTACACACAAGTCATAAATTACATAACGGAGCTATGAAAATTTTTCGGAACTGGATTCTGACTCCGGTATCAAAAAGTCAACTCATCGGTCAAACTTCCAAACTTAAATTCTTGTTTTTAGCCATTTCATGCCTAATTTAACTACGGACTTCCAAATAAAATTCCGAACACGCTCCTAAGTCCAAAATCACCATACAGAGCTGCTGTAATCATCAAAATTCTATTCTAGGGTCGTTTTCTAAAAATGTTGACCGAAGTCAAACTTAGCACTTTAAGGCCAACTTAAGGAACCAAATATTCCGGTTTCACCCCAAACACTTCCAAATCCCGAACTAACTATCCCCGCAAGTCATAAATCATTACAAGAACCTACGGGAAGTTTTATTTTAGGGAACGGGGTTCTAAAAGTTAAAATGACCGGTTGGGTCATTACATTCTCCACCTCTTAAACAAACGTTCGTCCTCGAACGGGTTTAGAATTATACCTGAAGTGCTGAATAAGTCTGGATATCTGCTCCGCATGTTTTCCTCGGCCTTCCAAGTCGCTTCCTCGACTAGTTGGCCCCTCCACTGGACTTTTACTACAGAAATCCTCTTGGACCTTAACTGGCGAACCTGTTTATCAACAATGGCAATTGGTTCCTCTTCATAACCCAAGCTATTATCTAGCTGAACTGTGCTGTAGTCTAACACATGTGATAGGTCGGCATGATACTTCCGGAGCATAGATACGTGAAAAATCGGATGAACTCCCGATAGGCTGGGAGACAATGCAAGCTCATAAGCAACCTCCCCAACTCGTTTCAACACCTCAAATGGGCCTATAAACCTTGGGCTCAACTTGCCCTTCTTCCCGAATCTCAAAATTCCCTTCATTGGCGAAACCTTCAAGAGAACTTTTTCACCTACCAAAAATGATATATCACGCGCTTTCTGATCCGCGTAACTCTTTTGTCTGGACTGTGCTGTACGAAGTCACTCCTGAATCAACTTTACCTTTTCCAAGGCATCCCTCACCAAATCAGTACCATATAACTTAGCCTCACCTGGCTCAAACCATTCGATAGGTGAACGACATCGCCGACCATATAAAGCCTCAAATGGAGCCATCTCGATGCTGGATTGGTAACTGTTATTGTAAGCAAACTCAGCCAAAGGCAGGAAACGATCCCACTAACCTCCAAAGTCAATCATACATGCCCTGAGCATATCCTCCAAAATTTGAATTGTCCTCTCTGACTCTCCATCGGTCTGCGGATGAAAGGCTGTGCTGAGCTCTACACGGGTCCCCAACTCACTCTGTACTGTTCTCCAGAAATGTAAAGTAAACTGAGGACCTCTATCTGATATGATGGAAATTGGCACACCGTGCAACCGAACTATCTCCTGAATATAAATATGGGCCAACCTCTCTGAAGTATACGTAGTCACAACAGGAATAAAATGTGCCGACTTAGTCAGCCTGTCAACAATCACCCAAACTACATCAAATTTCCTCAAGGTCCGTGGCAACCCAACTACAAAATCCATAGTAATTCGTTCCCATTTCCACTCTGGTATAGTCATCTGCTGAAGTAGGCCACCTGGCTTCTGGTGCTCATATTTAACTTGCTGGAAATTTAGACACCGAGCTACATACTCAACTATGTCCCTTTTTATTCGTCGCTACCAATAATGCTGCCTCAAGTCACGATACATCTTCGTAGCACCTGGATGAATAGAATATCGAGAACTGTGTGCCTTTTCCAGGATCTTTTTCCTCAGTTCATCCACATTAGGAACACACAGACGATCCTGGAGTCATAGAACACCATCTGCACCAATAGTGACTTCCTTGGCACCACCTTGTAGTACCGTTTCACGAAGAACCACCAGGTGTGGGTCATCATACTGGCGAGCCTTGATCTGTTCAAATAGTGAAGACCGAGCCACAACACATGCAAGAACTCGGCTGGGCTCTGAAATATCCAGCCTCACAAGTCTGTTAGCCAAGGAATGAATATCTGAGGCTAATGGTCTTTCCTCTGCTGAAATGAAAGCCAAACTACCCATACTCTCCGCCTTTCTGCTCAAGGCATCTGCAACCACATTTGCTTTGCCCGGATGATACAGGATAGTAATATCATAATCTTTTAGTAACTCCATCCATCTGTGCTGTCTCAAATTTAGGTCCCTTTGCTTGAACAAATGCTGCAAACTGTGATGATCAGTGTAAACTTCACAAGACACCCCATAAAGATAATGCCTCCAAATCTTAAGAGCATGAACAATCGCAGCTAACTCCAAATCATGTACCGGATAATTCTTTTCGTGGGGCTTTAGCTGACATGAAGCATATACAATAACTTGCCCTTCCTGCATCAATACACAACCCAAGCCAACGCGCGAAGCGTCGCAATACACTGTATACATCCCCGAACCGGAAGGCAACACTAACACTGGTGCTGTAGTCAATGATGTCTTGAGCTTCTGAAAGCTCACCTCACAATCATCGGACCATCGGAAAGGAGCACCCTTCTGGGTTAATTTGGTCAAAGGTGCTGCAATAGATGAAAAACCTTCCACGAACAGACGATAATAACCTGCCAAACCCAGAAAACTCCTGATCTCCGTCGCCGAAGTGGGACGATGCCAATTCTGAACTGCCTCAATCTTTTTGGGATCAACTTTAATACCTTCGCCCGATACGATATGTCCCAAAAATGCTACAGACTCTAGCCAAAACTCACATTTAGAGAACTTAGCATATAGCTTTTGTTCCCGCAATGTCTGAAGCACTACTCTCATATGCTGCTCATGCTCCTCCTTACTACATGAGTAGATCAAAATGTCATCAATGAAAACAATGACAAATGAGTCAATATATGGCCTGAATACCCTGTTCATCAGATCCATAAATGCTGCCGGGGCATTAGTTAAACCAAAAGACATTACCAGAAACTCATAATGACCATATCTAGTACGGAAAGCAGTCTTCGGAACATCCAAATCCCGAATCTTCAACTGATGGTACCCCGACCTCAAACCTGAAACTGGTCAAATAGATCATCAATACACAGCAACAGGTACTTGTTCTTAATAGTGACTTTGTTCAATTGGCGATAATCAATACACATCCGCATTGTTCCATCCTTCTTTTTCACAAATAATACTGGTGCACCCCAAGGCAATACACTCGGTCTGACAAACCTTTTGGCTAGTAACTCTTCAAGCTGTTCTTCCAATTCTTTCAGAGCCATGCGATACGGTGGGATAGATATAGGCTAGGTATCTGAAGCCAAGTCAATACAGAAATCAATATCACGATCAGGTGACATACCTGGAAGATCTGACGGAAATACATCGGGGAACTCCCGAACTACAGGCACTGAATCAATAGCCGGAGTCTCTGCAGTAGTATCCCGAACATAGGCTAGATAAGCCAAACAACCCTTCTCAACCATGTGTTGAGACTTTATAAAAGAAATAACTCGATTAAATGAACTAATAGGCGAACCCTTCCACTCCAGCTTAGGCAATGCTGGAATAGCCAAGGTAATAGTCTTGGCATGACAATCTAGAATAGCATGATATGGAGATAACCAGTCCATACCCAGAATAATTTCAAAATCGGTCATCTCAAGCAATAGAAGATCTGCTCTAGTTTCATAACCACAGAATGTAATAATACAGGACCGGTAGATCCGGTTCACAACAATAGAATCGCCCACAGGAGTGGACACATAAACAGGAGTACTCAAGGACTCACGAGAAACACCCAGGAATGGAGCAAATAGAGATGACACATATGAATACGTAGATCCTGGATCAAATAATACTGAGGCATCTTTGCCACAAACAGAAATAATACCTGTAATCATGCCATCTGAGGCCTCTGCATCTGGTCTAGCCGAAAAAGCATAGAACCGAGCTGGAGTGCCAACTGTCTGGCCTCCGCCTGGCTGACCTCCACCTCTAGGACGACCCCTACCCACCTGTCCTCCACCTCTTGGTGGTCGGACTACTGGTGGAGCAATTGGTCCGGTAAGCATAGGCTGCTGACCCTACTGTACTGGTCTACCCTGAAGCCTGGGGCAAAACCTCCGCATGTGACTAGGATCCCCGCACTCGTAACAAATCTTCGGTGTGATGGGCTGCTGACTAAGTGTCTGGCCCTGGAGACGTGAATACCCACTGGGAGGACCCTGAATAGCTGGTGGGCGGTAAGAACTCTCTGGGATAGCACTGAGATAAGGCCGCACTGGAGCACCTCGAGGAGGTGGTGGTGCTGGATATGGGGGTCTGCTGGACTGTCCCCTCACGAACTGACCTCTGCCCCCGGACGGAGCACCTCTGAACTCTCCAGAGTACCTGAACCGTTTATCTCTCATAATCTGCTCTCGGCTCCACTGACGTACACCCTCAATCCTCCGGGCTATCTCCACAACTCGCTCGTAAGAAGTACCCATCTCAACTTCTCGAGACATAGTGGCCTGAATACCAGTATGTAAACCGGCTACAAACCTTCGCACTCTCTCCGCCTCAGTAGGGAGTATCATTAGTGCATGCCGAGATAATTCAGAAAACCTCACCTCATAATCAGTCACTGACATTTGACCCTGCTGGAGCTGCTCAAACTGAAACTGCAACTCTTCCCTCTGGGAGGGTGGAATAAACCTGTCCAAGAAGATACGGGTGAACCTATCCCAAGTCATGGGAGGAGAATCTGCTGGTCTGCCAAGAGCATAAGACTGCCACCATCTACGGGCTCTACCCTCTAGCTGAAAAGTAGCAAGCTCAACCTAATGGGATTCCAATATCCTAATGTTGTACAGTCTATCCTTGCAACGATCAATGAAATCCTGTGGATCCTCATGTTGCTCACCCCCGAAGACAGGAGGATGTAGTCTAGTCCATCTGTCCAATAGTTTCTGAGGATCGGCGGCTACAGCTGGCCTGGGCTCAGGTGTAGCTGCTGCCACTGGGTGGACTCCACCCACGGGTAGTGCAACCTGGGTATGATATACAGCAGCTGCCTGTCCATGAGCCTACGCGGTAGGGGTCTGTGCTCCCCCGCCCGCTGAGATATGGCTGGGTCTGCCGGAAATAAACCGGCCTGAGTTATATTGTCCATGAATCACAGCATACGACCCATGACATCCTGAAATCCCGGTGCAGATGTGAAGTCCATCGGAGCTGGCTCTGCCACAGGCACCTCACCCTGCTCCTCAATAATGGGATTCTCTGTTGGATCCACTGGCGGCATAACCGGAATAGTCCTGGGACGTCCTCGTCCTCTACCACGGGCTGGACCCCTCCCTCGGCCTCTGCTTCAGCCTCTAGCAACTGGGGGAGTAGCTCTTCCCTGGTCTGGAATCTCATTAGAGCGTGTTCTCACTATCTGTGAGAGAATAAGATAAGGATATTTAGTACTACATCAATTGCACGATAGAATATGAAGAAATGTAGTTTCCTAACACCATATAGCCTCTCGAAGATAAGTACAGACGTCTCCGTACCGATCCGCAAGACTCTATTAGGTCTGCTCATAACTTGTGAGACCTACGTGAACCTAGTACTCTGATACCATATTGTCACGACCCAATTTCACCTATAGGTCGTGATGGCGCCCAACACTACAGCTAGGCAAGCCAACTAATAAGTCAAACGTACATTGGTTAAACTTTTATTCAAAAAATAATAAATAATAAAATACCAATTTCTACCAATGTGTGTGCCAATACCCGGTGTCACAAGTGCATGAGCATCTAGTAGATTATACAAAACTCCAAATACTGTCTGAAATGAAATAGATAGAATATAAATATCAGAAGAGACACTGGTAGCTGCAGAACGGCTCAGAAAGGCAGCTCACCACTATGCCTCAGGATGACGTGGGTATGTGATGATAGGTCCTCCACTAGTACCTGTCTCAGATCCTGCACAAAAAGTGCAGCAAGTGTAGCATGAGTATGTAAACAACGTGTACCCAGTAAGTATCAAGCCTAATCTCAAAGTGGTAGAAACGAGATGGCCGACTTTGACACTCACTATGGGTCAATAATAATAGAAATAAAATTAAAATATTGAAATCAGCATGATTTACGGAATTTACAAATAATTTATTTAATCAGCGAAAGTAATTAAATTCCTTCAAATGTAACAATTCTCAATATATTAATTAAATTCCTTTAATTCAAATAAATTCTAATTTATCAATTAAATCTCATTTACAGGAGTAGCAATTAATTCCTAAACAAGCAAGATTAATAATTCATTAAATTCCAAGGATTTTCCAATTTATTACTTAGCTTCACAAGCTAAAATAAATTATTAAAGTATCGTGTAATTATTATTATTAAGCACGATTTCTGCCGAGGACGTACGGCCCGATCCAGAGTGTCGTGTACGCTGCCGAGGGACGTCGACGCGATCCATAGATGCATCTATCCTGCCGAGGCGTTCGGCCCGCTCCACAAGAAAGGAGGACATTTTCTTATGTGCCTCCGGAAGGAGAGTATATTCATTATAAGATGAATTTGGGAGGAGAACAATTTCTTTTAATAATTAATTGATTTAAACAGATAATCAAGCCTATGAGATTTCCATCCTTTAATATCTTTATCTAACAATTCACAATATATTCATATGGATATCAATTAATATAAATAAATTAAAGAATATAATTTACACAAGTAAGGTATGCTTTGAGTCCTAAACTATCCGGACTTTAGCATTAATAGTAGCTATGCACGGACTCTCGTCACCACGTGCATACGTAGCCCCCCCACAATTAGCAACAATTATTTAATTTTAATCACCTATGAGGTAATTTCCCCCTCACAAGATTAGACAAGAGACTTACCTCGTCTTGCTCCAATTTAATCCACAATTTTGCCTTTTCCACGATTATCCAACTCTGTCTGGCTCGAATCTAGCCAAAATAATTCGATACAATCACTAAAAATTATAGGAAATCAATTCTATAAGAAAATACTACATTTTTAAGAAAAGATCCCGAAATTAATTAAAAATTCGCCCGCAGGGCCCACATCTCGGAATTCGGTGAAAGTTATGAAATCCGACAACCCATTCAATTACGAGTCCAACCATACCAGTTTCACTCAAATCCGACTCCGAATCGATACCGAAATCTCAAAATTTCGTTTCTATGAGATTTCTAAACTTTTCCAAATTTCAATCTCAAAACACTAATTAAATTGTGAAAATAATGATATACTTGTATATGTAGATCAAATCCGAGTTAGAATCACTTACCCCAATGTTTTTCCCTTGAAAATCTGCCAAAAGTCGTCTCTGCTAAAGCTTAAGTTCGTCAAAAATGGCAAATGAGACGAATGCTCTCTTTTTATAAAACTGCCCAGCAGCCTTCGAAACTGGTCCTCGAACTAGGCCTCGATCGGGGCTTCGATCACAGGCTCGAGCATGGACCTCGGTCATGGCCTCGATCAGGGCATCGAGGCTAGGCCTTCGATCATAGCCTCAATCATGGCATCGAGCTTGAGCCTTCGATCAGAGCATCGAGCATGGGTCTCGATCCTAGCCCTCGAGCCTTACCTTCGATCATGCTCTCGAGCCTTGCCTTCGATCGAGGCTTCGATACTGAGCCTCGTCCCTGGCTTCGACTCAGGCCTCGATCGTGGGCTCGATATCTGGGTTCGATCTGGGGCTCGATCTGAGGCTCATTCACAGCCCAGAATATGCAGCAGAAGAGAAAATTGCAGCAGCGTTTTAAGTCCAACTTATGATTCATTATCCATCCGAAACTTACCCGAGGCCCTCGGGACCTCAACCAAATATACCAACAAGTCCTAAAATATCATACAAACTTAGTCGAACCTCTAAATCACATCAAACAACGCTAAAATCATGAATCATACCCCAATTCAAGCTTAATGAAACTAAGAGTTTTCAACTTCTACATTCAATGTCGGAACCTATCAAATCAACTCCGATTGACCTCAAATTTTACACACAAGTCATAAATTACATAAAGGAGCTATGAAAATTTTTCGTAACTGGATTCTGACTCCGGTATCAAAAAGTCAACTCATCGGTCAAACTTCCAAACTTAAATTCTTGTTTTTAGCCATTTCATGCCTAATTTAACTACGGACTTTCAAATAAAATTCCGAGCACGCTCCTAAGTCCAAAATCATCATACGGAGCTGTTGGAATCATCAAAATTCTATTCCGGGGTCATTTTTTAAAAATGTTGACCGAAATCAAACTTAGCAGTTTAAGGTCAACTTAAGGAACCAAATGTTCTGGTTTCACCCCAAACACTTTCAAATCCCTTACAAATGTAAAAGTTAAACCCAATGATTATCCATTTTCTAAGTGGATAATATAATTTTTTTCTCCATATTTGACCCATTTTTCAAAAGCTCATTGTCTAACCCATTTTTTAGTGGATAATATGGATGGATAACTATTTTTTAAATCTATTTTGCCACCGATTTTGGACAACCTTCTTCTCATGAGCTAAAAAGCTCAAATTTAGGGTTGAGTTAGATCTAAGGTCCATTTATTTATCATATCTCTAATAAACAAAAAATAGAAATGCGTTCAACTCTGATACAATGATAAAAAGATAAACCTTAGCTTGGGCCAAACTCTCCCGAAAAAATTAGTTCTTGAGATGAAATTTTCAAAACCATATAATATTAATGTTAACCCAAAAAATAATTTTCAAGGTCAAAGAAATTAATTTTATATGACGAGCCATAAGCAACCGAATTCGATCCGAAAGATATAAATTTTCGTTAATACAACATGATAGAGAAGTGAAAAATAAATTCAATGACAAATAATATAATAAATGAGAGAATAAATAACTCTTATTGGATGATGAGCCGAATAGAGCTTGAAGAGCCGAACTATGGCTAACTTGAGAGTAAGATGCTATGAATTACAATGTATAAAATTGTAGAGAAGAAAATTAGATGATTACTATGGTGGTAAAATGTCTCTATTTATAAAACAAGATCTAGATAACTATTCTCCTTGAATTATAGGTCCATTATGAGCATTTACTCAATCCATATGTTACTTTTGAAAGACTTGTAACAGCTAAGTAAATGATGAAGTTTCGTAACTGATGAGTTAATTCTGTAATTGCTGGGTTAATTCTATAACTGATGAGTAAATCTCGTATCTATTGATTCAATCCAGCACCTATTTGTCACGACCCAGAATCCCAACCTCGGGGTCATGATGGCGCCTAACATCTACTTGATAGGCAAGCCGACGTGAAACCGAAAATTTAACTGATTTTAACAATTGAAGACAAAATATTAACAATGATAATAATATAAGTATGAAGTAGAGTAAAATAATATCGAACAACGAAGTTTAAACATAACCCAGAATCCGGAGTCACGAGTACATGAACATATAAAGTGCTACAAACAAGGTCTGAACAAAATACACTATTTTGAAACTCAATAAAACAGTAAAGATAGAAGGGAAGGGGACTTCTGGGCTGCGGACACCGTGCAGCTATACCTCAAGTCTCCGACAGCGATTGAATCCAAGCAAAAGCTACTGAGCGCCGCTAGGACCAACTCCGGTATCTGCACAAGAAGTGCAGAGTATAGTATGAGTACAATCGACCCCACGTACTCTGTAAGTGCCGAGCATAACCTCGACGAATTAGTGACGAGGCTAAAGCGGGCCACTTACAATAACCTTTATGCAGTAATAATAATAATAATAATAATAACAGGAAATGAAACAGGAAGTGGAAGTAAAACAATTAACTTATGAAAGTGAACTCAAACCTTAATATCAGAAAGTCCAGAATAACACGTCTCATAATCTCATATAAAAATGCTGAGGCTAACTCAATAATAACAACAAGTTTAACATAAAAATTGTTATAATGTGAAACCCGATCCCACCATATCATCATTTATCAATGTCAAGTACCACATATATAATCCTTTGCGGCACACAACCCGATCACACCATATCACCATTTATCAATGTCAAAATCCATCCTTATTCCACCATTTTAGTTCATTACCTTTCAATTTCCGTTGCGGCATCCAACCCTCTCCACAAACAATTTCTATTAGCATAAACAATCTGATAGCCCAATTTACAAGAATTTCTATATCAAGAGAGTAAAGGTACAAGGCAATAAAGGATCACATAATAATCAAAGAATGCAACAAATATTAGAAAAAAATAATAGGACAAGTAACACATGTGACAATCAAAATATGCAAGTAAAACAATTAAAGACAAGTAGCAAATAAGCATGGAGTTATGGAAGGGACAAACAATTTAGTACGAGAATAATTAAATTATAAATAATAATTATGGCATAAAAATCAGGCATATAACAATTAAAGCATGGAACACGATAATTCATGAAATAACGAAAAACATGGAAAATAAATATCTTGACGGCATATATACACTCGCCACCTCGCATATACGCTGTTTCTCACATAATTCACACAACACATAGTTCAAAAATTCCTAATTCCCTCAAATCAAGGTTAGATCCAACACTTACCTCACTCCACAATCAAATCAAAGCTCAACCGGGGCCTTTTCTCTAGAATTATCCTCCAAACCAATCAAATCTAATCAAATATAGTTCAAATAACTCAAAATGAGCTTTAGAAACAATCCACGAGTGAAAAAAATTAATCTTTAATGATTTTGAAAAACGTCAAGAAAAGTCAACCCCGTGCCTGCTTGGTCAAAACCCGAGATCGGACCAAAACACAATTACCTATTCACTCCCGAGCCCGATTATATGATTAGTTTCGAAACCAACCTTAATTTGAAGTTTAAATCTCAAATTCTCAAAATCCCTAATTTTTACCTAAATCCCTAATTTATACCATGACAAAGCATAAATTAAAGGTAAAATCAATGGGTGTTTATGGAAATGGAAGAAAACAAGTTAGAATCTACTAACTTATGAAGTTGAGATGAAAATTCTCTCCAAAATTGCCTCTAGGCCGAGCTCAAACTTGGAAATGGTAAAAAAAAGGGATAAATCCCGACTTTTGGTTTGTTTTAATCACTTGCGTCAGGTCTTCTTCGCATTCGCGAAAGACCTGACACGATCGCGAAGCACTGCGGCCCAACTGGCTTATGCGTTCGCGAGATGATCTTTGCATTCGTGATGGCCTCTCCCCCCCGGCCTTCACGTTCGCGGTCCTAGGATCGCGTTAGCGTAGAATACAACACAGCTCCCTTCCTAGCCCCATAACCCTACGCATTCATGAGAGGCTAGTCGCGTTCGTGAAGGGTAAACCCCCCAGTGCTTCGCGTTCACGACCAAACCATCACATTTGTGGTGAAGAAATCCGCCCCAGTCCAAAACCAACTGAAGCTGCAACCTCTAAGTCCAAAAATGGCCCGTAGCCTATCCGAAACTCACCCGAGCCCCTCGGGCTCCAAAACAAATGTCACGACTCGAAATTCCCACCTTCGGGACCGTGATGGCGCCTAACATTTCACTTGCTAGGCAAGCCAATGTTAGAATAATATTATCCATTTTAAAATAATTTTTTAAAATTTATTAATAACAAGGAAACAAATGCGGAAGTAAGATCTGAAATGTAGTGAATAATCCATACAAATAACGGTGTCTAAATACCATCCCAGAATATGGTATCACTACTGCACAAGCTTCTAGAATAATACAAATAAAGGTATGAATAAAATAAAGCTGTCTGGAAGCAAATACACAGCTAAAGTAAAGTAGACGGGGACTTCAGAACTGTGGACGCCATGCGGCTATACCTCAAGTCTCCTCTGGTAGCTGAAATCCGAGCATGTCTATGGTACGCCGCTGGGACCAACTCCGAAATCTGCATAAGAAGTGCAGAGTGTAGTATCAGTATAACCGATCCCATGTGCTGGTAAGTGCTGAGCCTAACCTCGATGAAGTAGTGACGAGGCTAAGGCAGGTTATTCACATTAACCTGTACGCAATAATAATAACAACAACAATAATAGAAATAAATCAGGTAACTCATTTTTAATAGTTGAAGCCAACTCAGCAGTCATAACCAATTATTCTTTCAACCAATTTCCGTTGCAGCGTGCAACCCGTTTCCACAATATATTCATTTTTAACCCTCCAATATATTTATTTTAATCAAGTATATATATAGACTTTTAAATAAGTCTGTTGCGGCGTGCAATCCGATCCCCCAATATAGACTTTTAAATAAGTCTGTTGCGGCGTGCAATCTGATCCCCCAATATAGACTTTTAAATAAGTCTGTTGCGGCGTGCAATCCGATCCCCCAATATAGACTTTTAAATAAGTCTGTTGCGGAGTGCAATCCGATCAACCAATATTCATATATTTACTTTCATTTCCGTTGTGGCATCCAACCCGTTCCCCCAATATAACCTTAAACAACTCATAAATGTAATAACAATTACTCCAATAAATACCACGTTCAATGAGAAACTATTAAGCATCAAGATACACAATAATTATAATTTATTTATGAACAAACAATGGCAATTAGCAATAAATTGTAAAAATCATGGAGAAAAAAAGCAATTTAATATTTAATATGATAAATGTCAAGTAACAATTAAGACACATAATTTAAGTAGCATGTAGCAATTATTGTAGGAATTTCAGAATTTATATTTGACAAAGAATATGAGAGAAACAATTATCATAACAATTAGTTCGTGTATTAAAACAATTTTAGAATTTTCAAATAATTATGTAAACAATTAATTTGACGACGTATAGACATTTGCAAAACGAGGTAAGTGTCGTGGTTAACCTTGACTTGAGGGAATAGAACCCTTAAACTATTTGTTATGTGAAATGCATATGAACGACGTATAGGCGAGGTGACGAGTGTCTATACATCGTCAAATTAATTGTTTGCATAATTACTTGAAAAATCATAAATCGTTTTAAATCATGAATTTATTATTATAATAATTGTTTCTCTCCTATTCTTTGTCAAATATTAATTCTTGAATTACTGCATTAATTGTTCCATGCTATTTGAATTATGTGTCTTAATTGTTATTTGACATTTAGCATATTAAATATTAAACTGCTTATTTTCTCTCCTCATGTCGTTCATCCGGTGTCGTGGTTAACCTTGACTTGAGGGAATAGAACCCTTAAACTATTTATTATGTGAAATGCATATGAACGGCGTGTAGGCGAGGTGACGAGTGTCTATACATCGTCAAATTAATTGTTTGCATAATTACTTAAAAAATCATAAATCGTTTTAAATCATGAATTTATTATTATAATAATTGTTTCTCTCCTATTCTTTGTCAAATATTAATTCTTGAATTACTGCATTAATTGTTCCATACTATTTGAACTATGTGTCTTAATTGTTATTTGATATTTAGCATATTAAATATTAAACTGCCTATTTTCTCCCTCATTTTCATAATAATTTGCTATTTGTCATTATTTGTTTCATAATTAAATCATAATTATTGTATGTTTGTTGTCTTATAATTTTATATTAATTGTTGCAATTATTGGGGAAATTTCTTCTATAAGAATTGGTAAATGGATATATTGGAGGATGAGGTTGCACACCGCAACAGAATTGATTGAAATGGATATATTGGAGGATCGGGTTGCACGCCGCAACAGAATTGATTGAAATGGATATATTGGAGGATCGGGTTGCACGCCGCAACAAACTTATTTAAAAGTCCATATTGGAGGATCGGGTTGCACGCCGCAACAGACTTATTAAAAGTCAATATTTGGGGGATCGGATTGCACGCTGCAATAGACTTATTTAAAAGTCAATATATATACTTGATTAAAAATAATTATATGAGAAAATTGAAAATAAATATATTGTGAGAGCGGGTTGCACGCTGCAATAGAATTGAATGTGAATATATTGTGAGAGCGGGTTGCATGCTGCAACAGAATTGAATGTGAATATATTGTGAGAGCGGGTTGCATGCTGCAATAGAATTGATGGAAATGATAATTGGTTATGACTGCAGAGTTGGCTTCAATTATTATAAATGAGTTACCCGATTTATTTTTATTATTTGTTGTTATTACTAATATTGCATACAAGTTAATGTAAGTGACCCGCCTTAGCCTCGTCACTACTTCGTCGAGGTTAGGCTCAGCACTTACCAGTACATGGGGTCGGTTGTACTGATACTACACTCTGCACTTCTTGTGCAGATTTCGGAGTTGGTCCTAGCGGCGCACCATAGACTTGCTCGGATTTCAGCTACTCAGAAGAGACTTGAGGTATAACAGCACGGCGTTCGCAGTTCTGAAGTTCCCGTTTACTTTACTTTAGTTGTGTATTTGTTTCCAGACAGCTTTATTTTATTCAGTCCTTTATTTGTATTATTCTAGAAGCTCGTGCACTTGTTATACCAATTCTGGTATAGTATTTAGACACCGTTATTTTTATGGATTATTCACTGTATTTCAGACCTTACTTCCGCATTTATTTCTTTGTTATTAATAAATTTAAAAAATGTTTAGAAATGGTTAATATTATTTTAACGTTGGTTTGCCTAGTAAGTAAAATGTTAGGCGCCATCACGGTCCGAAGGTGGGAATTTCGGGTCATGACAACTTCACACTCCTACGCGATCGCGTCCTCAAATTCGCGAATGCGAAGAACAACTTTGGCTGGCCTCTTAGTTTGCCTTACGCGATCGCGATGAGTAAAAATTTTGCAACAAAACACCAGAAATCTGCCATCTTCCTTAAGTCCAAAATGGCCCGTTGAACATCCAAAACTCACCCGTGCCCTCGGGGCTCCAAACCAAACATGCACACAAGTTCTAAAACATCATACGAACTTGCTCGCGTAATCAAATCGCCAAAATAACATCTAGAACTACGAATCAGACACCAAATTAAAGGAAATTTTCAAGTAAACTTTAAAACTTATATTTTTACAACCGGACGTCTGAATCACGTCAAATCAACTCTGTTTCTCGCCAAATTTGGCAGACAAATCATAAATATTATAGTGGACCTATACCGGGCCCCGGAACCAAAATACGGACCCGGTGTCAATAAATTCAACATCAGTAAATTCTTAAAATTGATTAAGCTTTCAAACTTTTAATGTTTCATCAAAATTCTATATCTCGGACTAGGGACCTCGGAATTCGATTCCGGGCATACGCCCAAGTCCCAAATCACGATACGGACCTACTGGAATTGTCAAAATACTGATCTGAGTCTGTTTGCTCAAAATGTTGACCAAAGTCAACTAGTTGAGTTTTAAAGCTCCATTTCACATTTTAATCCATTTTTCACACAAAAATTTTTCGAAAAATTATACGGACTGCGCACACAAGTCGAGGAATAATAAATAGTGCTTTTTGAGGTCTTAGAACACAAAATTACTTATTAAATTTAAATATGACACTTTGGGTCATCACATTCTCCACCTCTAAAACAAACGTTCGTCCTCGAACGGAGTTAGAAAAGTACCTGAGCTGGAGAAAAGGTGTGGATATTTACTCCACATGTACGACTCGGACTCCCAGGTAGATGCCTCTACCGGCTAACCTCTTTATTGCACCCGAAGTGAAGGATAACTCTTAGACCTAACTGCCGGACCTGTCGGGCTAGAATAGTCACCGGCTCCTCCTTGTAAGTCAAATCTTTATCCAATTGGACTGAGCTGAAATTTAACACATGGGATGGATCACCTTGATATTTCCAGAGCATAGACATATGGAACAATTTCTAATTCTAATCTTCCTCCCCAATCTGTTCGAATTTGATACAAATTTATATTTTTTGGGCCACCGGATGAACCGCTGATAAACTAGGTGGTAATGCAAGCCTGTAGGCTACTTCACCCACCCTTTCAAGAATTTCAAAGGGTCCGATATACCTAGGGCTCAAATTGCCCTTCTTTCCGAACCTCATTACACCTTTCATAGGTGAAATCCGGAGCAATATTCTTTCTCCAACCATGAATGCAATATCACAAAATTTACGGCCGGCATACTCGTTTGCCTAGACTGAGCTGTGTGAAGTCGATCCTGAATAATCTTGACCTTATCCAAGGCATCCTGTACCAAATCGGTACCTAACAATCGAGCCTCTCTCGGTTCAAACCAGCCAACTGGCGAACGACATCGCCTTCCGTATAATGCCTCATATGGAGCCATCTGAATTCTTGACTGGTAGCTATTATTATAAGCAAACTTTGCAAGTGGCAAGAACTGATCCCAAGAACCTCCAAAGTCTATAACACAAGCGCGAAGCATATCTTCTAATATTTGAATGGTGCGCTCTGACTGTCCATCTGTCTGTGGATGAAATGCTGTACTCAACTCAACCCGCGTGATTAACTCACGTTGTACAGCCCTCCAGAAGTGTGAGGTAAATTGCATACCTCGATCTGGAATAATAGACACGGACACATCGTGAAGGCGGGCAATCTCATGAATGTAAATTTCAGCTAACCTTTCTGAAGAATAGGTAATTGCCATTGGAATGAAATGTGCTGACTTGGTCAACCTGTCCACAATGACCCAAACTGCGTCAAATTTTCTCTGAGTCCGTGGGAGTCTAACAACAAAATCCATAGTGATACGCTCCCATTTCGAGTCAGGAATTTCTAACTTCTGAAGCAAACTACCAGGTATCTGATGCTCGTACTTAACTTACTGACAATTCAGACATCGAGCTACATATGCAACTATATCCCTTTTCATTCTCCTCCACCAGTAATGTTGCCGCAAATCTTGATACATTTTGGCGGTACCTAAATGAATAGAATACCTGGAACTGTGTGCCTCTTCAACGATTAATTCACGAAACCCGTGAACATTAGGCACACAAATACGACCCTACATTCATAGAACTCCATCTTCCCCCAAAACAACTTGTTTGGTATCACCGTGCCGCACTGTGTCCTTAAGGATAAGTAAATGAGGATCATCATACTGTCGCTCTCGGATATGCTCATATAAAGAAGACCGAGCGACTGTGCAAGCTAGAACCCGACTGGGTTCTGAAATATCTAACCTCACGAATTTGTTAGCCAAAGTCTGAACATCTGCAGCTAACGATCTCTCACCAACCGGAATACAAGCAAGGCTGCCCATACTCACAGCCTTGCTACTCAAAGCATCGGCCACCACATTGGCCTTTCCGGGGTGATACAAAATGGTGATATCATAGTCTTTCAACAATTCCAAATCTTCAACGCATGAACAATGGTTGCCAATTCTAAGTCATGAACATGATAATTCTTCTCGTGAACTTTCAACTGCCGCGACGCATATGCAATCACCCTGCCATCTTGCATTAATACTACACCAAGCCCAATATGAGATGTGTCACAATATAATGTATATGATCCTGAACCTGTGGGTAATACCAACACTGGCGCCGTAGTCAAAGCGGTCTTGAGCTTCTGAAAGCTCAACTCACACTCGTCTGACCATCTGAATGGGACACCTTTCTGGGTCAGTTTGGTCAATGGGCTTGTTATAGATGAAAACCCTTCCACGAACCGACGATAATAACCTGCCAAACCCAGAAAACTCCGGATATTTGTAACTGAAGTAGGTCTAGGCCAATTCTGAACAGCCTCAATCTTCTTAGGATCCACCTTTATGCCTTCTGCGGATACAACATGCCCCAAAAAGACAACTGAGTCTAACCAAAACTCACATTTTGAAAATTTGGCATATAACTGATTATTCTTCAAAGTATGAAGCACACTCTGAAGATGTTGCTCATGCTCCTCTCGACTGCTGGAGTAAATCAAGATATCATCAATGAATACAACCAAAAAAGAATCCAAATAGGGCTTGAATACCCGATTCATCAAATCCATAAATGCTGCTGGGGTATTTGTCAACCCAAATGACATCACTAGGAATTCATAATGCCCATATCGAGTCCGAAAAACTATCTTAGGGACATCAGATGCCCTAATCTTCAACGGATGGTAACCAGACCTCAAATCGATCTTCTAAAATACCATGGCACCCTGAAGCTGATCAAATAAGTCATCAATTCTTGGCAATGGATATTTGTTTTTTGATAGTGGCCTTGTTCAACTGTCGATAATCTATACACATCCGCATAGAGCCATCTTTTTTCTTTATAAATAGTACTGGTGCACCCCAGGGCGAGACACTGGGTCTAATGAATCCCTGATCAAGCAAGTCTTGTAACTGCTCTTTCAATTCTTTCAACTTTGGCAGGGCCATACGGTATGGTGGAATAGAAATGGGCCGAGTGCCCGGAGCCAAATCAATACAGAAGTCAATATCTCTGTCGGGTGGCATCCACGAGACAAATCTGCAGGAAATACTTCTGAAAATTCATGAACAACTGGTACTGAGTCCATAGAAGGAACATCCGCACTGGGATCGCGAATATAAGCCAAATAGGCTAGACACCCTTTCTTTACCATACGCCGAACTTTCATATAAGAAATAACCCTGTTGGCAGGATGACCAGGAGTTCCTTTCCACTCTAACTGAGGTAAGCACGACATAGCTAGGATCACTGTCTTAGCATGACAATCCAATATAGCATGATAAGGTGACAACCAATCCATACCCAAGATGATATCAAAATCTACCATATCAAGAAGGAAAAGATCCACACTAGTCTCAAGACTACCAATAGTAATCACACACAAACGATAGACATGATTTACTATAACAGAGTCCCCCATCGATGTAGATACATATAAAGCACTCAAAGAATCCCAAGGCACAACCAAATATGAAGCAAAATAGGAGGAGACATAGGAATAAATCGATCCTGGATCAAATAGAACTGAAGCATCTCTATGGCAAACTGGAATAATACATGTGATCACAGCATCAGATGACTCTCTCTAAGATGCTCTCACCTCTCTCTAAAATATCAGATGAAACCCTTCAAAATGACCCCTAATAGTGTTTTATAAGAATGAGGTCGGGTTTATAGAACCAGAAAAATGAAGCTCTGAAACACACTATGCGACCGCATAATGCTTTTGCGGACCGTATAATGGGTTACAAAAAAAGGCCCTCCGGAACTGGGCAACACTGCTTCCTTATGCTGTCATTATGCGACCTGCATACCTGTTTGCGATCGCATAATGCACTGCAGAACTGGTCTGCGGTTGCATAATGCGCTGCAAACCTGATCTCTAAACTTAGCCTAACCTGCTTCACTCTGTGGCACCACGAAACCTTAATTTCCTTAGCAAAACATTTCCAGGGTCATTACACATAAGTTAATATTCAGTCAACCTTTTCAACTTAAGTTCTAAACCTTGGAATTAAGTATTCCAAATTATTCTAAAAACCTCACCGGGCCCGAACCAATTACCCCGGTAAGTCAAATAACAACCGTAAAGTACAATTTGAGCAGTAAATGGGGAGACGAGGTAGTAATACTCGAAACGATCGGCCGTGTCATTACATAGAACCATAAGCCGATAAGGCATGTTGAGGTATACAATCTGATCCAATAATAGTAACCAGCTCTCCCGGATCTCACATCAACCAGAAACACGCCGGTGTCTCACAATCCGCGTGAACACCATCAAGAGAGAAACATGAGAGGGTGACCCTAGGGGGATAGATCTGTATCCACACGCAATCAAGGCTAATTCAACATGCTACCAGCCTGACATGGTCATAAACAAAATATCATAATCTGCCCAGCGTGGTCACATGCATAACAACACAATCCGCCCGGTGTGGTCACAAGCATAACAACGCAATTCGCTAGGCGTGGTCGCAGGCATAACAACATAATCCGCCTGGCGTGGTCACATGTATATCAACACAATCCACCAGATTAGTCACAAGCATAACAACACAATCCGCCCGACGTGGTCACATGCATAACAACACAATCCGCCTGGCATGGTCACATGCATCCAGTCCAATCATATCACACAGGAGCAAATAAACAATAATACATGTACATGATGAATGAATAACAAATATCATGCTCTTGGACTGGTGGTATAAATGACATGCTAAAATGTAGGCATGTTCAAAGTATGCTATCATAGCTCAAATGGGCAATTTCATCACATAATAGCATTATCCAAGTTCATTCAGGGATTAAACCTTTATGAAGCCTCAAATATGGCTCAAAAAGTTCACACAATATTACAAATATGAGAAACATCATAGTTTAAATCTTAACAGTCAATTCTAGGCTTATCATAGCCTAAGCACAACCCGAGCATAGATAAATACCCCCGGTGTTAGCACATGGCTCAAACCCCACACATGTGCGCACCTATAGCATGTAGTTATCACAAATAATTCAAGCAACTACTGCCTCAACCAAGTTTAGATAAGATACTTACATCAATGTGGCCAAATCAATACTCAAAATATCATTTCATTTAAAATTCATCTCCGCTCGGCTCAAATCTAGCAAAAAACGGCTTAATAACATCAAACCATGCCAGAGAAAATAATTTATATTAATAAAGCTATGCTTTTTATACAATTTTCAAAAGTCAGCAAAAGTCAACCCCGGGCCCTCTCGGTCAAAACCTGAGTCCAAGGGTAGGTCTTGACTACCCATAACCCCACGAGTTCATATATGTATTTTGTTTTCAAATCCGAGTCCAAATCGATTCTTAAAACTCAAATCTTCATTTTTCAAAACTTTGACAAAAACAATTCCCAAAATTTCTCTTAGATTCTTATGAATTTGATGTTAAATCTAATATATAATAATGAAATATAATTGAAAATCGATTAAAATCACTTACCTAATAGTTTGGTATGAAAATCTTTTCACAAAATCGCTTCCTACCGAGTCTAGGATTCAAAGTATGTTAAAATGAAGCTAGTCCCGAAGTGCTCAGCTATAAACCAGCTGCAGATGTCACATTTGCGACATGGAGTTTGCAAATGCAGACAAAGTATCGCAAAAGCGACACCTGACAGACCATACGAAGATCGCATTTGCGATCAAAGTCTTCGCACATGCGAAGCAACCGCAGTCACAAAAGCAAACATTGTCATCGCAAAAGCGGACAACCCAGAGTCATAAATTCTACTCCAGCATCGCATTTGCGATAAATGCCCAATCATACCCTAGTTCACAAAATCGAGAAAGTACTTGCAAATGCGATGGCCGTATTTGCGGCCTGCTCATCGCAATTGCGATGGCACCAGCACCATCACACAAAATTCTTAACAAAACAATCTAAAACTCACTCGAGCACTCGGGCCTCCAAACCGAATATCGACACAATTCTAGAAATATCATATAAACTCGCTCGCGATCAAAATGCCTAAATAATATCTATAACTACGAATCGAACACTAAAACACATGAAAATCACAATGAACTTTTAGAACTTCTAGAATTACAACCAAGCATCCGAACAATATCAAACCAACTCCAAATGAAACCAAATTTTGCACACAGGTCTCAAATGATATAACGAATCTATTCCAAATCCCGGAACCACAATCCGAACCCGATACCAATAAAGTCAACTCCCGATCAAACTTATGAACATTCCAAACCTTTAAATTTCTAACTTTCGCCGAATAGTGCCGAAACCTTCTAGAAATACCCAAATGCAAATTCGGGTATACGCCTAAGTCTAAAATCGTCATTCAGTCCTAACAAAACTATCAAAACTCCATTTCGGGGTCAAATATACAAAGGTCAAACTTGGCCAATTCTTCAAACTTAAAGCTTCAAACATGAAATTCATTCTTCCAAACTAATTCCGAATCACCTGAAAACCGAAATCAACAATACACACAAGTCATACTATATCATACAGAGCTACTCATGGCCTCAAACCACCGAGAGTAGTGCAAATACTCAAAATGACCGGTCGGGTCGTTACAATAAAAGACCACTTGAGTTTTCGAGTACTTCAGGCTGACTCACCACATGACTCAAATGAACATAAAATATCACCATGTTACAAATCTTTCACAAATTCAAATAATTGAAAATCAGATACGACTTGGATAAATTCAACATTTGTTTCCTTTTGACAAAAAAAAACCCTTCGACAACTGTATACCCAAGGTCTTTAGCATAAGCGGACAACTCCACAAGACTGAAATGGTCTTTATCAAAAGCAACAGAAAAGGTATCTAATTCCCCTTTGTATATTGGGATAGATTCTTCGATAAATGTACCCCCGTGGTGAAAACGAGTTAAAATATAGTCATTCATAATATTCCCTTAGATAAACGCCAAAGGACTAGCACAAAGGAAAACCCCAAAAAACCCTAGCTTTATCAATAACTTAAAAGAAAAAAGCCCTATATGTAGAAATAGAAAATAAGGAGATATTGGACCTTGTCGTGAGAAATCAGTAGAAATACTATGAGAAATTAGTAAAAATACTAGATTCCAACACCATTGACGGATAAAAGAAGAAACTTAGATACCATCGATGGAAAAGGAACAGAGATAATTTTGTTTAGGTCTTTCGTTTATTTTTGTGGTTGATTGGAAATAAGACTATATAGATGAAGTGGACAATTAAATGATATGGTACGATTTTAATAGCTATTAGTTACACGTAGACAGATATTGCAAGCACGCGCTTGGTGAATTCATAAGCCCGAAAAAATACTGTCTAATTGGTACATTATATGCCTACGAAATGTGTTCAGATGGAAAAAGACGGTTTAAGTGTCTAAAGGAAAAATAGTTCCAACTTCAGGTGTCTCCGTATGTATTCTGCCTAAAGTAAAACGTAGTAGGAGAGAAGTATTATTATTAGCACAATCATATTTAGACAAAATATCAACCACATTATTAACTTCTCTAAAGATGTGTTTGTAATGACTCGACCGGTCGTTTTGAGCATTTGCACTTCGCTCGGTAGTTTACAGGCGTGAGTGGCTCCGTATGATGTATTTTGACTTGTGTGAATCTTCGATTTTAGTTTTCAGGTTATTCAGAATCGAATTGGAAGAATGAATTTCATTGTTGAAGCTTTAAATTGGGAGAGTTGACCAAGTTTGACGTTTTAGCATTTGACCTCGGATTGGAATTTTGATGGTTTCGTTAGCTCCGTTGGGTGATTTTGGACTTAGGTGCGCGTCCGGATTGTGATTTGGAGGTCTGTGGTTGAATTTGGCTCGAAATGGCAAATGTTAAAATTTTGGTAAGTTTGACTGGGAGTGGACTTTTTGATATCGGGGTCGGATTCTGATTTCGAAAGTTGGAGAAGGTCTTTAATGTCAAATGTGACTTGTTTGCAAAATTTGAGGTCAATCGGACGTGATTTGATAGGTTTCGGCATCGGTTGTGGAAGTTTGAAGTTTCAAAATTCATTGAATTTGAATTGAGGTCTGATTCATCATTCCGATGTTGTTTTATGTGTTTCGAGGCCTTGAGTAGGTCCGTGTTATGTTATGGGACTTGTTGGTATGTTTGGACAGGGTCCCGAGGGGCTTGGGCGTGTTTCAGATTGATTTCGGATCATTTTTCTTCATTTTGGTACTGATGTCTTCTGTTGTTTTCTAGTATCTCAGTTCTTCATCGTGTTTGCATGGCAAGTGTCGCGAACGCGTAGTGCATTTTGATAGCAGCAGCAAATTGTTCTTTGCAATCGCGAAGTATGTCCCGCGTTGGCGTAGAGTTGGGGAAAGTTCTCTTCGCGTTCGCGTATAGAGGATTGCGTTCGCGTAGTGTTGAGGTTGGCAGCTGGGAATTTGAGCGTTCTTCTATACAATCGCGTAAGGTCAGTCGCGTTCGCGAATCTTTGGTAGCAGTGTTCATCGCGTTCGCATGGGGTGAATCGCGAACGCGTAGAGTCTTTTGTGGCAGTGTGTATTTTGTTCATCACGAACGCGATAGTCTTCCTGCGTTCGCGAAAGAGGACGTCTGGGCAGTGTATATAGTACTCTATTTCGAAGGTTTCGTACTTTTTACATTTTGGGAGCTATGGAGCTCGGATTGAGGCGATTCTTGGAGTAATCTTCATCACAAGGATTGGGATAAGTGTTCTCTACTCGGTTGTGGTTGTATTTCATAAATCTACCTTCGTTTTTGGTAATTGGATTGTGAATTTTAAAGAGAAAATTGGGGGTTTTGGCCTAAAGTTTCATAATATGAATATTTGAGTTTTGAACATCGAATTGGAGTCGGATTTGAGTGAAACTAGTATGGTTGGACTCATAATTGAATGAGTTATTATATTTTTTAAATTTTATCGGGTTTCGAGGTGCGGGTCCGGGTTGGGCTTTTGGCCGATTTTGGTCTTTTGATTCAAGATTTGATCTTTTGGATCGGGATTGGTTCCTTTAGCATTGTTTGACGTATTTGAGTTGTTTTTGGTTAGTTTCGAGCCGTTCGGAGGTCTTAGTATTGAGAGTATGAAACCCTGAAATACGTGTTATGTGATTGGTATTGAGGTGACGCACATGCTAGATGACGGACGTGTGGGCGTGTGGGCGTGAACCATGTGAATTGGGAATCTGTTGTTTCCATGGCTCTGTATAGTGGTCCTACTTTGTTGATATCAGTATTTTCACTATGTGATAAAGTAGTTAAGCTGTCAATCATGCTAGATATCATGTTTAGGCATTATGTCGATACTGTTTGGACCCATAGTGGTCGTTTTTTACTGTCACCTCACCGATTTCATTGATATTTCATACTCAATCATATCCATGCATTCATGTCATATCTCAGTCTCAGTTATTATTTATTGATACATTATATCATTGTTGCCGGGCTAGTTTCATGACATTGTGAGCCCGTGAGTGAGACTGGAGAGATAGATGACTAAGTGAGGCCGAGGGCCTGAGTGAGAGTGATATTTTGTGATCGGGTTGCACGCCGCAGCATGATATATTGATTACATTTATGGGATCGGGTTGCACGCCGCAACGAGCCTTAGGGTTGTATATGTATATGGATCGGGTTGCACGACGCAACGAGTCTTATGGCTATTTATATATTATGGGACCGATCTGCACGACGCATCGATATAGAGCTCAGATTGAGGCGATTCTTGGAGCAAGTTTCATCACAAGGATTGGGGTAAGTGTTCTCTACTAGGTTTTGGTTATATTTCATGAATCTACCTTCGTTTTTGGTAATTGGATTGGGAATTGTAAAGAGGAAATTGGGGGTTCTGGCCTAAAGTTTCATAATATGAATTTTTGAGTTTTGAACATCGAATTGGAGTCATATTTGAGTGAAACTAGTATGATTGGACTCGTAATTGAATGGGTTGTTGGATTTTGTAAATTTTGTCGGGTTCCGAGGTACGGGCCTGGGTTGGACTTTTGGCCGATTTTAGGCTTTTGATTCAAGATTTGATCTTTTCGATCGGGATTGGTTCCTTTAGCATTGTTTGATGTATTTGAGTTATTTTTGGTTAGTTTCGTACCGTTCGGAGGTCGGAACACACGGGATGGCATTTTGGAGCATCGCTTGGCTTGCTCGGTGTTGGAATTGGCTTATTCGAGGTAAGTAACTCTTCTTATCTTAGTGTGGGTGTGCACCATGTGAATTAGGACTCTGTTGTGTTCCATGGAACTGTATAGTGGTCCTACTTTTTTGATATCCATGTTTTCACTATGTGATAAAGTAGTTAAGCTATCAATCTTGCTAGATATCATGTTTAGGCATTATGCCGATACTGTTTGGACCCATAATGGTCGTTTCTTACTGTCACCTCACTGATTTCATTGATATTTCATACTCAGTCATATCCATGCATTCATGTCATACCTCAGTCTCAGTTATTATTTATTGATACATCATATCATTGTTGTCGGGCTAGTTTCATGACATTGTGAGCCCGAGAGTGATACTGGAGAGATAGATGACTGAGTAAGGACGAGGGCCTGAGTTAGAGTGATATTTTGGGATCGGGCTGCACACCGCAGCATGATATATTGATTACATTTATGGGATCGGGTTGCACGCCGCAACGAGCCTTAAGGTTGTATATGTATATGGATCGGGTTGCACGATGCAACGAGCCTTATGGCTATTTATATATTATGGGATCGGTCTGCACGCCGCAGTAATATAGCGCTTGGGGTGAAAGGAGCCCCTCCAGGAGTCTGCACACCCCCAGTGAGCGCAGTCAACTATACATAGGGATCGGGTTGCACGCCGCAGCGGGAATTGTACAGCACTGAGTGATTGAGTCTGCTGAGCATAGTGAGAGAAAATGTGAGTCAGTGAGATTGAGTACTCTGAGAGTGTGAGTACATGAGTTCATCCTTGAGATGCATTGCATTTGATATGCGTATTTGAGATACATGCATAGAGATGCATTTCCTTCTGCTTCCCAGTTTTGGGACATTTATGATTTTACTTGTATCTTGACATGTAGGCATAGAGAAGTACTTTCCTCATGCTATCTGAAAATGAAGCATCTTACTATTTGTTGAAAGGATTTTTGGAAAAATCACAATTTTCAAACTTACTCGTATTTTTGCTTTTCGGTAAAATATTTGGATTTTCACCGAGATACTTGAAAAGAAATGCCTATTTTTCTGGAAACTGTGAATGGACTGAGCCTTTTATTTTTGAGATACTCTTTTGTTACGTGTACTATGTTGTTATGAACTATCGTGGAATATTGGTGTTGGACCCGACCTTTCTGTAGCTCGTCATTACTTTCAACCTAAGGTTAGGTTTGCTAATTATTGAGTACATGAGGTCGGTTGTACTCATACTACACTTCTACACCTTGCGTGCAGATGTTGGCTGTTGATGTTGCTGTGTTCGGTGGGAGGTGGATTGAAGATGTACCTGCGTCCTGGTTGTAGCTGCCTCTTGTTCGTGGTAGCCTTAGATCTATAAAACGCTATTTATGTACTTTTCAAATAGACTATGTATGTATTTTATTTCCGTTTTGTAAACTCTATTCTTAGAAGCTCATGATTTGTACTACCAGCTCTTGGGGAATGTATTAGATTCAGATATTTCTTTACTTAATTATTTTATTAATTATTATTGGAATTGATTAGTGATTAATTGACTTACCTAGCGGATTGGGTTAGGTGTCATCAGGACTAGTCAGATTTTGGGTCGTGACAATATTGCACATGAAGTCCTCCAAGATCATCGAGCAATAACCTGGAATATGATGACAAAGCCCGAATGGTAATTGCACTTTTACTACACTTATTATGGAATATATTTCCTCGTTTACTTTCTTTGTTTTTCACTTTGAACCTATTCCAATATAAAATTGGTAAACAAAACCTAACTAGATATGAATTAAATAAACTACCAAATATCAAATACTAGACAACTTAGGAATACTAATTAATCTTGGTTTAGTTTCCAACAGCCTCCCTTAAACCAAGATCTTCAAATTTGATCATGCCTAACATCTTCTTCAACTTGATTAATAACTTCAATTTTAGTGGCTTTATGAAAACATCAACAACTTGTTCTCCAGTCTTGCAATACTCAATAACTATCTCCTTGTCTTGAACCAAATCACGAATAAAGTAAAATTTGATATCAATGTATTTGCTACGCCCATGAAAAACTGGATTCTTTGTTAACTCAATTGCAGACTTGCTATCACAAAAAATTATTGTAGGGTTGTCTTGCTTGTGTTGAAGAAATCCAAGCATTCTTCTTAACCACAATGCTTGTCTAGCACTACTTGTTGCAGCCATGTACTCTGGTTCAGCTATTGATAAAGTAACAACTTGTTGCTTTTTGGAAGACCAAGAAAATTCACCAGAACCCAAATAAAATACATAGCCAGAAGTAATTTTTCTTTGTATCGTATCACCACCCCAATCACTGTCTGTAAATCCCACAAGACTACTATCATTAGTCTTTGAATAAAATATACCATCAGTCTGCCTACCTTGAATATATCTCAAAATTCTCTTTGTTGCTTGCAAGTGGAATTGACGTGGAGTCTTCATAAATCTGCTAATTAATCCAACTCCATACGTAATATTAGGCCTTGTAGAAGTCAAGTACCTTAGACTCCCTGCCAATTTCCTAAAATATGTAGCATCAACAAAGTCACCAGTCCCATCTCTAACCAACTTCAATTTATCTTCAATAGGGGTCAAAATTAATTTGGCTTTATCCATATTAAATCTCTTTAGAATATCACTGGCATATATTTTCTGAGAGATAAATATTCCATTATCTAATTGAGATACCTCAATGCCAAGAAAATAAGACATTAAACCCAAATCAGTCATCTCAAACTGGCTAATCATTGCCTCTCTAAACTCAGAAATTAATTTAAGATTATTGCCAGTAAAAATTAAATCATCCACATATAAGCACACAATGAGAATATCTTCGCCACGCTTGAGTTTGATATATAAAGTACGCTCATATGGACATCTCTGAAATCCATGTCCAATAAAATAACAATCAATACGAGTGTACCAAGCTCTAGGTGCTTGTTTCAATCTATATAATGCCTTTTTTAGCCTATAAACTTTATTTTTTTGAACCCTTTTGACATAACCAGTAGGCTACTCAATATACACTTTTTCTTCAAGTACACCACTTAAGAAAGCAGATTTCACATCCATTTGAAAGAATTTCCAGCAATTATTAGTAGCAAGAGAAATTATCATACGAATAGTATCAAGTCTAACAACATGTGCAAATACCTCAAAGTAATCAATACCTGCCTTCTGCTTGTATCCTTTAACAACTAATCTTGCCTTAAAGCGATTCACTTCTCTAGTTGGTGTGAACTTGGTCTTGTATACCCACTTGACTCCAATTGGTCTTTTTGAGGGTGGTAAAGTTGTCAATTCACATGTATTATTTTTCTCAATAGCATGAATTTCTTCATTCATTGCATGAACCCATCGATCATATTTAACAGCTTCCTCAAAAGTAACTGGATCACAATCTACAAATAAGGCAAAATTTACAATATCTTCATCGGATAAATCATTATCATCACCAACAACATAATCTTGCAAACGAGCTGGTAATTGGTGTGTCTTTGCGGGCGACTGAACGTCTCTGCTTGAACAGGATCTACTGCACGTTCCTCTTGATGTCTGCTAGAACTTCCTTCCTCTATGACTGGAATTATTCGTTGAGACCAAGATGGTTCAGAATCCTTCTTTGACTAATCCCAAGAACTCTTCTCATCAAAAGTTATATCTCTGCTAATAATCACTTTTAATGTACCTGGATTAAACAACTTGTAACCCTTTGTCTCATGACTATAACCAATAAAAATATACTTTTCAGCTTTATCATCCAATTTCTTTCTCAAAGCATCAGGAACATTAGCATAAGCAAGACAACTAAATACTTTTAGATGAGAAATATTTGGTTTCTTACCTGTCCAGATCTCTTGTGGAGTTTTTTCCAAAATTAGACCGTGTAGGATACCTATTTAATACATAAATTGCAGAGGAAACAGCTTCTGCCCAAAAACCTTTTGAAATATTTTTGAAATGCATCATAGATCTCACCATGTCCATCACTGTTCTATTTTTTCTTTCAGTCACACTATTTTGCTGCGGTGTATATCTAGTTGTCAATTGATGCTTAATACCATACTTTTTCAAATAATCATCACAAACAAGAAATTCAGTGCCCCTATCAGTCCTCAATGTTTTAATAAAATACCCACTTTTCTTCTCCATATAAACTTTGAAGCTCTTAAAAATATCACATGCATCAGATTTATTTTTTAAAAAATATACCCAAGTCTTTCGGCTGAAATCATCAATGAAAGTAATAAAATACTTACTACCACCATTAGAAGAAACTTCAACTGAGCATAAATCTGAATGAATTAACTATAATGGTGCATTAGCTCTCCAAGCCTTGCCTTTTTGAAAAGGTTCTCTGTACATATTTTTCAAAACACACGACTAACACTTCTTGTCAGAAAAATCAATATAAAGCAAACCATCAAATAACTTTTCTTGTAAAACACCAATCTCTTTTGGACGAGCATCTCTTACAACCAAATCGTCCTTTTTAACAATTGCAGAAATTCTTGGCAGATCAATTTGAACATTATTTGACTTCTCTTCACTTTCAATGGAATCTCTATCACAATAAAAATTACATATACCTTCTCTTATTTTCTCCTTTATTTCTGAATTTTGGCCTTCTTGATTTATTTCTGCCAGATCTGGTGTGTCTTCTTTTTCTTTTGGTTGATCATCCTTTTCTTGCGATGCTTCCTCCAATGTCTCATCTTTTTGTTGATTCATTGATATCTCGTATGTCACCAATTCACCTTTTAAATCATCAAGTCTAAGCATGCTAAGATCTTTGGTAGCCTCCAAAATAACTTTCTTGTTGTGAAACTTTAAACTTAGAGACTGCAATATTTTTTCAATAACTTTAACTGCTTCCAATACTTCTGCATTGGTCCTTAGACCATTGACTTTCTTTAATTCTTGTAAAGAATTCTTTGATAGACTCGGTTGGTCTCATACGAGCCAACTCAAATTGACTCACAAACTCTTGCAGTTTCTCCTTCTTTATTTCAGCAACTTTTCGATATGATTTCACCAAGATTGTCCAAGTTTCCTTTGATGACCTTGCATGCAAATATTTTTTTAGATACATGCAACTCAACCTTGATAGCGAGATAGTAGCGTGCCATATAATCTAAATGTCTCTTCTTCTATAATTTTGTAGCTATATCACCAGTCAACGTTGTACCTTCCGGGGGTTCCTCAAATCCTTCATCAATGGTGGACCATAATCCAATAGCCTTAAAAAAATTCTTCATCTGTTGATACCAAGTTTCAAAATTACTTTTGCCATCAAATACAAAAACGGAACAATTAGGTAATAGAGTATCCATATTCTTTTTGTTGGATCTCACACAGGCTCTGACAGAATCTCACACAGGCTCTGATAGAATCTCACACAAGCTCTGATACCAATTTGAAGGATTAAAATACTCCAAGAATAATTTAAACACAAGCAAAAAATTCAGCAAAGACTATATAGAAAAAATTTATTAAACTAGGGAGAGAACGTGGTAGGAGGCTTTTTCACAACTCATAAACTCTTGAATCTCTCTACAAGAAAACAAGTAGTAGCACCCCTATTTATAATACTACAAAGCCAAAAATCTATTCCAATATAAAATTGGTAAACAAAACCTAACTAGACATGAATTAAATAAACTACCAAATATCAAATCCTAGACAACTTAGGAATACTAATTAATCTTTGTTTAGTTTCCAACATTGAAAATTTCAAAATTTCACAGCTTGCCAAGAGTCAAAGTATCCATTTATATTTCCTATTTGATTCTTTCGGGAATGTTACACATCATGAGGAAGAACGAAGGCTTAACTTATGGTAACTACAATAGAGCATTTTTGTAAATAAAACATATTGAATAAGAACTTTAGCATAGTCATTCAGCCAAGAAAAACTAGAGACGTATCTTCAATTGTTTGAAGGAGACGACGTCAACATAAAATGGCAAAATCGATATCGCATGCATTTAATTTGAAGGACATAAGATGGTAACATCTCCAAATTGGGTATTGGATGTTTGGTATAGACATTATTGATAGTAATGACGAAGCCAATATTTTTATTTAGGGGTGTAAAAATATATAAAAATAAATATACGAAAAAGTAACGTCACAAAATTATTATGTCAAATAAAAGTAACTGAACTTTACTACTATAACAGTAAATTCATTAAATTTTACCTACTATAATAGCATAGTCACTAAATTTTACCTACAATTTTGTAAAAATTTGAAGTGTATTGTGCACAGTTTTGGAGGGAGCCCTTTTTTAGTCCAAAATGATTTTTAATAGAAGGAAATTATTTTAAATCTGGGTTAGGTAGTGTGATGACCCAAAATATTATTTTTAAATTTAATTAGTAATTCTATGTTCTAATACCTCGAAAAGCACTATTTATCATTCCTCGACTTGCGTGCGCAGTCCGTATAATTTCCGAAAAAGTTTTTATGAAAATAGATTTAAAATGTGAAATAAAGCTTTAAAACTCAACTGAGTTAACTTTGTTCAACAGTTTTAGCAAACCAACTCGGATCAATATTTTAATAATTCCAGTAGGTCCGTATCGTGATTTGGGACTTGGGCGTATGCCTAGAATCGAATTCCGAGGTCCCTAGCCCGAGATATGGAATTTTGATGAAAAATTAAAAGTTTGAAAGCTTAATAATTTTTAAGAAATTACTGATATTGGATTTATTGACACCGGGTCCGTATTTTGGTTTCGGAGCTCGGTATAGGTCCACTATAATATTTATGACTTGTCTGCCGAATTTGGTGAGAATCGAAGTTGATTTGACGTGATTCGGACGTCCGGTTGTGAAAATATAAGTTTTAAAGTTTTCTTAAAAATTTTATTTGATTTGCTTTTCAATTCGTAGTTTTAGGTGTTATTTTGGCGATTTGATCGTGCGAGAAAGTTCGTATGATGTTTTAGGACTTGTGTGCATGTTTGGTTTGGAGCCCCGAGGGCTCGGGTGAGTTTCGGATAGCCTACGGACCATTTGAACTTTGAGAAAAATCTGATTTTTAGCTTCTGCTATCATCTGGTGTTTTGTGCTTCGCGATCGCGAAACCATTCCTACGATCGCGAAGAGGAAAGTTGGACTGGCATAATTATGCTTCGCGTTCGCGATCGAGTCCTCGTGTTCCCGAAGAGGAAATGAGGTAGAAGCCGGGGTACTCAAATTTATTCTTCGCGTTCGCATGAAACGGTCTGCGATCGCGTAGGTCTACGGGGTTATGCTTCGCGTTCGTGTGTGTGATGTCGCGTTCCCGTAGAGCAAAGTGGCAGCCTGTGCAAAAATGTGCTTCGCGATCGCGAAGCCAATTCTGCGATCGCAAAGAGTAAAATGGACCTGGAAAAAAGTTGCTCTACGCAATCGTGAACGAATTTCCGCGATCGCGATGAATAAAAATTTGAAAAACAGAACTTAAGTTCTGGAAATGGGGTTTCGACGCATTTTCAACCATTTCCAATTTTTGAGCTCGGGTAAGGCGATTCTTGGGCGATTTTTATGGGAAAACATTGGAGTAAGTGTTATTTATCCTATATTGATTATATTTCATGATTCCATACTCATTTACATCATGAATCCGTGAATTTATGAAAGAAAAATCAGATTTTTATAAAATCTTCCAAAAACGAAAATTTAAGATTTAAAGGTCAATTTGACATCAAAATTAGATAAATTTTGTATGGTTAAACTCGTATCGGAACGGGTGTTTGGATTTCGTAAGTTTTACTGAGATTTGAGATGTGGGTCCCACTATCGAATATGTAAATGAATTTTGGATTTTTATCCAAAAAATTAGTAAATTCATATGGAATTAATTCCTATGATCCGTATTGAGTATATCGAATTGTTTGTGAATAGATTTGACAGTTTTAGAGACAAATTCAAAAGGAAAAGTTGTGATCGAATAATTTATTAGAATTTGCAAAGCGAGGTAAGTGTCATAGTTAACATTGATTTGAGGGGATAGAACCCTTAAATTAATTGTTATGTGAAATGCGTGTAAACGACGTATAGGCGAGGTGACGAGTGTCTATACGTCATCAAATTAGTTGTTTGCATAATTATTTGAAAATTATAAATCGTTATAAAGCATGAATGAATTATTATATTAACTGTTTCACTCATATTCATTGTCAAATATTATTTCTTGAATTCCTGTAATAATTGTACATGCTTATTTGACTTATGTGTCTTAATTACTATTTGATATTTAGCATATTAAATATTAAACTGCCTATTTTCTCCACGATTTTTATAATTAATTGCTAATTGTCATTGTTTGTTCATAAATAAATTATAATTATTGTGTGTCTTGATGCTTAATAGTTTCTCATTGAATGTGGTATTTATTGGAATAATTATTATTACAATTATGAGTTGTTTAAAATTATATTGGTTGAACGGGTTGCACGCCGCAATGGAAATGAAATATATATATATATATATATATATATATATATATATATCGGATTGCACGCCACAATATACTTATCTAAAAGTCAATATTGGGGTATCGGATTGCACGCCGCAATAGACTTATTTAAAAGTCAATATTGGGGGATCGGATTGCATGCCGCAATAGAATTATTTAAAAGTCTATATATACTTGATTAAAATAAATATGTGAGAGGATTGAAAATGAATATATTGTGGGAGCGATTTGCACGCTGCAATGGAAATTGGTTGAAATAATAATGAGTTATGACTGCTGAGTTGGCTTCAATTATTATAAATGAGTTATCTGATTTATTTCTTTTATTTATTGTTGTTACTAATATTGCGTACAAGTTAATGTAAGTGACCCGCCTTAGCCTCGTCACTACTTCGTCGAGGTTAGGCTCAGCACTTACCAGTACATGAGGTCGATTGTACTGGTACTACACTCTGCACTTCTTGTGCAAATTTCGGAGTTGGTCCCAGCGGTGTACTATAGACTTGCTCGGATTTCAGCTATCAGAGGAGACTTGAGGTATAACTGCATGGCGTCCGCAGTTCTGAAGTCCCCGTCTACTTTACTTTAGTTGCGTGTTTGTTTCCAGACAACTTTATTTTATTCTGACCTTTATTTGTATTATTCTAGAAGCTCGTGTACCGGTGACACCAATTCTGGGATGGAATTTAGACACCGTTGTTTTTATGGATTATTCACTATATTTCAGACTTTACTTCCGCATTTGTTTCTTTGTTATAAATAAATTTAAAAATTGTTTTAAAATGGATAATATTATTCTAACGTTGGCTTGCCTAGCAAGTGAAATGTTATGGCGCCATCGCGGTCCGAAGGTGGGAATTTCGGGTCGTGAAAATTGGTATCAGCGCGCTAGGTTACATAGGTCTCACGTGTCACGAACAAGCTTAGTTGAGCCTGAAGGATCGATACGGAGACGTCTATACTTATCTATAAGAGGCTATGAAGTTTAGGAACAATATCACTTCTTTCTTATTCCGTCGTGCAAATTTATTCTATCATTGATAATTGAACCATTCTACTCTTATTCTCTTGCAGATGGTGAGAACACATTATACATCTACCAATGGATAGGGACCAGAGCCCCCGGTGGCAACTATGTCTAGGGGTAGAGGTCGAGGTCAAGGTCGTGCTAGAGGCCAAGGCAGAGGCAGAGGTAGAGCTCAGTCCAAAGCTCGAGCAGCTGCACCTATTGTAGAACCTCAGGTGGACCTTCAGGAGGAGGTTCCAGTTCAGAATGTACCAGTTGGACCAGTTCAGGCCCCGGGAGGATTTATAGCTACTCCAGTGCTTCAGGACGCTCTAGTCCGTTTGGTGAGTCTTATGGAGGGCGTGGCCCAGAATGGTATGTTTCTAGTGGCACCAGCTATCTCACAGGCTGGGGGAGGAGAACAAACTCCCACTATTCCCGCTCCGGAGCAGATGGCTCCCCAGAATCAGGCTCCAGCAACCCCGCCAGTTGGGGTAGTCCAGCCAGTTGTTGTGGCACAGACCAGTGATATGCCCACCATGTCTTTTGAGGCCTTATTGAGACTGGATAAGTTTACTAAGCTCTTTCCAGTTTACTTCAGTGGTACACCTTCTGAAGACCCACAGGGTTATCTTGAACGCTTCCACGAGGTGCTGCGGAACATGGGAATAGTTGAGACCAATATGGTTGATTTTGCTGTATTTCAGATGTCGTGTTCCGCTAAGAGGTGGTGGAGAGATTATACATTGAATAGACCAGTTGGATCGCCTGCACTTACTTGGGAGCAGTTCTCTCAGCTATTTCTGGAGAAGTTCCTTCCTATAACACTGAGAGAGGAATTCTGCAAGCAATTTGAGTGTCTACAGCAGGGCAATATGACTGTTACTCAGTATGAGTCCCATTTTGTAGATTTGGACCGTCATGCTCTCCTTTTACTAACTACCGAGGGAGAGAGAGTGAGGGGGTTTATTGAGGGACTCACTCACCCCATCAGGCTTCAGATGGCCAAGGATACCGGAAGTGAGATTTCTTTTTAGGCGGCTGCTAATGTCGCGAGGAGGATCGAGATGATTCTTGCACAGGAGAGAGGGCAAAGGGCTGATAAGAGGCCTCGTCAGTTTGGTAGTTTCAGTAGTGCCTCGTCTGGAGGCAGGGGTAATTTTGGTAGGGGTCACCCTCCCAGACCGTTTCATTCAGCACTTCATTCATCTCACAGTGCATCAGGGAGTCACGGTCCTATTATGCCTTACTATGGGCAGCCAACATTCAGTGCACATTCAGCTCCTATCAGTGCATCACCACTCCAGAGTTACTACAGCAGTTATCCGGCCCATTTGGGCCAGCTTCAACTTCAGCAGCCACGGTATCAGGATGGGTGTTATAAGTATGGGAACATTGGTCACATCAGGAGGTATTGCCCTAGGTTGGCGAGTAACAGATCTCGGCAGGATTCTCGTGCCATCATACCGGCACCGGTTTATTTACCGCCTGCTCAGCCAGCTAGAAGTGGGGGTCAGACAGCTAGAGGTGGAGGTCAGGCCATTAGAGGTGGAGGTCAGGCCATTACGGGTGGAGGTCAGACCGTTAGATGTAGAGGCCAGCCAGTTAGATGTCGTCCTAGAGACGCAGTTTAGAGTGGTGGCGCCCAGCCCGGATTTTATGGATTTCCAGCTAGGCCTAAGGCCGAGTCATCTGATGCTGTGATCACAGGTATTATTCCAGTTTTCCATATAGATGCTTCAGTTCTATTTGATCCAGGATCTACTTATTCCTATGTGTCCTCCTATTTTGCTTCATATTTGGTTGTGCCTTGTGATTCTCTGAGTGTTTCTGTATGTCTATCTACACCGGTGGGAGACTCTGTTGTAGTAGATCATGTCTATTATTCATGTGTGGTGACTATTGGTAGTATTGAGACTAGTGTGGATCTTTTACTTCTTGATATGGTAGGTTTTGATGTCATTTTGGGTATGGATTGGCTATCCCCTTATAATGTTATATTGGATTGTCATGCCAAGACAGTGACCCTAGCCATGTCGGGGTTACCTCGGTTAGAGTAGAAAGGAACTCCGAGTCATTCCACCAAAAGGGTTATTTCGTATATGAAAGCTCAGCGTATGGTCGAGAAAGGGTGTCTAGCCTATTTGGCTTATATTCGCGATCCCAATGCGGATGTTCCTTCTATGAACTTAGTACCAGTTGTTCATGAATTTCCAGAAGTATTTCCTGCAGATTTGTTGGGGATGCCACCCGACAGAGATATTGACTTCTGTATTGATTTGGCTCCGGGCACTCAGCCCATTTCTATTCCACCATACCGTATGGCCCCACCGAAGTTAAAAGAATTGAAGGAACAGTTATAAGACTTGCTTGATCAGGGATTCATTAGACCCAGTGTCTCGCCCTGGGGTGCACCAGTATTATTTGTAAAGAAGAAAGATGGCTCTATGTGGATGTGTATAGATTATCGGCAGTTGAACAAGGCCACTATCAAAAACAAATATTCGTTGCCAAGAATTGATGACTTATTTGATCGTCTTTAGGGTGCCAAGGTATTTTTGAAGATTGATTTGAGGTCTGGTTACCATCAGTTGAAGATTAGGGCATCTGATGTCCCTAAGACAGTTTTCTGGACTCGGTATGGGCATTATGAATTCCTAGTGATGTTATTTGGGTTGACAAATGCCGCAGCAACATTTATGGATTTGATGAATCAGGTGTTCAAGCCATATTTGGATTCTTTTGTGGTTGTATTCATTGATGATATCTTGATTTACTCCAGCAGTTGAGAGGAGCATGAGCATCATCTTCGGAGTGTACTTCAGACTTTGAAGAATATCAGTTATATGCCAAATTTTCAAAATGTGAGTTTTGGTTAGACTCAGTCGCCTTTTTGGGGAATGTTGTATTGACAGAAGGCATAAAGGTGAACCCTAAGAAGATAGAGGCTGTTCAGAATTTGCCTAGACATACTTCAGTTATAGAGATCCGGAGTTTCCTGGGTTTGGCAGGTTATTATCGTCGGTTTGTGGAAGGGTTTTCATCTATAGCAAGCACATTGACCAGACTGCCCCAAAAGGGTGTCCCATTCAGATGGTCACACAAGTGTGAGTTGAGCTTTCAAAAACTCAAAGACTGTTTTGACTACGGCGCCAGTGTTGGTATTACCCACAGGTTCAGGATCGTATACGGTATATTGTGACGCATCTCACATTAGGCTTGGTGCACTATTAATGCAAGATAGCGGGGTGATTGTATATGCATCGCGGCAGTTGAAAGTTCATGAGAAGAATTATCATGTTCACGACTTAGAACTGGAAGCCATTGTTCATGCGCTGAAGATTTGGAGGCATTACCTCTATGGTGTCTCGTGTGAGGTATTTACTGATTATCGTAGCCTTCAGTATCTGTTCAAACAAAAAAGATCTTAATTTGAGGCAGAGAAGATGGTTGGAGTTGTTGAAAGACTATGATATCACCATTTTTTTTCACCCCGGAAAGGCCAATGTGGTGGACGATGGTTTGAGTAGAAAGGCTGTGAGTATGGGCAGTCTTGCGCATATTCTGGGGTGTGAGAGGCCATTAGCTGCAGATGTTCAGAGTTTGGCTGATCAGTTCGTGAGGTTAGATGTTTCAGAACCTAGTCGGGTTCTAGCTTGCACAGTCGCTCGGTCTTCTTTATATGAGCGCATCAGAGAGAGGCAGTATGATGATCCTCATTTACTTGTCCTTAAGAATACGGTGTGGCACGGTGATGCCAAACAAGTTGCTGTGGGGGAAGATGGAGTTCTATGAATGTAGGGCCGTATTTGTGTGCCTAATATTGACGGGCTTCGTGAATTAATTCTTGAAGAGGCACACAGTTCCAGGTATTCTATTCATCCAAGTACCGCTAAAATGTATCAAGATTTGTGGCAACATTATTGGTGGAGGAGAATGAAAAAGGATATAGTTGCATATGTAGCTCGATGTCTGAATTGTCAGCAAGTTAAGTACGAGCATCAGAGACCTGGTGGTTTTCTTCAGAAGTTAGAAATTCCTGAGTGAAAGTGGGAGCGTATCACTATAGATTTTGTTGTTGGGCTCCCACAGACTCAGAGAAAATTTGATGCAGTTTGGGTCACTGTAGACAGGTTGACCAAGTCAACATATTTCATTCCACTGGTATTTACCTATTCTTCAGAGAGGTTAGCTGAAATTTACATTCGTGAGATTGTCTGCCTACACGGTATACCCGTGTCTATTATTTTAGATCGTGGTACGTAATTTACCTCACACTTCTGGAGGGCTGTACAACGTGAATTAGGCACGTGGGTTGAGTTGAATACATTATTTCATCCACAGATAGACGGACAGTCAGAGCGCACTATTCAGATATTGGAAGATATGCTTCGCGCTTGTGTTATAGACTTTGGAGGTTCTTAGGATCAATTCTTGCCACTTGCTGAGTTTGCTTATAATAATAGCTACCAGTCGAGCATTCAGATGGCTCCATATGAGGCATCATACGGAAGGCGATGTCGATCGCTAGTTGGTTGGTTTGAACCGGGAGAGGCTCGGTTGTTGGGTATCGATTTGGTACAGGATGCTTTGGATAAGGTCAAAGTTATTCAGGATCGACTTCGTACAACTCAGTCTAGGCAAAAGCGTTATGCCGACCGTAAAGTTCGTGATATTGCATTCATGGTTGGAAAAAGAATATTTCTCCGGTTTTCACCTATGAAAGGTGTAATGAGGTTCGGAAAGAAGGGCAAGTTGCGCCCTAGGTATATCAGACCCTTTGAAATTCTTGAAAGGGTGAGTGAAGTAGCCTACAGGCTTGCATTACCACCTAGTTTATCAGCAGTTCATCCGGTGATCCATGTGTCTATGCTCCAGAAATATCATGGTGATCCGTCCCATGTGTTAGATTTCAGTTCAGTACAATTGGACAAAGATTTGACTTACGAGGAGGAGCTGGTGGCTATTCTAGTCCGGCAGTTGAGGTCTAAGAGTTATCCTTCAGCTCGAGTGTAATGGAGAGGTCAGCCGGTAGAGGCATCTACCGGGGAGTCCGAGTCGGACATGCGAAGTAAATATCCATAATTATTCACCAGCTCAGGTACCTTTTCTAACTTCGTTTGAGGACGAACGTTTACTTTAGAGGTGGAGAATGTGATGACCCAAAATATTATATTTAAATTTATTTAGTAATTCTTTGTTCTAAGACCTCGAAAAGCATTATTTATCATTCCTCGACTTACGTGCGCAGTCCGTATAATTTTCGGAAAAGTTTTTGTGTGAAAAATGGATTAAAATATGAAATAGAGCTTTAAAACTCAACTGAGTTGAATTTCGTCAACATTTTTAGCAAACGGACTCAGATAAGTATTTTGACATTTCCGGTAGTTCCGTATCGTGATTTGGGACTTGGGCGTATGCCCGGAATTGAATTCCGAGGTCCCTAGCCCGAGATATGGAATTTTGATAAAAAATTAAAAGTTTGAAAGCTTAATGATTTTTAAGAAATTACTGATGTTGGATTTATTGACATCTGGTCCGTATTTTGGTTCTGGAACTCGGTATAGGTCCACTATAATATTTATGACATGTATGTCGATTTTGGTAAAAATTAGAGTTGATTTGATGTGATTCGGACGTCCGGTTGTGAAAATATAAGTTTTAAAGTTTTCTTAAAAATTTCATTCGATTTGGGGTTCAATTCATAGTTCTAGGTGTTATTTTGGTGATTTGATCATGCGAGCAAGTTCGTATGATGTTTTAGGACTTGTGTGCATATTTGATTTGGAGTCCCGAGAGCTCGGGTGAGTTTCGGATAGCCTACGGACCATTTGAACTTTAAGAAAAATCTAGTTTTTAGCTTCTGCTGTCATCTGGTATTTTGTGCTTCACAATCGCGAACCCATTCCTGCGATTGTGAAGAGGAAAGTTGGACTGGCACAATTGTGCTTCGCGTTCGCGACCGAGGGCACGCATTCACGAAGGGTCGAAGTGCAAAGCTTCGTGTTCGCGATCGAGTCCTCGCACTCGCGAAGAGGAAATGAGGCAGAAGCTGGGGTACTCAAATTTGTTCTTCACGTTCGCAGGAAACGGTCCGCGATCGCGTAGGTCTACGGGGTTATGCTTCGCGTTCGCATGTGTGATGTCGCGTTCGCGTAGAGCAAAGTGGCAGCCTGTGCAAAAATGTGCTTCGCGATCGCGAAGAGTAAAATGGACCTGGGAAAACTTTGTTCTACGCAATCGCGAACGATTTTCCGCGATCGCGATGAATAAAAATCTAAAAAACAGAACTTAAGTTCTGGAAATGGGGTTTCGACCCATTTTCAACCATTTCTAATTTTTGAGCTCGGTTAAGGCGATTCTTGGGCGATTTTCACGGGAAAACATTGGGGTAAGTGTTACTTATCCTATATTGAATATATTTCATGATTCCATACTCGTTTACATCATGAATCCGTGAATTTATGGAAGAAAAATCAGATTTTTATAAAATCTTCCAAAAACGGAAATTTAAGATTTGAAGGTCAATTTGACATTGGAATTGGATAAATTTTGTATGGTTGAACTCGTATCGGAACGGGTGTTCGAATTTCGTAAGTTTTTCTGAGATTTGAGACGTGGGTCCCACTGTCGAATATTTAAATGAATTTCAGATTTTTATCCGAAAAATTAGTAAATTCATATGGAATTAATTCCTATGATTCGTATTAAGTATATCGAATTGTTTGTGAATAGATTTGACGCTTTTGGAGACAAATTTAATAGGAAATGTTGTGGTCGAATAATTTATTGGAATTTACAAAGCGAGGTAAGTGTCGTGGTTAACCTTGACTTGAGGGAATAGAACCCTTAAATTAATTGTTATGTGAATGCATGTGAACGATGTATAGGCGAGGTGACGAGTGTCTATACATTGTCAAATTAATTGTTTACATAATTATTTGAAAATCATAAATTATTTTAAATCATGAATGAATTATTATATTAACTATTTCACTCATATTCCTTGTCAAATATTATTTCTTGAATTTCTGTAATAATTGTACATGCTTATTTGACTTATGTGTCTTAATTGCTATTTGACATTTAGCATATTAAATATTAAACTGCCTATTTTCTCCACGATTTTTATAATTAATTGCTAATTGCCATTGTTTGTTCATAAATAAATTATAATTATCGTGTGTCTTGATGCTTAATAGTTTTCCATTGAACGTGGTATTTATTGGAGTAATTTTTATTATAATATGAGTTGTTTAAAATTATATTGGTGGAACGGGTTGCACGCCGCAATGAAAATGAAAGCATATATATATCTAAAAGTCAATATTGGGGGATCGGATTGCACGCCGCAACAGACTTATTTAAAAGTCTATATATGCTTGATTAAAATAAATATATGAGAGGATTGAAAATGAATATATTGTGGGAGCGGTTTGCACGATGCAACGGAAATTGGGTGAAATAATAATAGGTTATGACTACTGAGTTGGCTTCAATTATTATAAATGAGTTATCTGATTTATTTCTATTATTTGTTGTTGTTACTAATATTGCGTACAGGTTAATGTAAGTGACTCGCCTTAGTCTCGTCACTACTTCGTCGAGGTTAGGCTCAGCACTTACCAGTACATGGGGTCGGTTGTACTCATACTACACTCTGCACTTCTTGTGCAAATTTCGGAGTTGGTCCCAGACGCGTACCATAGACTTGCTCGGATTTCAGCTATCAGAGGAGACTTGAGCTATAACTGCACGGCGTCCGCAGTTCTGAAGTCCCCGTCTACTTTACTTTAGCTGTGTGTTTGTTTTCAGACATCTTTATTTTATTGAGACCTCTATTTGTATTGTTCTTGAAGCTCATGCACTCGTGACACCAATTCTGGGATTGTATTTAGACGTCGTTGTTTTTATGGATTATTCATTACATTTCAGAATTTACTTCCGCATTTCTTTCTTTGTTATAAATAAATTTAAAAATTATTTTAAAATAGATAATATTATTCTAATATTGGCTTGCCTAGCAAGTGAAATATTAGGCACCATCACGGTCTGAAGGTGGGAATTTTGGATCGTGACAGATAGTTCCGAACAAATTGATTTTCTGGATTATGTAGTGACAGTTAAGTGATTTTAGGGTTACAAAAATTACTTAATGATTTCCCTGCAATTAAATTGTAAGTTCGATCATATTTGTGTAATCAACTCCATCTTTCGGATAACAAGTGTCTCGGCCCAAAATCCATTATAGGTCGTAATGGCACCTAACACCACTGCCAGGTAAGTCAACAATAATTAATTAACTTAATTACTCATTTTAGTATTTGAAATCACGATTTCCTTCAATTTAATAATAAAAGATGGATTTTACGGAGTAAATAAAAATATTTTCACAATTTCAATACCAAACAACCCATAATCACCCCAAAACTCAGTGTCACAAGTGCATGAGCATCAACTAGGAAATAAAATAAAATACAGCATCTGCCCAGAATACAAATTGGACAAGAAAAATATAAATACTCTGAAGGAGACTCTGCTGGCTGCGAGTCGTAATATGGAATGCAGCTCACCTAAGTCCTCACATTTAACCACGCCTCTGCTCTCACGAAGCGAGTAGATATACATGCACCTGCACAAAAATGTGCAGCAAGTGTAGCATGAGTACGTAAATCAACGCGTACCCAGTAAGTATCCAGTCTAACCTCGAAGAAGTAGTGACGAGGGGTCGACTCCAACACTTACTATGGGCTAAAAATAAAATGCCAATCTTATATTTAAGCATGTAATACATAACATAGCTTAAAATTCAATAACCGAAAATAATCAATTATTCTTTTTACTAATAGAACTTCCCAGATTCATTTTCATCATTTAACAATTTATATCTCAAGCCAATAAAGCAGCGTCAATTATTATTAGTTCCAAAGAGTTATCACGTGCAAGTTATGCCGAGGTCGTACGGCCCCATCCAACATATAAATATAAACTGTGCACTGCTGAGGGTCGAACGGCACGAACCAATTTATAAATATAAACTGTGCACTACCGAGGGTCAAACGGCACGAACCATAGATGCATCTATTAATCTGCCGAGGCGAACAGCCCGCTCCCATGAGAGTAGTGGAAATTTACCCCGCTCGCGGAATATATTTGCGACGCGGTTGCACATAGTTTTCTTAAGTTATTATAATATTCTTAAATTCTCTTTCAAAAATACGAAATTCAATGAAAACTTTCAAGTCTCAAAATCCTCAATTTTAACTCTTTTCAAGGCATTTAATAAGCATACTCGATCTCAATTCTTTTCAAGGCAAATAATAACATAATCAAATAACGGTATCAACAAGGCATGGTGTAAACCTAAAACTACCTGGACATAGGCATAACTAGTAGCTACGTACGGACTCTCGTCACCTCGCGCGTACGTAGCCCCACACAAATGGAAGTACATATTAATTCAATTCACCTATGGGGTTAGTTCCCTCTTACAAGGTTAGAAAAGAGACTTACCTCGCTCCGAAATTTCATAACCGGCTCCAAAGCCTTTCCAACAACTCAAACTGATGCCCATCGCTCCAAAACTAGTCAATAAATGTGTAAATCCATAAATGTATACTCTAATACTCATTATAATTCAATTTACAATAATTTCCAACTCCGCTCGAAAAGTCGATAAAAATCACCCTCGGGCTCACGTGCCTGGATTCCGAATATTTTCAAAGATAAACATTACTCATAACCCCACGAACTCGAATATATAATTTATTCTCAATTCCATACCCAAATTCATGGTCATCATCCAAAAATACCCATTTCTAGATTTTCTACCAAAATCCCAAATTTCTACAAATTTTCATGCCTAAATCTATGTATAAACCTTTTATGTAACTCACAACTAGTAGAAATCAGTTACCTTATGTTTGATGATGAAAACCCCCTTCAAAAGCTCCAAAATATCGCCCAGGCCGCGTGAAAAATGGGTGAAATGAACCCAAACCCCGCTTTAAAAATATTCTGCCTAGCCCAAATCCACCCGTCTTTGCGTTCGCGGCATGACCATCGCGAACGCGAAGGCCAGAATGCACTGCCTCCAATCTAATCATCGCGTTCGCGTCACCTTGGCCGCGTTAGCGAAGGCCAAACTACTCCAGGCCCCCGCTCCCTCTCTCTTATTCGCATTCACGTAGCCGTGGCCGCATTCGTGAAGGCCTTCCCATCTATTGCCTCGCGTTCGCGTCCACTGCCTCGCATTCACGAAGGCCAAATCCCAGCAGCCTCAAAGTTCTTCTTCGCGAACGCGGGACACCCTTCGCGTTCGCGAAGAAGGAGACCAGATACCAACAACAACAGTTCCAAAACAACTCAAATTGATCTGAAACCACCTCGAAACACACCCGAGGTCCCCGGGACCTCATCCAATCACACAAAACACTACCATAACCTAACACGAACCTGCTCGAGGCCTCAAATCATATCAAACATCACCAAAATCATGAATCACACCCCAATTCAAGCTTAATGAACTTTAGAACTTCAAACGTCTACATTCAATGCTGAAACCTATTAAATCACGTCCGATTGACCTCAAATTTTGCACACAAGTCAGATTCGACATTACGGACATACTTCAACTTTCGGAATCGGAATCCGACCCCGATATCAAAAGGTCCACTCCCAGTCAAACTTCTCAAAAACCTTCAAATTTCTTACTTTTGTCAAATGACCCCAGAATGACCTACGAACCTCCAAATTCACATCTGGATGTGCTCCCAATACCAGAATCACTTTACGGAGCTATTCATAGACTCAGAATCCCAAACGGACATCGATAATATTGAAATTCACTTCAACCCAAATTTATGAAATTCTTCCAAAAATGCTAGCTTTCCACAAAAGGCGTCAAAACTCTCCCGAGTCATCCAAAACCCGATCCGAACATACGTCCAAGTCCAAAATCATCATACAAACCTGTTGGAACCTTCAAATCCCAATTCCGAGGTCATTTACTCAAAAATCACACTTAAGTCAATTTCTCCAACTTAAAGCTTCCAAAATTAGAATTGTCTTTCCAAATTAACTCTGAACTTTCCCGAAACTCAATTCTGGCCACACGTACAAGTCATAATACCTGAAGTGAAGCTACTGAGGGCCTCAAACTGTTGAACGACGCGCTAGAGCTCAAAACGACCGGTCGGGTCGTTACATTCTCTCCCACTTAAACATACGTTCGTCCTCGAACGTGCTAAGAACTGCTCTGGAGTTATCTGAAATCACTGTTTAACACCTCATGTACCTACCCGTTCTACCACAACCCAGTTGAGCACATTGGATCGAGCAAATCTGAAGATTCTCCCTTTTTATTTAGTCAAGTTAGCCTTAGAGCCAAATTCCAATATCTGAAATTCTCTACTAGGTATGTTCCCAACATATGAACACCGTATCAATCGTTACACACTGCATCAAGCATGATTGTATACCCTTTACTGGATTCACATCATGCACCGCATAATTCACATGACCATAATAGCATCCACTGACAATAATAGCCAAAATCCCACGAATCTGATGCCCACAACACACCTCACGACGCATATAAGTCCTGTTCCAACCCTTGCAATATTGACACAACGGAAAAGATGTGTAGAAATTCTTAACCAACTACCGAGTCGACAAATCATTAAGTCCCTCCTCCTAACAAGGACCATTACCCCATTATGAACCAAATAACGATATTTGTTTTTTAATATGCCTCATATAATCTGATCGCACTTATCTCAGGTCCAATAACCTTGTCTCACCCAGTATAAGTTGTTCAGGCAATAAGCCATCTCAGACACTGCCAAAAGTCTCATATGATGCCACAATGCGCCAACAAGTTACAAACTCGCATGTGATACATAAGGAAAAATGAACTCTGGAAAGAACTGCTCAACCCACGTGACTAATTAAACAACCGAAAAGATGTTATAAACCTTCCTCAGAAAATGAGAAGCAAAACACACAAGAATAGGTATAGGGAATATTACTCAACATCACACTGTTGCGGCGTGCAACCCGATCCACATATGATACTGTTGCGGCGTACAACCCGATCCATCCATGATACCCGTGGCAGCATTCCACCGATCCAAACAACATATACATGGCGGCGTGCCACCCGATCCACACATAATAATCTAAAGAAAACATACATCGAGCCGTAACGCTTATACTCACAAAATGCCCAAATATCAACCATAAGCACGCCAAATGCATAATACAATACTGGGGAGACAAGTAGCATCATACGCTATAAAACGTAAACAAAACTAAGGTGCGATATATGATCTGCATCTCGAGAGCCATCCTGCTCACATAACACCACCGCTAAGCGGGACCTTAACATATCATACAAATAATCAAGCTGTCTCATGACCCACATGGCACAATAGACTATTACATGAAATAGCTTGCGACGAAATTAGCATCCCACACCCGAATACTTTTCCATGAGGAATGCTATACTGAATGACACACCCAGGCTGGTGTAGAGTACACATCCACATTTGGACCCATCAACGGTCCTCAAGCCGATTCTGATCATACCATGCTTGGACAAATAACCTCTCAAGGATCCACAATGACCCTTTTCCCATGACACTCAAGAACAACTGTCGAATCCGGAAAAAACTTCCACGATTCACAACCAACTGAATAGAGCGCCTTTCCAGGCCTAAACCCTCACATTAGCGATAGTACAAAAATCTCCATACTCGATTTCAATCTTTAATCAATCAAGTGACTACATGTCACACTTATACAATCTTCCCGTGGAATACGCTCCCACGATCTTCCTCACCGGGTAACAAGTCTACACCTCCATACCACCGGCCACACTAATGTTGTAAAACAAATCAAGAATCCGCGATCAGTACGTAAAGCCTCTTACACATAACACCGATCTCAGGTGACGCTAAAGACAATACCAGCTTACTCTAACCATCTGAATCCTTTCCTGCTCATCCTAGCTCTTGACATTCTTGTCGACACCAAACTGTAACCTTGATCCTCAACTTCAAATTCCTATGCCGCTCACTGCACCTAACATACCAATACGTGAGAGTACAAGAAATCCATCATGACTCCTGATCCACTAATAGACTAAACACTCCATCACATAGCAATATTTTACTTAACTCATTTCAGAAGAATAATTGCAACACGCGACTGAATTCCCATAACCACAGAAAATATAATCCTCAAGTAGTGGTCTAAACCACCATAACTCTTTCGGGATCCATCTACACATAACAAGCCATAATACTTGAATGCCACCAAATAAAATCAATTATGGCGGCCGTCAAGCCTTGCACGTACCGCCACAAATCACATGTATAACTTAACACCTGAAGGAACTGATCATTGCCACCATCATGCTAATTCAACCATTGCTAACCGATCCAGCTTCTTCCAATTTACTCTGGACTTGCCTTAGGAATAATAATAGCTCCATTCAAAATATCATGAACCCAAATCCGCACTCATCCTGAGTGACCTTATTTCACGAGACAACATTGTCTCCAAAACCCACGAACCATCTCATACCCTCCTTATGCGTATATTTTCATCTTCAACTGGTACACCCATTCTGAAAATCCCTCTATGAATCCGAAGTTATTTTCTCCCATTTCTCCAATGCCACACCGCAGACTGAAGGAAACGTAGAACACTCCAAGCCACTTTCATAATCCGCTGCTAAAGCTCGATACTTAACCATACTACAGACTCGAAATCCTTAGGCACCGCACTTTAACTTTTGAATCCACTAGGACCGTTGTTGTGAGTCACCCACTCTGGCTTGGTCCCGACTATAATCAAACTCCAAGGCCCTGCTAGCACATGAACACCCTCTCAAAGAAGAACCCAGCTAGATCACTTTCGTTGTACATCACCTCCACACGAAGCATAAACCCTGATTCTTCCCAAAGCCTGAACATGAATCGATAAGGCCAATTATAGCACAGATTCCTCAAATCCTTTGCTCAAATTACCATTGATGTTTCTTTCCTTAGTCGTAATAACCCACAAATATGTCGATAACCAGAAACCTCACAAGTAGATAACCATGCAATCCAATCGTAGACGATAGGGATCTCCCACTTAGTTTGAAGTTACTATTACATAACCCTGGAACCTACCAAGATTCCTTCTTCCTCACTAACATGACCTTGCACAATCGACCTGCCAAATTCCTTGAAATCTTCATGTTAACCATTTCATGAACGCTCTGAATCCCTAACCACATTCACATGTTCGACCTCTTACCGGGTAACCAGTAGAATTCTTCGCAGTAGCTTCGTCAACACCACACAATCGTTAACCTGCTCACTAGAAATAACCTGCCTGTGGAAATTCCATGCCGACATCTTGCAACAACATTGCACCGAGTACAATTACCACGAAACCAATAAACCATCCTGAGCATGTGCTCGTTCACCAGTCGTACAAGTCCGTTCACTCCTCATGGACATCAACTAAAGGTGCGACAATACATTCCAATCCAAAGTCATATTGTATCCTTCTCTATATCAAGCAACTCATTTCCGTCGTATCCAAACTTTCTCCGTATAGCAGCTAATATTCCAAATTAAGTTCGTAGACTTAGTCACTGTCCACTATGAGTTCCAAATCACTCTAAACTTTCCTCAAGGTGTGCAGCTATCCTACCACAGAACCCATATGCTACTCTGCCACTCTCTCACTTTGGTCAAACCCTCTCCTTTAGGAAACTTCCCGACTTCTACTTTACATACTTGGCCTTCTAGTAATTTAACCACCACAAGACACCTCCCACATGTCCTTCCTCATCCTCCGCTGTCCAGTTGTTGCCTTAAATAAAAATTCATCTCTGTATCACTTGAACCAATAGACCGCTACCAACTTTAAAGCCTCTCTGAAGATCATCCTTCTCGAATCATCAACACTAGGAACACTGATTCGATACTGAACCACTACATACCGCGATCTCTGACAGCCACTTCCCCGGCACTGTTTTACAATACCCTGTCCCAAAGGCAAATTGAAGAAGACCACAACACCGGCAAACTTAACGCATCCAATCAAGGACGACGACACCACATCACAGATAAAAATTCTACCGCGCTCGAAATACCAAGTCTCGTTACTCCATCAACCCAAACCTGAACGTTTGTAGTCCGATTGCCTCTCCTCCGCCGGAACTAAATGCTGAACCTCTAAGCCGTGAAATGAGAAGTCCTTCTATCAAGTCATTTTGCTGTGATCCATAGATAAGCACCCTACCATTACACCAACACTATGCGATAGCAACGCATGAATCATCATAACAATCAGTGCCAAATCTCAAACCATAGGCAATACTGATACTAAGCTGAAATGACAGAACAACCTTCCATAAGGCGATGACAATAGCCCGATCAACTACGCAGGGATAAACATCCCGCACCACATCTACAATACCATTAAAATTTCCTCAATTCCTAATTTATAACAAGCGCTTCACGTCGCATAAGATTGAATAGGAAAAAAATGAAGGCATAAGCCTCAAAGGAATCAAATCGCACGATAAGGAATCAAGAATGGAAGTGCTCCTAACAGTCCTGTAGCCTCTCAAAAATAAGTACAGACGTCTCTGTAACTATCTGCAAGAGTCTACTATACTTTCTCATGACTCGTGAGACCTAAGTGGACCTAGTGCTCTGATACCATGTTGTCACGACCCAAAATCCATTATAGATCGTGATGGCGCCTAACGCCGTTGTCAGGCAAGCCAACAATTATTAATTAACTTATTTTAGTATTTGAAATCATGATTTCCTTTAATTTAATAATAAAAGATGGACTTTACGGAGTAAATAAAAATATTTTCACAAATTCAATACCAAACAACCCATAATAAGGTTCTAAAAAAAGAGAAACCCTAAACCAAAATTCTCTCTCTAGAATTTTCTCTCAAATTTCCAACGTAACTGTAGCAGTGAATAGTACTAACACAGTACCGTGAATAGTGACTTCGTTACTGTTCATCGCGGACAAGCTGGAGCTTTAGGCTTCAATGGCCACAATGGCCGACGACCAGCCATCTTTTCCGGCTGGTCTGCCCTCCCCCAGCGTTGCACAATAACATAAAACAACTAACTCCAACCCAGCTCCTCTAGATTACTCTAAGATTTTGAAACCAAATTCTTTAAATCCTCTAGCGATGACTACTGCTGCAGCTTCAATTCAACCCATTCCACTGCGACGAGCAGTGTATTTGAATGGCCAACCAGTGGTTAAATTCACAGAGGCAGAAGTAGATTGAATGAACGTGATTGAAGGCCTCCAATATGCTGTCGTTGGCAAGCTTTCATATGGATCTCCAGAGATTCACGAGCTTCGCCGAATAATTCCAACTCAATGTGGTATCAAATGTGAGTGTAATATCGGATTCCTTAGAGATTGTCATGTGTTAATTAGATTAACTTTATGGCAAGACTTTCTCGATTTCACATCGAAGAGTACGTACTACATCAAAGCCAAAGATGGGTACGAATACCAATTGCGTACTCTTATCTACGATGCAAAATTTAAGGCGGGTGAAGAAACTCCGATGGCGATGGTATGGATTTCTTTTCTTGGACTGTTGCCTACCTTTTTTGTAAAGGAAACTCTATTTTCTTTGGCTATAGCTGTGGGAAGGCCAGTGTGTCTTGATGCGGTAACTACAAACAAAACTAGGCCGAGTTGCGCAAGAGTAAAAGTTCTTGTCGATTTGTTGGCCGAACTACCTAAAAAGGTGCGATTGGATATTGATGATGAAGTTACTGGTGGTGTTCGAACAGAATGGGTGAGAATTCAGTATGACATGCTGCCAAAAAATTGTAAGGAGTGTAAACTACAAGGACATGATGAAATTGAATGTTGGCGTTTGCACCCCGAACTTATTGAGAATCGAAGCAGCGAGAAAAGGAATAATCTTGCTGAGTCGAACAACTGGAATACTGCTGCTGATGAACAAGGAAAACCCAAAAATCACATTACCCCTTTAATGATTCTCACGAGTGGAAAAGTATTCGATAATGTAGGCGAACAGTGAAAGGAAGTTCGGGATAATCGGGGAACCAACAAAAATAACAAAACCCAGGTACAAGGGCAAACTGGCAATGCAATCGTGCCAGTGAATGCTGATGTACAGCAGGTGCACACTACTAATAACTTTGCACTGGTGGAGGTCGAAGAAGATCAGACAAACAAGGTTCAAGCAAGGAATAAATTTGCAGTATTAGAGGAGGAACAAAGTGATATAAACGAGAACAACCAACTGGTTTTGGTGGGGGAAAACCAGTCTTCAGTTCTAAAGATGGTCCTACTCCTTCTAGGATTCAGTCCACAATCGACTGGGTTCATAAAAGGTTTGGGACTAGCAAAGAGGAGCTAAAATAACTCAATGTGACCACAAACCAATCTTGTCATGAGATTCCATCTCAAACATTTAAAGATTCTGGGCAGATTGAGGATCTTTATGAGGTAAACTCTACAAAGGTCCTATGGAGCGATGCAGTTGAGGCTAAGGATGATCAGCTGGGCAAAACTAAGACAACAGAAGACAAGGTGAATAAGGACAACAAGCCAAGCTCACCTGGCGATAGGCTGGCGATGCCAGGGCTAAAGCCAGGCTCCCCAGGTGTTAGGCTGGCAATGCCAGGCCTAAAGCCAGGCTTCCCAGGTATTAGGCTGGCGATGCCAGGGCTAAAGCCAGGCTCCCCAGGTGTTAGGCTTGCAGCGCCAGGCCTAAATCCGGGTTCACCTAATGAGACAGCTACAATAAACCCCAACCTTAGTGCAACTGGAGAGATTTTGGCCTATGTAGATGGTGTTCCGGTGTATGCATCAGAGAACAAACTTGATAGAGATGTTGATATGAAGATTAGGGATGATATAGTAGGTTGAGACCAAATTTCAGGCAATGGAAAGGGTGGTGATCTCACTAGAATAGTGTTTTTAGAGCAGACTGCTACAGTAACTCCTAGGCTAGGCAGTGTCTATGAGCTACAATTCAAGGAGTATGAACAAGCTGATAAGCGGGCAATTGTCCCAAAAGAATCGGGGCAAATAGAGGAAGTGCCTATGAAATCTGGCACAGATCAAATTATGCAGCTACATCTTAATGTTCCACTTAAGACTCCTCTACAACATTTACATGATTTAGTTACACACAATGTGACACCAATTGATGAAGACTTATTGAGACAAAATCCAATGGAGGATGAAGGATATGATGAATCAACTGCAGAAAACTTCAAACAAGTGGCTAGGGATGGGGATTTATCACCCACAACTAGTGCTAAAGGAGGTAAAAAAACTAAGAAGAATCAGAGTAAAGATCCACCACAACCTTCAAGAATAATACCCAGGAGGGCAGCTTCTCTATCTAAATGATGATGATCAAAACATTAATATGGAACATAAGGTTTGTGAATACACAATAGGCCTTTCCTAGGATTATCTACATGAATAGGGAGCATAATTTTTGTGTAGTTGCATTGATGGAGCCTTTTCAAAAGAAGGGACTCATTGATAGATATAAAAAGATGTTGAATATGGAGACTGATTATACAAATATTAATGGCAAATATGGTTGTTCTTCGATGTAGTGGTGGAATGGGAATTAGTGGATGATACTGAGCAACATGTGATTGTGAGACTGTTTCACCATGACCTGGGGCAGCACATGATGATGACATTTGTTTATGCAAAATGTTTAGCAATGGAGAAGTTAGATTTGTGGGATCATTTGTATTACTTATCAAGTGATATGGAATTACCATGGTTGGTAGGAGGAGATTTCAATGTGATATTGCATGAAGATGAGAAAATAGGGGGACTTCCAGTACACCCTCCTAAATATGAGAATTTTGCATTTTGTATAAACTCTTGTGGTTTGTTTGAGCAAGGGTACAAAGAAAGTCCATTCACATGATGGAATGGGAGATCTAATGCTGAGTGCATATTCAAGAGATTGGATAGGATTTTTGTGAATTTGCCATTTCAGAACATGTTGCCAACTATTGAAGTTGAGCATCTAATCAGAACTGGATCAGATCATGCACCATTGCTAATGATATGTGGGGTGCAGACAACCAATTTTGTCAAGCCTTTTAGATTCTTGAACTTTTGGACAAAGCATGCTATATTTATGGATGTGGTGAGGTAGAACTAGGAAGCTGATTTCATAGAAGATCCGTTTTTGATGTTCAAGCAGAATATCAAGAGGGTGAAGGCAGCACTCTCAAAATGGAGTAAGGAAATATTTGGTGATATCTTCAAGCAATTGGCTATTTTAGAGGACATTGATTGGGTGAAAGAGATGTTGTTTGAAGAAGAGCCTACAACTGAAAATAGGATTGTGCTTCAAAAGGCTCAATCTGAATTGAAGAAATACTTGAGTATTGAGGAGTAGCATTGGAAGCAAAAAGCTGGGATGAATTGGTTTGCTGAAAGAGATAGGAATACAAGTTTCTTTCACAATCATGTCAATGGCAAAAGAAAGAAATTGCAACTGAAGAGGATCAAAAGTGACAGTGGGGTATGGATTGAAGACCAGTAGCAATTGGCTACAACTGTAATGGACTTCTATCAAAAACAGTTCACAAATGAAGGTGATGCTTCTGAATTTTCCTTGCTCAATAATGTACCTTGAATGGTCACTATGGATCAGAATTTGGAACTTAGCAGATTGCCAACAAATGAAGAAGTAAGGGCAGCAATTTTTGAGCTTAGTGGGGAGAGTTCTAGTGGTCCTGATGGATTCACTGGCCTGTTTTATCAAACTTGCTGGGATGTTATTGGTGCTGATATACACAACATGGTGCTACACTTCTATGGAGGAGATGCATTGCCTAAATCCATCACTCACACCAATCTAGTGTTGCTGCCTAAGAAACCTAGAGCTGAGACCTTCTCTGACTTAAGACCTATTAGTTTGAGCAACTTCATTAACAAGGTCTTGTCTAGGGTGTTACATGACAAATTGGAGAGTTTTTTGCCATCTCTAATAACTCCTAATCAATCCGGATTTGTAAAGGGTAGGAGTATATTTGAGAATACCTTATTGACTCAAGAAATTATCACTGACATAAGGTTAAGGGGAAAGCCAGCTAATGTGGTGATCAAGCTTGATATGGCTAAGGCCTATGATAAGGTTTCATGGAAGTACTTATTGCATGTGCTAAGGAAGATGTGATTTTCTGAACACTTCATCAACATGGTGTGGAACTTGAAGTCAAATAACTGGTATTCAGTATTGGTGAATGGGCAGTCCTCAGGGTTCTTTAAGTCGACAAGGGGTGTGAAACAAGGGGATCCCCTATCTCCAGCATTGTTCATTCTGTCAGCTGAGGTACTTTCCAAGTCTTTGAATAAGCTCTTTGAAGACAAGTCATTTGTGGGATTTGGAATGCCTAAGTGGTCTGATCCTTTAAACCACTTGGCATATGCTGATGATACGATAATCTTTGCATCTGCTCATCCTCCCTTTTTGAGCAAGATTATGGCAGTGTTGGGGAACTATGAGAAGATATCAGGTCAGATGATTAACAAAGATAAGAGTTCATACTATATGCATTCAAAGGTTGCTAATGGATTATTTCAGGCAGTTGGAGCTATTACAGGATTTGCAAGAGGTAAATTCCCCTTCACATATCTAGGGTATCCTATTTTTTACACTAGAAGGAGGAAGGACTATTATGAGGATCTTATCAAGAAGGTGAAGGCTAAATTGCATTCATGGAAAGGAAAGTTGCTGTCATTTGGAGGAAAGGCAACACTTATCTCTAGTATGTTGCAAAGTATGCCAGTTCACATGTTATCAGTCCTTGATCCACCAAACAGCATCCTGGGGCATCTACATAAACTTTTGCTAGGTTCTTTTGGAGCACAAAGGAAGAAGGGAGAAGCAGACACTAGGCTTCATGGCAAAATCTTTGCCTTCCTAAAGAGGAAGGGGGCCTAGGTTTTAGGTCCTTACATGATGTCTCAAGGGCACTGTTTGCTAAACTATGGTGGAGGTTTAGGACCACAAAATCTTCGTGCTCTAATTTCATGTGGAATAAGTATTACAAGAAGGAGCTACCAACAGTGGTGTATTTTAGGGGAGGGTCTCATATTTGGAGACAAATGCCGAATGCTAGGGAAGAAGTAGAACATGAGATTGTATGGGAATTGAAGAGTAGAATAACTAATATTTGGCATGAAAATTGGACTGGATTGGGTGCACTTTATCACGTATTACCTGAAGACTTTCCAATCAATGAAGATCTTCAGGAGGTGGCAGAATTGCGACAAGGGGAAACATGGGATGATCAGTTGCTAGATCAAACTTTCAATGAGGAAATTGCAGAACATATAAGGCTAAATGTGCATTATAAAGGCAGTGAAGGATATTGGGATAGGCCATACTGGATGCCAACTCCTTCAAGCAAGTTCAGTGTTAGCAGTGCTTGGCAAATATTAAGGCATAGGGCTGATCCTAATCAGGAATTCAAGTTAATGTGGATTAAAGGTTTTCCATTCAAGATATCCTTCTTCTTGTGGAGATTGTGGAGGCAAAAAATAGCCACCGATGACATGTGGAGGAGGCAAGGGCAAATGGTGATGTCTAGGTATTGGTGTTATCAGCAGCCCCAAGAGGAATCGATTGAGCATATATTTGTCACAAGTCCTACTGCCTCTAAGGTATGGAACTTATTCATGGGGGTTGCTGGAATTTATGTGCAATCGATTCAATTGAAGAAGATTATAAGGCATTGGTGGTATGCTCAGTGTTGTCCAAAATTAAAGCCACTGTTTCAAGCAGTACCAGCTATCATCACTTGGGAGCTTTGGAAGAGAATAAATGCAGGTAAACATGGTGGTTCAGTGTCCACAAATAGGGTGATTCATGAGATAAATAGGACATTGCATCAACTGGCAAGGGTGAGGTATGCTTGGATCCCTAATATTCCATTATTATGGCCAGACATGATTCAATACTTTGAAGGATATAAACCTATATTGATCACTACAAGAGTAACATGGCAGCTTCCTTTTCATGGTTGGTACAAATGTAATACTGATGGAGCTACAAAGGGCAATCCTGGACCTAGCTCCCTAGGCTTTTGTATGAGGGATGATGAAGGTGATGTGGTGTATGTTAGGGCAGTAGACCTGGGAGTGACAACTAATGTGGTAGCTGAAGCTAAGGCTATTCTTCAAGGGTTGGAATACCGTGTAAAGCATGATTTTCACCCTCTCATATTGGAGACTGATTCATTGGTGATGAAGAAGGCGATAGAAGGGGAATGGGATCCTCCTTGGGTAATTGCACAGGATGTGAAGAAAATTATAGAGATGAAGGACAACTTCAATGTGATCGTTCAACATGTGTTCAGAGAAGGCAACTCAGTGGCGGATTTTATAGCTAACATTGTGTTCTCTTTTGTAGGTACATCTGAGTTTCATTCATTCTCTGAACTGCCTAGTGCAGGGAGAAGGTTGATCAATCTAGACAAATCTCAATCACCTAACCTTAGGGTTAGGATAGCAAAGAGAAGAACCCCAGGCTGATGGCTTCACAGGATTGGACTCTGCACAAACCTGCATGTTTCTTTGTCTCATTCAGTATGCTATTAAGGTACTTTCCAATGGTATTAGCATGGCCCCATGCTCATTCTGGGGGTGCTTTGATAGTGTACAGAAAAAATGCGATAAGCAGGTGTGGGATGGTAAAATTTATCCTACTTCTGATATGTCCAAATGCTAAGGAAAATATTGAACCCATCATATGATATTTTTGGAGATTGTTGAATCATTTCTCAGTGGTATTAGCATGCTTTCATGCTCAATCTGAGGATGGTTAGCAATGTTTAGAAAGATGTCTACATTAAAGGTTCTAGTAGGGAAGGATCTGAGCTTATAAGATCACAAAAAGGCACAATTTCAAAGCCTGGCCTTTGCCTTGCAAAGCCTGCTTAAAGCCAGCTCATTCCTGGCTTTTGCCTTGCAAAGTCGACCTAAAGCCAGATCATGCCTGGCTTTTGCCTTGCAAAGCATGGCTAAAGCCAGCTCATGCCTGGCTTTTGCCTTGCAAAGCCTACCTAAAGCTAGCTCAAGCCTGGCTTTTGCCCTGCAAAGCCTGCCTAAAGCCAGCTGAAGCCTGGCTTTTGCCCTGCAAAGCCTTCCTAAAGCCAGCTCAAGCCAGGCTTTTGCCTTGTAAAGCCTGCCTAAAGCTAGGCTCCTCTTCTACATATTAATTTTGATGAGTGAGCACATGATTAATACTTGGACAAAATCAGTCCACTGCATATGGAGATCATATAGTAGCTACACTTGGAAGAATATGATGGCTTCAACTCTGTGGTGGAGATGTTTGGAATTCATTTTAGCCTATGGACAGTATACCCTGGCGCCTGGTAAGAGCTTGATATGTGTTGCTTGGTATTTTCCAATGACAATTGGATTCATTTACACTAATAGGAGAAGGAAGCATTCAACTTATCAAGCTGTAATAGCTAGTTCATTAGATTTTAGCTTTTCTATCTTTTTAATAGCTAGAATCTTCATGCAACTTCTATTTTGGTTTGGACATCTTGTAAGCTTTGGACCCATTTTGGGATTTTATTTATATATTAGCCACTAGGCAAGTGATGCCGAGTGGTATAGTTGCTTAAAAAAATTGGCGTATCTAGTCTAAAACCCGATGTCACAAGTGCATGAGCATGAACTGGAAACAAAATAAAATACAACATCTATCCGGAATACAAATTGGACAGAAAAAATATAAATACTCTGAAGGAGACTCTACTGGCTGCGAGTCGTAGTATGGAATGCAGCTCACCTAAGTCCCTGTATTTAACCACGCCTCTGCTCTCACGAGGCCACTAGATATACATGGACCTGCACAAAAAAGTACAGCAAGTGTAGCATGAGTACGTAAATCAATGCGAACCCAGTAAGTATCCAGTCTAACCTCGAAGAAGTAGTAATGAGGGGTCGACTTCGACACTTACTATGGGCTAAAAATAAAATGACAATCTTATATTTAAGCATGGAATACATAACATAGCATAAAATTCAATAACCGAAAATAATCAACAATTCTTTTTACTAATAGAACTTTCCAGATTCATTATCATCATTTAACAATTTATATCTCAAGTCAATAAAGCAGTATCAATTATTATTATTTCCAAAGAGTTATCATGCGCAAGTCATGCCTAGGTCGTACCGCCTGATCCAATATATAAATATAAATTGTGCACTACCGAGGGTCGAATGGCACGAACCAACATATAAATATAAATTGTTCACTGCCGAAGGTCGAACGGCACGAACCATAGATGCATCTATTAACCTGCCGAGGCGAACAACTCGCTCCTATGAGAGTAGTGAAAATTTACCCCGCTCGCGGAATATATTTGCGATGCGGTTGCACATAGATTTCTTAAGTTATTATAATATTCTTAAATTCTTTTTCAAAAATGCAAAATTAAATGAAAACTTTTAACAAGACATGGTGTAAACTTATAACTACCCGAACATAGGCATAACTAGTAGCTACATATGGACTCTCGTCAGCTCGTACGTACATAGCCCCCTCCCCCCCCCCCACACACACACAAATGAAAGCACATATTAATTCAATTCAGCTATGGGGTTAATTCCCTCTTACAAGGTTAGAAAAGAGACTTACCTCGCTCCGAAGTTCCATAACCGGCTCCAAAGCCTTTCCAACAACTCAAACCGATACCCATCACTCCAAAACTAGTCAATAAATGTGCAAATCCATAAATATATACTCTAATACTCATTATAATTCAATTTACAACAATTCCCAACTCCGCTCAAAAAGTCGATAAAAATCACCCTCGGGCCACGTGCCTGGATTCCGAATATTTTGGAAGATAAACATTACCCATAACCCCATGAACTCAAATATATAATTTATTCTCAATTCCATGTCCATATTTGTGGTCAAAATCTAAAAATACCCATTTCTAGATTTTCTACCAAAATCCTAAATTTCTACAAATTTTCATGCCTAAATCCATGTATAAACCTTGTATGTAACTCACAACCTTGTATGAACCCAAACCGCACTTTAAAAACATTTTGCCCAGCCCAGGTCCACCCTTCTTCGCGTTCGCGGCACGACCATCGCGAACGTGAAGGCCAGAATGCACTGCCTCTAATCTACTTATCGCGTTCGCGTCACCTTGGCCGCGTTCGTGAAGGCCAAACTGCTCCAGGCCCCCGCTCCCTCTCTCTTCTTCGCGTTCACATAACCTTGGCCGCATTCGCGAAGGCCTTCCCAGCTACTGCCTCGTGTTCGCGTTCGCGTCCACTGCCTCGCGTTCACGAAGGCCAAATCCCAGAAGCCTCGAAGTTCCACTTCGCGAACGCGGGACACCCTTCGCATTCGTGAAGAAGGAAACCAGATACCAGCAAGAGCAGTTCCAAAACAGCTCAAATAGATCCGAAACCACCCCGAAACACACCCGATATCCCCGGGACCTAGTCCAACCATACCAAACAGTCCCATACTATAACACGGACCTTCTCAAGGCCTCAAATCATATCAAACATCACCAAAATTATGAATCGCACCCCAATTCAAGCTTAATGAACTTTAGAACTTCAAACATCTACATTCGATGTCGAAACCTATCAAATCATGTCCGATTGATCTCAAATTTCGCACACAAGTCACATTCGACATTAAGGACCTACTCCAACTTCCGGAATCGAAATCCGACCCCGATATCAAAAGGTCCACTCTCGGTCAAACTTCTCAAAAACCTTCAAATTTCTAACTTTCGTCAATTGACCTCCAAATGACCTACGGACCTTCAAATCCACATTCGTGCATGCTCCTAATAACATAATCACCTTACGGAGCTATTCCCAGACTTGAAAACCCAAACGGATATCGATAACATTGAAATACACTTCAAACCAAATTTTTGAAATTCTTCCAAAAATGCCAGCTTTCCACAATAGGCGTCGAAATGCGCCCGAGTCATCCAAAGCCCGATACGAACATACGCCCAAGTCCAAAATCATCATACAAACCTGTTGGAACCTTCAAATCCCGATTCCGAGGTCGTTTACTCAAAAATCACATCTTAGTCAATTCCTCCAACTTAAAGCTTTCGAAATTAGAATTATTTTTTCAAATTAACTCCGAACTTTTTCGAAACTCAATTCCAATCACACGTACAAGTCATAATACCTGAAGTGAAACTACTCAGGGCCTCAAATAGCTGAACGATGCGCTAGAGCTCAAAACAACCGGTCGGGTCGTTACCACATGAATGACCTTTTTGCATAATCTGAAATCAACTAATCATCTCAGACTATAATGCAATAGAAACTGCCAATCAGAACCTTCCAACCCCATTTTCGTAGCTTTTTTGGAGTGGAGCCTCATGTCTAGAATAGTTCCCAAGCCACCTTTCTTTTCTTTTCTTTTTTATATTTTATAATCATGGTGTTTTGAGCTGGACTAATTTCTGGTAACTCAATTTATCAAAACTTAGACAAATTAGAAAAAATTATTTATTGTTTTTATTTTTGGTAGAATTTGAACTTGAGACCTCATGATTCTCAACTTACTTTATTGATCACTAGGTCATATTCTTGGATCCCCAAGCGAGTGGAGTCACATGTACTCAAGGGTGTCAATTACTGACAACCTTCGTCGAAAAATTACATTGTGTAGTTAGTTTATATATATATATATATATACTAACTATATATTGACACCAATTGGCTTCTTGATGGATTTACTTTATATTTTGACCTCCCTTACTGAAAATTCTGGATTCGCCACTGTCCCAAGTCAGCAAGATCTTCGCCCGGTTTAACCACTAAAAACCGTGTGGTTTCTGAATCATTGAGATGACCCAAGAATTTCGCTATAGTCAGATCATTTAGTTTGTTGTTTTAAGATAAAAATGAAATATATAGTGACGTCCAATTATTTCTTAATATACGTCTATTTTTGGTATATAGTCTGTTCTTAATCCTACTTTGACTCAATCTAATAACTGTGTGGACTTCTATTTAATCCTTGTTTTCCATAGGTAATAAAAGATTTTCAACAAATAACAATATAAAACAGACTGCAACTTCCAAATCCACTCTTTCCTAATTAGAGAAAAGTTGTATTGCTATCCTTGGTCGAGCAGCTTCTTTATTTGATTAAGGAAAAACCAAATGAATCAAAATAAATCATGAAAAATAAAGAGATGTGACTAAGAGTTTTTCAAAGTTCACATAATTCTTTTTCATGATTTTGTGGCCACGTGGAGAACTAAGAACCCGTTGTTGAATTTATCTGCTAGTAGTTGTACTCTAGCATCTCGTCATGATCTTTTGTAACCAGTTGCCAGAATAATGGTACCGAGCGAGCACCAAAGGAGAAACAAAATAAGATTATACGCACAATAGATAATTCATTTTGAATATGAATATATAATTTAAATATCACCTCATGTAAGCTAATTTAGTATGAATGTGTGACAATCAGATAGGTCATTTTTAGTACTAGCCCTTATTTTTATGTTCCGAAATCTCTATTAGCTTCATTTGATGTTTTCTGGTCTGCGTGCGTGGTCAGTGCCGCTTTTCGAAAAGTTTTTATATGAAATTTTGATAAAAATAGAAATTTTGACTAACAATACGGCTAGAGTCGACCACGGTCAACATTTTGGGTAAAGTACCCCAGATCGGTGTTTTGACTATTCTGGTAGGTTCGTATTGTGATTTTGGACTTGGACATATGCCCAAAATTAAAATCGGAGGTCCCTAGGTTGATTTGACTTGTTTTGCCGAAAGTTAGCAATTTGAAAGTTTGAAAATTTTCTAAGTTTGATGGTAGATTGACTTTATAGTTATCGGGTTCAGATTTTAGTGTTGAGACTTGGAATAGGTCCGTTTTGTTATTTGAAACTTGTCTGCAAAATTTGATACAATTCGGACTTGGTTTGATAGCAATCGGACGCTTAGTTGTAATTCTAGAGATTCTTGAGTTTCACTATGAATTTCATACTTTTTATGTCTAATTCGTAGTTCTAGATGTTATTTTAGTGTTTGATCACACGAGCGAGTTTATATGATATTTGTTACACTTGTGTGCATGTTTGGTTTGGAGCCCGAGGGACTCGGATGAGTTTCGGACGCGTTTCAGATGAGTTTGGATAGTGTGAGGACTGCTAGTGTACTTCAGTTCTAGCGCTGAGCTGCAGGTCTCGCATTTATGATGACCTATTCGCAAAAATGAACTTCGCTTTTGCGAAGGTGAGCTCCCAATTGCGATAGGGGACTGGGCAGGGTAGTCTTTGCATTTGCAAAGAAATGTTCGCAATTGCGGAAACCCAAACTTCTCTTTTGTGATGACTTGGTCGCATTTGCAACTGAACACTAGGCTTAGGCAGATAGATGGGACATCACATTTGCGATGATTTTTTGTAATTATGACTAAAGCAGGATATGGGCACAAGTCACATTTGTGACCTGTTTCTCGCATTTGTGATGGCTTGTTTGCAATTGTGACATCAGTAGCTAGGTAAAAGAAGGAAAAATTGGGACTTAGCTCATCTTACACTATTTCTCAATCTAAAAATCTAGAGGCGATTTTTCAAGAGATTTTTCATCTCACATCCGTTGGTAAGAAACTTTAATCCATTTTTTCTTTCAATTACCTATTACTTTTCATGTGTTTTCAATATTAAATCTAGGATTTTCATGGTAAAAACTAGAGATTCGGGTAGAAATTAGAAATTTTTGTAGAATTTAGATTTAGACCTCAAATTGAGATCGAATTTTGAAACAAATCACATAATCGGGCTCTAGAGTGAATGGGTAATCGAGTTTTGGTCCAAATCTCGAATTTTGACCAAGTGGGCCCGGAATTAACTTTTAGTTGACTTTTTTCAAATTCATTAAAGATTGAATCTTTTTCACTCGTGAGTAGATTCTAAAGCTTATTTTGAATTATTTGATCGATAATTGGTTAGATTTGGTCAGTTTGGAGGTTTGTTCAAAAGGTAAGGCCATGGTTGGTTGATTAACTTGGTTGCGGAGTGAGCTAAGTATCGTAGTTAACTTTGATTTGAGGGATTAAGACTTATTGGTCTATTTGCTACGTGAATTATATATGGGGACGACAGATATGGAAGGTAACGAGTATATAGACGTTGTCATGGGGTTAAAGCATGCGGGTGGAGATTATTTTATTGTACTATGTTGTTTCATTGACTATGATTTCCATGCCTAGTTAGATAATTACTTCTTTAATTGCTCGTCTGCAGATTTATTGTTTAATTTGAAGTTGTTGGGATTTTTGAATTGAGTTTGGTTATTATGCCACTATGATTGAAATGAAATTGCTTCCCACTTTGCATTGCTACTTCAGATTATTGTTGTTGAATGGTGAGAAAGAGTGAAAAGTACGAAGAATATTGTCGTACCTTATATGCATATTATTATCATTGATTGAGAGAATGTGAAGATTAAAGCATGAAGGGTGATGTCGTGCCATTATTGATTTCATTGCTTTATTGATTTCCGGATTGGGGATTTAATTGGTTGCATTATAATTGTTTTCGGAAAAAGGCTATTTGGTAATTTTGTACTTGTCGTTCTTATTGTACTACCCTTTTTATATGTCTCCTACCAGTTAATATTTTAATTGCTCTACTTATTATTTTGTTGCTTTATGTATAAACCTATATAGGATTTACGTAGGTGTCTTGTCATAGACTCGTCACTACCTCGTCGGGGTTAGGCTCGACACTTACGGAGTACATTGGGTCGGTTGTACTCATGCTATGCTTCTGCACTTTTTGTGCAGATACTGGTATTGGTTCCAGCGGTGTCTAGTAGTGCATTGCTCGGATCACATATACAACGGAGACTTGAGGTAGAGCTGATGGCGTTCACTGTCCCTAAAGTCCCCATCCATTTCTATCTTTATTGTTTATCTCATTTCGAACAGTTGCATTTCATTCAAACCATAATTGTAGACTCCTAGTTGCTCATGTACTGATGACACTAGATTTCTTGATTAGAACCGATCGTATTATGTTATGGGTTTATTTCATGTATTACATCTTTATTATCATTAATAATTGTAATTACTCTATTTTAAACTGTAAAAATGTTAAATTGGTTATCTAATGTTGGCTTGCTTAGCAAGTAAACGTTGGGCTCCCTCACGCCCCCGAGGTTGAGAATCCGGGTAGTGACAAGTTGGTATCAGAGCACTATATTGCTTAGGTCTTATGACTCATGAGCAAGCTGAGTAGAGTCTGGAGGAACGGTGCAGAGATGTCTGTACTTATCTTCTAGAGGCTACAGAGTTTTAGGAAAATTTCACTTTTTTCTTTCCCTATCGTGCGATTTTATTCTATCACTGAAGTTTGAATCATCCCATTCTTGTTCCCTCACAGATGGTGAGGACATGCACAACATCCACGGTGGGTCAGGAGCCGGAGCCCTAGGTTGCTGCCACTACCAGGGGTAGAGGCCGTGGGCGAGGTCGAGCCAGAGCTAGAGCTTAGCCTAGAGCATGTGCAGCAGCACCTATTCTAGAGCCTCAAATCGAGCAGGAGGAGAAGGTTCCTGTTCAGACCATGCCAGTTGGACCAGCTCAGGTCCCGGAGCAGTTTGTTGCTACCCCGGTACTTCAGGATGCTCTAGTTTGATTGGTGGGCCTTTTGGAGAGTGTGGCCTAGACTTGTGCATTTTCGGTGGCACCAGCTGTCTCTCAGGTTGGGGGGAGCACAGACTCCTGTTACACACAAACCAGGGCAGATGGCTCACAGATATCAGACTCCGAACGTTCCGCCAGCTGGGGTGGATCAGCTTATTATTTCTACACAGACTGGAGAGAGGCCAGCGATGTCTTCTAAGGGATTGATGAGATTGGACAAGTTCACAAAGTTATTTCATATTCGCTTTGGTGGCACACCTTCTGAGTACCCACATAATTTCATTGATCGTTGCCACGAGGTGTTGCACAACATGGGTGTTGTGGAGTCCAGTTGAGTCGACTTTGTAGTGTTTCAGATGACCGATTCTGCCAAGAGGTGGTGGCAGGATTATGAGCGGAGCAAACCAGCAGGTTCATCGCCGCTCACTTGGGATCAATTTTCACAGCTATTTTTGGAGAAGTTCATTCCTTTTACTCTAAAAGAGCAGTACCGCAGGCAGTTTGAGAGCCTTTAACATGGTAGCATGACTATTACCCAGTATGAGATCAGATTCATGGATTTAGATCATCATGCAGTTATCTTGCTTCCTACTGAGAGGGATAGAGTGAGGAAATTCATTGATGGTCTTACTTTTGGTATCAGGCTACAGATTGACAAGGAGACTAGGGATGATATTTCTTTCCAGCGGGCAGTAGAGATTGCTAGATGGATCGAGATGATTCGTGAACAGGGTAGAGAGGCGGTATATGAGGAGAGGCCTTGTCATTTTGGTAGTTTCAGTGGTGCCTCGTCTGGAGGTAGGGGTTCATTTGGTAGAGGCCATCCTCCCAGACCGATTCAGTCAGCACTCCAGGCATCCCACAATGCTTCAAGCAGTCATGGTTCTTATGGGTATCATCCTGAGCAGCTAGTCTACAATGCACCTTCAGCTCCTATCATTGTACCTTCAATCCAGAGTTATCAGGGTGCTTATTCGGGTCGACAGGGTTAGTTCCAGGGTCAGCAGTCACAGCAGACGAGAATTTGTTATACTTGTGGAGATCCAAGGCACATCGCGAGGTTTTGCCCTAAGTCACAGGGCAGCATGCCACAGCAGAGTGCTCGTGCCATGGTCCCGGTACTGGTTACTGCACCACCCGCTCATCTAGCTAGAAGCGGTGGTCAGGCTGTTAGAGGTGGAGGTCAAGCCATTAGAGGTGGAGGTCATCGAGCTAGAGGCCATACGAGAGGTGGAGGTCAGAGTGGTGGGGCCCAACCCTATTTTTATGCATTTTCAGCTAGACCCGAGGCAGAGTCATCTGATGTCGTCATCACATGTATTGTTCCAATGTGCCATAGAGATGCCCCAATTTTATTTGATCCGGGCTCTACTTATTCATACATGTCATCCTATTTTGCTTCATATCTGGCTATCCCTCGTGATTTTTTGAGTGCGCTTGTTTATGTGTCCACGCCTATGGGAGATTCTATTGTGCTAAATCGTATGTATCGCCCGTGTGTGGTTTTTATTGGGAGCTTTGAGACTATGGTAGACCTTCTACTTCTTGATATGGTGGACTTTGATATTATTTTAGTCATGGACTAGTTGTAACCTTATCACGCTATTTTGGACTGTCATGCCAAGACGGTGACCATGTCGGGGTTGCCCCGATTAGAGTGGAGGGGACACCTGGCCATTATACTGGCAGGTTTATTTCTTATGTGAAGGCTCGGTGTGTGGTCGAGAAGGGGTGTCTAGCATATTTTAGTGTGGAGGTTTCTTCTATGGATTCAGTACCAGTTGTACCTGAGTTCCCAGAGGTGTTTCCTACAGATTTGTTAGGCATGCCACCCGATAGAGATATTGACTTCTATATTGACTTGGTTCCGGGCACTCAGCCTATTTCCATTCTACCATATCGTATGGCCCCAATTGAGCTGGAGAAATTGAAGGAGCAGTTGCAGGATTTGCTTGACAAGGGATTCATTAGACCTAGTGTCTCTCCCCCCCCCTTCCCCGGGGTGAACATGTGTTGTTTGTGAAGAAGAATGATGGAACGATGAGGATGTGTACTATCGGCAGTTGAACAAAGTTACTATCAAGAACAAGCATTCTTTACCGAGGATTGATGACTTATTTGATCAGCTTCTGGGTGCCAAGGTGCTTTTGAAGATTGATTTGAGATTTGGCTACTATCAGTTGAAGATTAGGGCATTAGATGTCCCTAAGATACCTTTTTGGACTCGGTATGGCCACTATGAGTTCTTAGTGATATCATTTGGTTTGACTAATGCCCCAACAACATTTATAGATTTGATTAACCGGGTGTCCAAGTCCTATCTGGATTCTTTTGTGATTGTCCTTATTGATGATATTTTGGTTTACTCCCACAGTTGAGAAGAGCATGAGAAGCATCTTTGGATCATACTTCATACTCTAAGGATAGTCAATTATATGCCACGTTTTCAAAGTGTGAGTTATGGTTGGACTCAGATGCCTTTTTGGGCTATGTTGTATCTTTCGATGGCATTAAAGTAGATCGTAAGAAGATTGAGGTAGTTCAGAATTGGCCTAGACTTACTTTACCTACAAAGATTTAGAGCTTCTTGGGTTTGGCGGGTTATTATTGCTGGTTCGTGGAGGGGTTTTCATCTATATGAGGCTCATTGACCAAGTTGACCCAGAAGGGTGCCCTTTTCAGATGGTCTGACGAGTGTGAGTTGAGCTTCAGAAGCTCAAGACTGCATTGACTACAGCCCCAATGTTGGTGTTGCATACTGGTTCGGGATCTTACACCATGTATTGTAATGCATCGCATATTGGGCTTGGCGCGGTATTGATGCAGGATGGTAGGGTGATTGCCTACGCGTCTCGTCTATTGAAGGTTCATGAGAAGAATTACCTTGTTCATGACTTAGAGTTGGCATCCATTGTTCACGCGTTGAAGATTTGGAGGCACTATCTGTACGACATTCATTGTGAGGTCTATACCCACCATCGGAGTCTCCAGTACCTGTTCAAGTAGAAAGACCTTAATTTATGGCAGTGGAGATGGTTAGAGTTGCTGAAAGACTATGATATCACCATATTATATCATTCGGGGAAGGCCAATGTAGTGGTTAATGCATTGAGTAGGAAGACGAGGAGCATGGATAGTTTGGCGTATTCATCGGCACCTAAGAGGCCATCAGCCATGGATGTTCAGGCTTTGGCCAATCGGTTTGTGAGATTGGATATTTCGGAGCCCGGTCATGTTCTTGCTTGTGTTGTGGCATAGTTTTCATTTTTGGAGCGTATCAAGGCTCACTAGTTTTATGATCCTCACTTGTTAGTGTTGAACAATACAGTGCAGCGGGGTGGTGCCAAGGAGGTTGTGATTGGAGATGATGATGTTATCATCTTCAAGGCCGGATTTATGTTCCAAATGTTGACGGGTTGAGAGATTTGATCCTTGAGGAGGCACATAGTTCACGCTATTCTATTCACCCAGGTGTCACGAAGATGTACCGTGATTTAAAACAACACTATTGGTTGTGAAGAATGAAGAAAGACAGCATTGCTTATGTATCTTGGTGTTTGGATTGTCAACAGGTGAAGTGTGAACATCAAAAACCGAGTGGACTGACTCAGAAATTGGAGATACTATAGTGAAAGTAGGAGCACATCACTATGGATTTTGTGGTAGGCTTTCCACAAACCTTGAAGAAATATGATGCAGTCTAGGTTATTGTGGACCAGTTAAATAATTCTGCGCACTTCATTCCGATGGCGACTTCCTATTCTTCAGATAGGTTGGCTCAGATTTACATTCAGAAGATTATCCGCCTGTACGATGTGCTCAGTTCTATCATTTCTGATCGAGACACGAAGTTTACATAGCACTTTTGGAGAGCCGTACAGTATGAGTTGGGCACACGGGTTGAGCTGAGCATAATGTTTCATCCTCAGACAGATGGACAGTCCGAGCGCACTATTCAGATCTTGGAGGACATGTTACATGCTTATGTTATGGATTTCAGAGGTTCATAGGACCAGTTCTTTCCTCTTGCAGAGTTCGCCTACAACAACAGTTACCAGTCGAGTATTCAGATGGTGTTATATGAGGCCTTGTATGGGAGGCGATCTCGTTCATCGATTGGCTGGTTTAAGCCCGGAGAGGCTAGGTTGTTGGGCACTGATTTAGTCCGTGATGCTATGGAAAAGGTTAAGGTTATTCAAGAACGACTTCGTATAGCTCAGTCTTGACAGGAGAGTTATGCGGATCGGAAGGATCGTGATATAGCATTGATGGTGAGAGAGAGGGTTTTTCTCAGAGCTTCAACCATGAAGGGTATGATGAGCTTCGGGAAGAAGGGCAGTTGAGACCTAGGTATATTGGTCCTTTTTATATCCTTGAGAGAGTTGGCGAGGTGGCCTACAGACTTGCTCTGCCACCCAACCTATTAGATGTACATCCGGTATTCCATGTTTCTATGCTTCAGAAGTACCATGAGGACATCTCGCACATTCTAGACTTCAGCACGGTTCATCTTGATGAGAATTTAGCCTATAAGCAGGATTCGGTGGCTATTCTAGCGCATGTTCGAAAGTTAAGGTCTAAGAGTTTTCCATCTGTGAAAGTGTAGTAGAGAGGTCAGCCTATAGAGGCATCTACGTAGGAGTCCGAATCCGATATGCGAAGCAGATACCCCCACTATTTTACCAGCCCGGGTACTTTTCTATGAGCGTTTGAGGACGAACATTTCTTTTAGAGGTGGAGAATGTAATAACCCGATCGGTCGTTTTGAGTACTAGCCCTTATTTTCATGTTCCGAGACCTCTATTAGCTTTATTTTATATTTATTAGTTGCGTGCATGGTCCGTGTCACTTTTCGAAAAGCTTTTATATGAAATTTTGATAATAATAGAAATTTTGACTAAATATTGACCGTGATCAACTCTAGCCTCATTTTGATTTGACTTGTTTTGCCCAAAGTTAGCAATTTGAAAGTTTGAAATTTTTTTAGATTTGACCGTAGGTTGACTTTATGGTAATCGGGTTCGGATTTTGATGTTGTGACTTGGAATAGGTGCGTTTTGTTATTTGAAATTTATCTACAAAATTTGGTGCAATTCAGAGTTGGTTTGATAGGATTCAGACGCTTAGTTGTAATTCTAGAGGGTCTTGAGTTTCACTTTGAATTTCATGCATTTTGATGTCCGATTCGTGGTTCTAGATATTATGTTGGCGTTTTGATCACGTGAGCGATTTTATATGATATTGTTTCACTTGTATGCATGTTTTGTTTGGAGCCCAAGGGGCTCGAGTGAGTTTTGGACGCGTTTCGGATGAGTTTGGATAGTGTGAGGATTGTTGTTGTGCTTCAATTCTGGTGCTGGGCTGCAGGTCTCGCATTTGCGATGACCTATTCGTAAATGCGAACTCTGCTTTTGCGAAGTTGAGCTTGCAATTGCGATAGGTGACTAGGAAAGGTAGTCTTCGCATTTGCGAAGAAATGTTCGAAATTGCGGACATCCCAGACTTCGCTTTTGCGATGGCTTGGTCGCATTTGCGACTGAGCACTGTGCTTAGGTAGTTTGCGAATGCGAACCTTTGATCACATTTGCGATAGTTTTGTCGCAATTATGACTAGAGCAGGCTGGGAGCACAGTACAGTTCGTATTTGCAACCTGTTTCGCGCATTTGCAATTGTCGTAATTGCGAATAAGAGCTCGCAATTGCGAATAAGAGTTCTCAATTGTGACATCTGTAGCTGGGTAAAAGAGGAAAAAATCGGGACTTAGCTCTTTCTACATGATTTCTCAACCCTAAACACTCTAGAGGCGATTGTTTAAGAGATTTTTCTTCCCAAATTCATTGGTAAGCAACTTTAATCTATTTCCTTTCAATTACTCAATATTTTTCATGTGTTTTTAACATCAAATCTAGGATTTTTATGGTAGATATTAGGGATTTGGGTAGAAATTAGAGAATTTGTAAAATTAAGATTTAGACCTCAAATTTAGGTCGAATTTCAAAACAAATCACATAACTGGGCTCGGGGGTGAATGGGTAATCGGGTGTTGGTCCAAATTTTGAGTTTTGACCAAGCACGCTCGGGGTTGACTTTTTCTAAATTCATTAAATATTGAATCTTTTTCACTCATGAGTAGTTTCTAAAGCTTATTTTGAATTGTTTGATCCATAATTGATTAGATTTGATCGGTTTGGAGGTTTGTTCAAAAGGCAAGGCCTTGGTTGTTGAGTGAGTTAAGTATCGTGGTTAACTTTGATTTGAGAGATTATGACTTGTTGGTCTATTTGCTACGTGAATTATGTGTGGGGATGACATATATGTAAGGTAACAAGTATATAGACGTTGTCATGGGGTTAAAGCATACGAGTGGAGATTATTTTATTGTACTGTGTTGTTTCATTAACTATGTTTTCCATGCCTAGTTAGATTATTACTTCTTTAATTGTTCCCCTTTCATATTTATTGTTTAATTTAAAGTTGTTGGGATTTTTGAAAGTTGAGTTTGGTTATCATGCCACTATGATTGAAGTGAAATTACTTCCCACCTTGCATTGCTATTTCGGATTATTGTTATTGTTGCTGTGCCTTATATGCATATTATTATAATTGATTGAGAGATTGTGAGGATTAAAGTACGAAGGGTGATGTAGTGCATTTGATTGCTTATTATTATTTATCAAATCATGTGAGGAAGAGAGTAAAAGTACAAATAGTGATGTCATGCCATTTCATTTATGATATTACATGGTGAGGACAAGAGTAAAAGCACAAAGGGTAATGCCGTGCCATTGTTGATTTATTGCGTTACTTGATTTCCGGATTGATGATTTAATTGGATGCATTGTTATTGTTTTCAGAAAAAGGCTATTTGGTGATTTTGTACTTGTCGTTCTTATCGTACTCCCCTTTTTATATGTCCCCTCCCAGTTAATATTTTAATTGTCTTACTTGTTATTTTGTTGCTTTATTTACATACCTGTACATGATTTACGTAGGTGTCTTGTCATAGCCTCGTCACTATCTCGTGGGGTTTAGGCTCGACACTTACGGAGTACATTGGGTCGGTTGTACTCATGCTACACTTCTGCATTTCTTGTGCAGATATTGGTATTGGTCCCAGCAGTGTCTAGTGGCACTTTACTCGGATCACATATACAACGGAGACTTGAGGTAGAGTTGTTGGCGTTCGTGGTCCCTGAAGTCCCCATCCATTTCTATCTTTACTGTTTATCTTATTTCGAAGAATAGTATTTCGTTCAAACCATACTTGTAGGCTTCTAGTTGCTCATAAACTGGTGACACTAGATTTTTGGGATTAGAATAGACCGTGTTATGTTATGGGTTTATTTCATGTATAACAGCTTTATCATCGTTAATAACTGTTATTACTCTGTTTTAAACTGTAAAATGTTAAATTGGTTATCTAATATTGGCTTGCCTAGCAAGTAAGCGTTAGGCGTCATCACGGTCCCGAGGTTGAGAATCCGGATCGTGACAAAATGTCAATAAAATAATATATGCTTCCTCTATTTCAATTAATGTGATCATTTTCCTTATTAGTCTGTATCAAGTCACATTATATTACATAAATTGAAAGGGAGAGAATAAGATAATTTAGCAATTGTTTAAAACATGACCGAAGCTCTTCCTACTTGAAGTTCTTTAGCCGTCATGGCTAATTGCTAGTAATAGAAATGCTATTAGGTAGTCACATATATTTCTGCTAATTATGGCTCAATTATTTCATCAATCTTTAAAGAAAGTTTCCTCAATTTGTAGGCCATTTCACAATCACCTTATACATGAAGTACCTACGACTTGTCAATTCCACGGTACCGGCTGACATGCATCATGCATATACGTAAACAACGCACATACATTCACAAACTACTGACAATATTGTACCTGTTTCTTCACTGTTAATAAGTAGCAGCAAGACATGAATCCTGCACCTTTGTGAATCGACATATACAAAAACAACCAATAATAACATCTTAATCCCAATTATAAATCTTCACTGCTAGGTCATATATCTTTTTAGTTAAGTTTGTTTCGGTTCAATATTTAAAATTAAAGCTTTATATAAATACACACAAAATTTTTACTAATTTAATGTGATAGAGGAATACTAAGTAATAAAACAATTGTGGTTATGTAATTTAAAATTCTGAATTCGATTTAGGCATAAGGACTCTAATATTGTACGTGCATAATATGTGGCCGTTGGCTGGATTTAATTTATTGCATGGTGGTTCATGAAAAGCAGCTGCAGAAATAAATTTGAATGAAAATGTATTATTCAAGGAATGATTGCCGGTCACCATTCTGTATTATTATTGCAACTCTTTTTTCTTCGGTCAATCTCCCTACACTCAAAGGCGGTCCTATGTTCACCATCGAAAGATTACAGAACCCGTAAACGTCGACAGAAATCTAGTGTGTACCTTAAAATTATATAAATACTTTTGCATCCTCAACACTAAAAGCATTTAGGGTCGGGTACTAGCTAAGCAATTTGCTCACTAAGCAATTTGCTTAAATATTCTTACCAAGCCTATTGATTGTTCAGAAAAATAGTGATGCCCCTATTACGTTAAAATTCTGAATCTGGCTCAGCTTACACTACGTACACCACATTCCCCTCAATAGTGTGCTGGCAGAGATGAGGCTTGGGGGGTGTGTGTATATATTATATGTATATGTATATCCAGGTAGTGGATATATTTTTGGAGGAAAAAAGGGGGATTATATTGTTTCTTTTGAGGTGTATATAAGAGTACCAGTCTCGAATATATCCCTAGTGTGTTTTAATGGGTTACTACTGCTGTACTGCTAGCTATTCAATTCAATGACAAAAAGTAAAGTTATTGTGCAACTCTTTCTTTTTCTAATTAAGCATTTAGTATTCAAAATTTATTGTTCGACTAATTTTGATTTGCATTGGTTGGTCCACTAGGAATAAAATGCTCCCATCTAAAAGTTATTCATTTATAAACCTCAAATTTGAGACCTCTATTTAATTAATGATGAAAAGATCTTAACTTTCCCATGACACCTCTAAGGCCTCAGGAGTTTTATACTCCCTGTTACATCAGTTGATAAATAAAAAGATTTAATTCTTTGATTTGTTTTCCTTTCTTAAAGAGAAATGCAAGATTTCTCTATGGTAAATTACATATATATTTTTCTGAAGTTTTTACTACAGGTTCTGCTTTATTATTATAATTTCCATTATCATGTAAATCTTCCTTCGTTTACACTAGTGCTAGATATTCTCAACATCCTAATTTCTTCCCACTAGACCATCTCCTCTAGCTAAGGTCATCGAAATATAACATATATTCTTCATATGTTTCCTTGGCTCTATAATATATTTGTGAATAATAGATCTTCAAAAATAATATATAGTACTACTCTTTTTGGTAGGCCGAAGAAATAAATTTTAAGGCCTATTGAATTTGCAACTCTTGAAGGTGTGTTTCGCATGACGATAATTTATTTTTTATTTTTGGTTGCTGGAAAATGTTTCTCAAGAAAAACATCTTTTATCAAATGGGAAAATGATTTCCCTCACTTTTGAATAGAAACTATTTCATTCACAACAATTTCAACTTTTAATTTCATATTATTGCTCTAATATGCAACACTTAATATTGTTATCATTCTTAAATACGGACAGTCAAAATACTATCCGATTTGCTAACATTATGATCATTCTTTTGTTAAAACAATTTTTATTTTTTTAATTTTTCCCACCCGATGTCCGGTACCCGCATTGGAGTCCGATTATATCCGGATTCATGTCGCTTAGGGCCCCATTCGGGGGGGAGCGCTCCCTATCAAGGATTTTTTCATACCCAGGGCTCGAACCCGAGACCTCTGGTTAAGGGAGGAGCAACTCCATCACACTTATGGGCCGGAATTCTTCTTATATCCGATCCAACATATATGTCCGAGGTTAGGCCCAATTGAGTTAAATCAGCTCAAGGAAGTTATTATCACTTAATTCTCCTATATTAAGCACCAATAGAAAATCAGATCGAAGGGAACTCTCCCCCCCCCCCCCCAAACACACACACCCTCACATGGGCAGAACTAGGGCAGAAGGTGCGAACTTTTGAGCACAAAAAGAAAAAAGTAACTTCTCTTCAAAAGTATTTTTTTTAAAAGTATTTTTGAGAAAAAGACACTTAGAAGTATTTTTTAAAAAACTTGGCCAAACATTAATTATTGCTCAAAAGTGTTTTTCAAATTAATTATCCAAACACAAACTACTTCTCACCAAAAGTACTTTTTTAAAAAGCACTTTTGAGAAAAGCGTTTTTCAAAATAAGTAGATTTTAGAAGGTTGGCCAAACAGGGTATAAGTCCAAAAGGAATTTGAGAACTAGCTTCGAAATGACATATAAATAATACAATTATTTTTGTTCTAATCACTTGGATATAGAGATAACAATAAATTATACTTAACTCTATTTATAATTTTTATATTTTTAATATACAAAGAAGAAAAATAAAGTCTTGATATATATATTTTAATATACATACAGAAGCAACATAAAGTTGTGATATATATTTAGATTTACACATTATTATTTTATTATATATATATATTGGCTACCTGATGCCAATAAGTAATAAATGGGTTAACTCTAGCCAATTAATAGGATGAGTTGATGCACGGCACCAAATTCTCATAAAAGTTGGGGTTGCAAATACCAATTGAATAACATTGATGATTGAGTTTAGATAATAATTGAAGTACTTGGCCCAACATTGCTACATGTCTGAGAATTAAATCAATTGCAAAGATTTTGCTCTCCTATGACTTGCTAAATAAATTATTGGAAATAGACATTAAGGAGCTTCTATAGGTTATTAACATCTTCTCGAACAGTCTCTTTTGTTATAAACTTGAGGTTGCTTGAAGAATTTTATTGATTTTTACTAATATTGCAACTACCATCTAACATATTACCCTGCAAAGCTACGACTTTGGTTTATCTGGCCGGACTTCCATTGCACATGTAATCCAATGGATAAGAAAGTCAACTGTTATGGCCCATTTATGGTTTAGGCCCAAGTACAATCCTCCAATCTCCATTACGTGCAAATAGTACGGACTAGCCAGTTTTCGGACTGTTCATTCAAAAATAGTCGGCGTTTGCCAAGTCATTGAAAAATAGCCACTTTTTTGCTGCAACATAGACCGGTCCAGCATAATATACTGGAGTTCGGTACACCTGTGTATGAACTTCCAGCATATTATGCTGGATCGGTTTGCTGGCTTCAGTATAATATACTAGAGTTCCAGTATACTTTGCTGGAACTCCAGTATTGTCATGACCCAAAATCTCACCAGTCATAATGGCGGCTATCTCAATATTAGGCAAGCCGACAATCTCAATAAACTCCCATATCTTTTAAGTTTGAAAATTTAATATTTAAATACAATTCACACATCTCGCAAATACCGATACAAACACTCCTAAAACCTGGTGTCACTGAGTATATTAGCATCTAGTATAAATACAAGTCTGGAAAATAGGGTCTATAATAGTCTAAGACCAAATATATTAAATAAGGAGATAGGGAAGGAGAGACAAGGTCTGCGAAACACGACAGCTACCTCTGAATCTCCGGAAAATCAACTGTGCGAGAGAATCAACACCCGTTATATCTGGGAACACCTTGATCTGCACACGAATTGTAGGGTATAGTATGAGTACAATCAACTCAGTAAGTAACAATAATAAATAAGAAATTGAAGATAGTGACGAGCTATACAATTATAGGTCATTTTCAGTAATTCCAACAGAGAGTAGATATGCTTTCAAATCCAGCAGTTTAAGTCAAATCAATTTATACAGTTCAAGTTCATATAATCCGGATATAAAATCTTTCAGAGAATTTCACAACAATGACAAATAGCAACTAAGTGCAACAATAAATAAAAAGCAAGCACGGCCTCTCAGGGCAACAGTCACTCCACTCGTCACAACAACTCAACCACTCAGTTCTCAACTCTCAACACTCACACTCAATGGTACTCGCGCTCACTGGGGGTGTACAGACTCCGGAGGGGCTCATACAGCCCAAGCGCTATAATCCGCACAGACAACTCACGTGTTGCACGGACAACTCACGTGCTATAATATACTGCACGGACAACTCACGTGCTATAATATCCATACCTCACCGACAGGCCCTCGGCCTTACTCAGTCCTCAACCTCCCTAGTTTCTCGGCTCTCGGAAATCACAAAGATCAGCCCAAACAAAGATAACATAGTGTATCAACAAAATCAAGAAAGACTGAGGTATGATACGCAAGTAAAATCATGACTGAGTATAAGACAACAATTAACAAATAATTCAACAAGTACGTGACCTCTACGGGTCCCAACAGTACTATCACATAGCCTAAGCATGATTTCTAACATGATTTACAGTCAAATTTCTTCAACACATAGAGAGCATATAGCTAACAAGTTATTCAAATTTACAGTTTCACGGACGGACCAAGTCACAATCCCCTCGGTGAACGCCCATCACCTAGCATGTGCGTCACCTCCAAAATAATCACATGACACAAAATCCGGGGTTTCATACCCTCAGGACCAGATTTATAACTGTTACTTACCTCAAACCGTAAAATTTTTATTCCGCTAAGCCTTTGCCTCGTGAATTATCCTCCAAACGCCTCGAATCTAGTCACGAATAATTTAATTCAGTCAATAAAATTTATTGAAATTTATTCCATAAGAAAATGCAATTTTTCCATTAAAATCCAAAATTTAGCTCAAAAATTGTCCGTGGGGCCCACATCTCGAAACCCGACAAAAGTTATAAAATCCGAAAGCCCATTCAACTACGAGTCTAACCATACTAATTTTATCAAAATCCGACATCAACTCGACCTCCAAATCATCAAATCTTATTTCCAAATCCCTAAGTTCAAACCCCCCGATTTACACCTCAAAAATATGTAATATAGTCGGATTATTCGATGATAATTCAATATTATGGTGTAGAAATAATCACAAGGGACTTACCTCAAGTTTCCCTCGAATTCTCTCTCAAAATCGTCCCAAAAATCGTGCTTGAAGGTCGCAAAATGGCAAAAACTCAGAACCCCTTCGAAATGTATACTGTCAAGGGGTTCCGCACCTACGACTCACTTAGCCGCTTCTGCGGTCTCGCAGGTGCGAGAATTCAACTGCTTATGCAGTTTCGCCAAGCCTCCACTAGAGCTGCTTCTGCGAGTTAGGAGCCGCTTCTGCGGGCTCACATTTGCGAGGCTAGTTCCGCTTCTGCGGAAAGCTCGCTTCTGCGATGGCTGGTGCGCACATGCGGTTTCGTACCTGTGATCAAACCTCCGCAGGTGCGAAAATACCAGAAGCAAAAATTCCAACAGTGGTTTTAAGTCCGAATTTGATCTGTTAACCATCCGAAACTCACCCGAGGCCACCGGGACATCAACCAAATATACCAACAAGTCCTAAATCATCATACGAACTTAGTCGAGTCTTCAAATCACATCCAACAACACTAAAAACACGAATCCCACATATATTCAAGCCTAATGAACTTTGAAACTTCCAATTTCTACAAACGACACCGGAACCTAACAAATCACGTCTGATTGACCTCAAATTTTGCACACAAGTCATAAATGACATAGCAGAGGTATTCCAATTTTTAGAATCGAATTCCGACCCCGATATCCAAAAGTCAACCCCCTCGGTCAAACTTTTCGAAAATTCAACTTTCGCTATTTCAAGCCTAATTCCTCTACCGACCTCTAAATAATTTTCCGGACACGCTCCTAAGTCCAAAATCACCATACAGAGCTATTGAAATCATCAAAATTCAAATCCGAGGTCGTTTACACATAAGTCCACATCCGGTCAACTTTTCTAACTTAAATTTTTAATTATGAGACTAAGTGTCTCGTTTCACTCCGAATTCCTTCCGGACCCAAACCAACTAACCCAGTAAGTCATAGAATAACTATAAAGCATAAATTGAGCAGTAACTAGGGGAACGGGGTTATAATGCTAAAAACGATCGGCCCAATTGTTACATTCTCCCCCTCTTAAACAAACGTTCGCCCTCGAACAGGTTTAGAATCATACCTGGAGTCTCTAATAGGTGTGGATATTTGTACGACATCTCCTGCTCAATCTCCCAAGTAGCTTCTCCGACTGGATGGCCTCTCTACTGTAACTTCACTGATGCTATGTTATTTGACCTAAGCTTTTGAACCTGTCAGTCTAAAATAGTCACCAGCTCCACATCATAAGTCTAATTACCGTCCAGCTGTACTGTACTGAAATCCAGAATATGAGACGGATCCCCGACATACTTTCGGAGCATGGATATATGGAACACTGGATGAACACCTGATAGACTAGGTGGCAAAGAAAGTTCACAAGCCACCTCTCCAATTTTCTTAAGTATCTCAAAAGGCCCAATATACCGAGGGCTCAACTTGCCCTTCTTCCCGAACCTCAACACACCCTTCATGGGTGAAATCTTGAGCAGAGCCTTCTCCCCAACCATGTAAACGACATCACGAACCTTCCTGTCGGCATAACTCTTCTGTCTAGACTGTGTCGTGCGAAGCCGTTCTTGAATCACTTTGACCTTCTCTAAAGCATCCTGAACCAAGTCAGTACCCAATAGCCTAGCCTCACCCGGCTCAAACCAACCCACCGGAGACCGGCACCATCTCCCATACAAAGCCTCATACAGAGCCATCTGAATGCTTGACTGGTAGCTATTATTATAAGCAAACTCCACGAGTGCAGAAATTGATCCCAAGAACCCCCAAAATCGATGACACAAGCGCGCAACATATCCTCTGATATCTAAATAGTGCGCTCGGACTGTCCGTCCGTTTGAGGGTGAAATGATATACTCAACTGAACCTGTGTGCCCAATTCTCGCTGCACTGCTCTCCAAAACTGTGATGCAAACTACGTGCCCCGATTTGAAATGATGGACACTAGCACACCGTGTAGGCGAACAATCTCGCGAATAAAATCCCAGCCAACCGCTCCGAAGAATAATTAGTACCAACTGGAATAAAATGCGCAGATTTGGTCAACCGATCCACAATCACCCAAACAGCATCAAACTTTCTCAAGGTTCATGGAAGCCCAACTACGAAATCCATGGTAATACGCTCCCATTTCCACTCCGGAATTTCAAGTCTCTCAAACAATCCTCCCGACCTCTGATGTTCATACTTCACCTGTTGACAATTTAAACACTGAGCTACAAACCCAAATATATCTTTCTTCATTCGCCTCCACCAATAGTGCTGCCTCAAATCCTGATATATCTTCACGGCACCTGGATGAATTGAGTTCCGCGAACTGTGAGCTTCCTAGAGAATCAACTTACGCAAACCATCTACATTAAGCCCACATAGCTTGCCCTGGATCCGTAATACACCGTCATCTCCAATAGTGACTTCCTTGGCATCACCGTGTTGAACTGTGTCCTTAAGGACAAGCAGATGGGGATCATCATACTGGCGCTCTCTGATGCGATCATATAAAGAAGACCGAGAAACCACACGAGCCAAAACTTGATTCCTCTCGGAAGCATCCAATCTATCAAACTGGTTGGCCAAGGCCTGAACATCCAAGGCTAAAGGCCTCTCCGTTACCGGTAAGTATGCTAAGCTGTCCAAACTTTCCGCCTTACGACTCAAGGCATAGACCACTACATTGGCCTTTCCGGGATGATAGAGAATGGTGATATCATAATCCTTAAGCAACTCTAACCACCTCCGCTGCCGCAAATTAAGATCTTTCTGTTTGAACAGATGTTGTAGACTACAATGATCGGTATATACCTCACACTGGACACCGTACAAGTAATGCCGCCAAATTTTCAAGGCATGAACAATAGCAGCTAACTCAAGGTCGTGGACCGGATAATTCTTCTCATGTACCTTTAACTGTCTTGATGCATAGGCAATCACCCTACCATCTTGCATAAGCACTGCGCCGAGACCAATACGCGACACGTCATAATACACAGTATAAGACTCTGAACCTGTAGGCAACACCAATACTGGAGCTGTAGTCAAAGCTGTCTTGAGCTTCTGAAAGCTCTCTTCACACTCATCCGACCACCTGAACGGAGCACCTTTCTGGGTCAATTTAGTCATAGGCGATGTAATAGACGAGAATCCCTCCACGAAGCGACGACAATAACCGGCCAAGCCGAGAAAACTCCAAATCTCAGTAACTGAAGATGGCCTGGGTCAACTCTGAACTGCCTCTATTTTCTTCGGATACACCTTAATTCCTTCACTGGACACTATATGTCCCAAGAATGCCACCGAATTAAGCCAGAACTCACACTTAGAGAATTTGGCATAAAGTCTCTCCTCTCTCAGCCTCTGTAATATAATATGCAAGTGTTGTGCATGCTCCTCCTGGCTATGTGAGTACACCATAATATCATCAATAAATACCACTACAAATAAATCAAGATATGGCTGGAATACACTATTCATCAAATGCATAAATGTTGCTGGGCTATTGGTTAGCCCAAAGGATATCACAAGAAATTCATAGTGGCCATAACGAGTTCTGAATGTTGTCCTTAGAATATCCGAATCCTGAATTTTCAACTGGTGATACCCAAATCTCAAATCAATTTTAGAGAACACCCTCGCTCCCTGAAGCTGGTCAAATAAGTCATTAATACGTGGCAAGGGATATTTATTCTTGATTGTAACTTTGTTCAAATGCCTATTATCGATGCACATCCGTATAGTACCATCTTTCTTTTTCACAAACAGAAATGGTGCACCCCAAGGTGACACACTAGGCCTAATAAACCCCTTTTCAATCAGTTCCTGAAATTGCTCTTTCAATTCTTTTAACTCAGCTGGTGCCATACGATACGGAGGAATAGAAATGGGCTGAGTGCCCTGCACCAAGTCAATACCGAAATCAATATCCCTATCGGGTGGCATACCCGGCAGGTCTGCAGGAAATACATTCGGAAAGTCTCGCACGACCGGTACTAAATCAATAATAGGAGTATCTGCATCAACATCTCTCACAAAGGCCAAATATGACAAACATCCCTTCCAACCATACGTTGGGCCTTCAAATAAGAAATTACCTTGCTAGGAATAAAATCTAGAGAACCTCTCCATTCAACCTTTGGCAACCCCGGCATTGTCAACGTCACGGTTTTTGTGAGGCAATCTAGAATAGCATGACATGGAGACAACCAATCCATACCCAGGATTACATCGAAATCAACCATACCGAGTAATAAGAGATTAACTCTAGTTTCCAGTTCCCCAATAGTTACCACACACGACCGATACACACGGTCCACAGTAATAATATCGCCCACATGTGTATATACATAAACAGGTGAACACTAAAGACTCACGTGGCATATCCAGATAATGAGCAAAATACGATGATACATATGACTAAGTGGAACCTGGGTCAAATATTATAGAAGCCTCCATGTGACACACTGAAACAATACATGTGATCACTGTATCTGAAGCAACAGCATCTGGCCTGGCAGGAAAAGCATAGAATCAGGCTTGATCACCACCTGACCGGCCTCCCCCTCTTGGGCGACCCCTAGATGCCTGACCCCCACCCCGAGCTGGCTGGGCGGGTGGTATAACTGCTGGTGCTGGTGCTGTTGGTCGAGAACTCTACTGTAGAGCCCCACTCAACAGTCTGGGACAATCTCTCTTGAAATGACCCAATTCTTCGCACTCGAAACAACCCCTCTTCTGACAGAACTGTTGTTCCTGATAACCCGGGGAATTACCTGTAGAAGCCTGAGCGGACGAGGCATGATGAGAACTCTGCGCTGGTAGTGCACTGAATGAAGACTGGACTGAGTGAGCACTATAAGAACCATGTCTAGCTGATGTACCACGATGAGCTGGATGAGTCGCTTGAGCGTGTCTGAAAGAACGACCCCTACCGCGGTAAAATTGACCACCTAAAGGAACACCACTGAAATCACCTGAACCACGAGGCCTCTTATCCTCCCTCTCAACCCGTTCCTGACTGCGAACCATCTCAATCTGACGAGCAATGTCGACAACCTCGTCGAAAGTAGCACCAGACACTCTCTCTCTAGTCATGAGTAATCACAGCTGAAAAGGGAGGCCATCTATGAACCTCCTGATCCTCTCCGTGTCTATGGGAATCAACCAGATAGCATGGCGGGCCAACTCTGAAAATCTCATCTCATACTGCGTCACGGACATATCACCCTAACGAAGTTGCTCGAACTGCCTACGCAGCTCCTCTCTGCGAGACTGATACTTCACCAGGACTAGACTGGAGAACTGCTTCCAGGTAAGGGGTGCTGCGCCGACCGGCCTACACCTCTCGTAAGCCTCCCACCATCTGAAGGCAACCCCATAAAACTGAAAAGTAGTGAACGAGACCCCACTGGTCTCTAGAATACCCGTTGCCTGAAGCATCCGTTAACACTTATCCAGAAAACCCTAAGCATCCTCTGACTCAATATCGTGGAGGTCTAAGTCTCTCAAATCTCTCAAATCTCCTCTACTCATCGCCTGCCATAACAGGAACTACCGGGGCCTGAGAAGCTGCAACCGGTTGGGCTGGTAGTGCCCCTGGTATATGAAGTCCCTGCACTACTTGGTCTGGAGTACGGGCAACAGGGGTATGAGTACCTCCCCCAGCCTGAGAAGTGGCAGGTGCGGCTTGAGCCGAAACCACCTGAGCAAGGCCAGTGCAAACTGTTAATATCTAGGCCAAAGTCTCCTGAAAGCTTGGAATCTCAATGGACACAACTGGTGCCTGAGCTGGTCCTGTCGGCTCAGCTATATCTGGCATCTGCTCCTGAGCTGGAGCAACTTTTGGTACTACAGGTACTGGTCCAACTGTGGAACGAGCTACACCTCGACCTCTACCTCAGCCCCTGCCTCTACCACGGCCTCGGCCTCTCGCGGCCCTAACTGGTGGCTGACCATCCGATCTGGTAGTACGTGTTCTCACCATCTGTGAGAGAATAGAATAACATAAATTTAATTTTCGGAATCAACAATTTCGCACGACAGAATACAAGAAAGTAAAATTTTCCTAAGGGTTTTGTAGCCTCTCGAAGATAAGTACAGACGTGAGACCTGCTCATGACTCGTGAGACCTATGCAACCTAGACTATGATACCAACTTGTCACGACCCAAAATCTCAGCCGTCGTGATGGCTCTTATCTCAATACTAGGCAAGCTGACAATCTCAATAAACTCCCATATGTTTTAAGTTTAAAAATTTAATATTTAAATATAATCCACACATCTCGCAAATACCAATACAAATACTCCCAAGACCTGGTGTCACTGAGTACATGAGTATCTAGTATGAATACAAGTTTGAAAAATACGGTCTATAATAGTCTAAGACCAAATACATTAAACAAGGAGGGTGTAGTATCCGAAAATAATCACCCGTTATATCCGAAAATACGTGGATCTGCACACGAAGTGCAGGGTGTAGTATGAGTATAATCAATTTAGTAATTCCACGAAGTGCAAGTAACAGTAATTCCACTCAGTAATTCCACGATCTACACACGAAGTGCAAGTAACAGTAATAAATAAGGAATTGAAGATAGTGACGAGCTACACAGTTATAGTTCATCTTCAGTAATTCCAACAGAAAGTAGACATGCTTTCAAATCCAGCAGTTTAAGTCAAATCAATTTATACAGTTCAACTTCATGTAATCCGGATATAAAATCTTTCAGAGAATTTTACAACAATGACAAATAGCAACTAAATGCAACAACAAATGAAAAGCAAGTACGGCCTCTCAGGGCAACAGTCACTCCACTCGTCACAACAACTCAACCACTCGGCTCTCAGCCCTCAGCACTCACACTCAATGGGTATCTGCGCTCACTGGGAGTGTACAGACTCTGGAGGGGCTCCTACAACCCGAGCGCTATAATCCGCACGGATTACTCACGTGTTATAATATCCTACACGGACAACTCACGTGCTGTAATATTAATACCTCACCGATAGGTCCTCGGCGTTAAACAGTCATCAACCTCTCTAGTCTTTCGGCTCTCGGAAATCACAAAGATCAGCCCAAACAAAGATAACATAGTGTATCAACAAAATCAAGAAAGACTGAGGTATGATACATAAGTAAAATCATGACTGAGTACATGACAATAATTAGCAAATAATTCAACATGTACGTGACCTATGCGGGTCCTAATAGTACTATCAGATAGCCTAAGCATGATTTCTAACATGATTTACAGTCAAATTTCTTTAACACATAGAGAGCATATAGCTAACAACAAGTTATTCAACTTTACAGTTTCAAGGACGGACCAAGTCACAATCCCCTCGGTGCACGCCCACACGCCCGTCACCTAGCATGTGCGTCACCTCCAAAATAATCACATGGAGCTGCTTCTGCGAGCTAGGAGCCGCTTCTGTGGGCTCGCATTTGGGAGGCTAGATCCGCTTCTGCGGAAAGCTCACTTCTGCGATGGTTGGTGCACACATGCGACTTCGTACCTGCGATCAAACCTCCGTAGGTGCAAAATTACCAGAAGCAAAAATTCCAGCAGTGGTTTTAAGTCCGAATTTGATCCGTTAACCATCCGATACTCACCCGAGGCCCCCGGGACCTCAACCAAATATACCAACAAGTCCTAAATCAACATACGAACTTAGTCGAGTCTTTAAATCACTTCCAACAATACTAAAAACACGAATCCCACATATATTCAAGCCTAATGAACTTTGAAACTTCCAATTTCTACAAACGACGTCGGAACCTATCAAATCACGTCTGATTGACCTCAAATTTTGAACACAAGTCATAAATAACATAACTGAGGTATTTTAATTTTTAGAATCTGATTCCGACCCCGATATCAAAAAGTCAATCCCTCGATCAAACTTCCCGAAAATTCAAGTTTTGTCATTTCAAGCATGATTCCTCTACCGACTTTCAAATAATTTTTCGGACACGCTCCTAAGTCCAAAATCACCATACGGAGCTATTGAAATCATCAAATTTTAAATTCAAGGTCGTTTACATATAAGTCCACATCCGGTCAACTTTTTAACTTAAATTTTCAATTATGAGACTAACTGTCTCGTTTCACTCCGAATTCCTTCCGGACCCGAACCAACTAACCCGATAAGTCATAGAATAACTATAAAGCATAAATTGAGTAGTAAATGGGGGAACAGGGCTATAATGCTAAAAACGACCGGCCGGGTCGTTATAAGTATATTATACTGGAGTTACAACAAAGTATACTGGAACTCCAAACTCCAGTATAATATACTGGAGTTCCAGTATACTTTGCTGGAACTCCAGTATATTATACTGGAATTCCAGTATATTACGTTGGAGTGTTTTCGGATTTTGAACAGTGTTTTTGTTCAGATTTATCTTTAAATGAAAAGTGGCTAAATTTCGATGACTTTTTGAAATTGTGGCTATTTTTGAATGACCACTTATAAATCTGGCTATTTTTGAATTTCTCCCCAATTTCCCAGATTGGAAAAGAAAATTGTTATCTGGCGAGGTGTTTTCTTCCTTTTTTTTCTTAAGAGATTTTACACAGTGCAATACTTGTTTTAAAAGTATTATCACAAATAATATGACTTATGATTTATTTCAAAAATAACATATTTATTTACGGTTATGGCATATTTTAAAATTTTATAAAATAAATACTAACCCATAAATTGAGATACGGAAAAGGGCCAAATATACCCATGTACTATGAGAAAAGTTTAATTATACTCTTGGTTATACTTTGGGTCCAAATATACCCTTGTCGTAAAACTATTGGTTCAAATATACTTATCTTTTGTTAAGTTTGTCCAATGTGGACATCCAATCCTACGTGGCACTGACATTTAATGAGGTGGATGCCACGCGGCATGCTACCTCAGTGCCCCTAACCCATTTTATCCCCCCTCCCCCTCCCTCTATTTATTTTTTCACCACTAACGTTTTCTTTTCCTCCACCACCATAATCGGTACCATGGAGAATATTGAATTTTTAGCTAGTTAACTCAAATCAAATCGGAGTATTTGAACAATATGAGACTGAATGTTGCCCATCTGCAAATGCTTTGAGCACCTGAATTTGCAAAAGAATACTTCAATTGATCACCCCCAATATCAAGCACACTAGTAGTAGATAAAGAGATTATCTAGTTTCTCGAGTAAGAGAACTTCACCTGAAATTCGAGAAGCTTCATATTGTATTGAATCCAATACGAGCGATGAGTGGAGAAACAAACATATATAAAAGACTAAACTTTGAAATACAATATTATTCATTGTGGCGATAATGGTGGTAATTATAGCGGAGGGGAAAAAAATTTTAGTGGTTAAAAAAAAATAGAAGTGAGAGGTAAAATAGGTTTGGGGCACTAAGCTGGCATGCCACGTGGCATCCACCTCTTCAGATGTCAGTGCCACATAGGAATGTATATCCACCTTAGACAAAGTTAAAGGAAGATGGGTACATTTGAATTAATAGTATAATGGTAGGGGTATATTTGAACCCAAAATATAAGAAGGGGTATATTTAAGTCTTTTCTCATAATACAAGGGTATATTTAACCCTTTTCCAATTGAGATATCAATTTCGATCCTTATTAATTTTTTCCTTTTCTCTCTTAATTATAATGGAACTATTCCATTTTCACTCAACATTTATCAGTATCTCTCAATTCAAAGAACTCTATCAAAACGGGATAATTATTTCAAATGAGGCATTCGGTTGAATCTGATGTATATTTTATATAAATAAATATATAACCGATATGATATATTTTACATAAATATAGATAAATTATACGTAGAATATAAAATAAGTACATATGTAAATTATATATTACAAAAAATATTCTTGATTAATTCTAAGATTATATAATATTATTAATTATACATGGTTTATACTGTATAAAAATCACAAATATCCCTAAGATTGTAATCATACCATACATATATACGATTTTATAATGTATACTTACCACATATATATCTTACATTTCCCATGAAATAATATGTATTTTAATATTTTCAGAGTATACATTATGTATACGGTAAACAAATAAATATATATAAGTGGTATAACATATCCTTCATAAATACAACAACAACAACAACAACAACAACAATAACAACAACAAACCGAATGTAATCTCATAAGTGGGGTCTGAGAGGATAGTGTGTATGCAGAACTTACCCTACATTTAAAAAGGTAGAGATGTTATTTCATATAAACAAATATAAATGAAATACTTGGTTTATACAGCATAACTTTGCTAGGTTTAAATGAAATCTTGTTACATAAAAAGAAAATTGCGCAATTGAAATATGTATAAATCATTGGATAGAATTATTGTACAAAGCTAGGGAACGGAAATTTAGGAGCTTATGAGGGGCTTTAGTCACAGTTGTAAACTAACAGCGAAGCTAGAAAACTGAAATTTAGGAGCTTTTTGGGGATTTTATGTTAGATTTAATTAATCTTTGCTATACAATGTAAATGAGAAATTGGTGCTAACGAAATGCTAATATATTTTTAACTTGCATCATTATGAAAGTTTCCTTTTATTAATTACACTGTGTGTCAGGGCAAGTCTCTGTCCTAATTTCCCGAAAAGAATACTATTTTAATTTTTAAAAATTATTTTAAAAATCTTGATTTACGATTAATAGGTGGGTGTGGTCCCTATTGAGGACAAGATGTGAGAAACACGGCTCAGGTAGTTTGGTCATGTGAGGAGGAGGAGCACAGACGCCCCGTTGAGCAGGTATGAGAGGTTGACATTGGAGGGCCTACAGAGAGGTAGAGGTAGGCCAAAGAAGAGATGAGGATATGTGATTAGACAAGACATGACACAACTTCAGCTGACCGAGGACATGACCATTGATAGAAAGATATGAAGTTGAGGATTAGGGTAGTAGAGTAGGCAGTCTAGAGTGTTCATAACAGTAGTATTGACACGCAGTCTCGCTTTCTGTTGGTAGTAGGTTTTTATGCCTAATCGTTGTTTTCTTTCATTGTTGATCACCTTACTATATTGTTTTTATTCTGCTTTTATATGGCTTTTTGGTACTGTCCCTTCTTGTCTATATTTTCATTAATGTGGTGCTTATTCTTTCCTAAGCCGAGGGTCTATTGGAAACAACCTCTCTATCCTCACAAGGTGGGGTAAGGTCTGTGTACACACTACCCTCCCCAGCCTCCACGGTGTGAGATAATACTGGAGATTTTAGCCAAAATTATCCCTTATTTTTAGGGGTAGGTATAACTTTGTCCTCTAAATATAACCCTTAGCACTATTTGTCCTTTGAGTTTACAAATCTTGAGCACTTTTAGTCTCACTAACAAAAAATCATAACTTCAGTTAAAAAACTAACAGAATATTTTTTATAAAATGTGTAATGCTAAAAAAGCCTTCAAACTGCAAGTGTATTAGCACTTCAGTGGCAAAAATCAGCACTCCAGCAAAAAGCATTCAAAGTGCAAAGCTATCTGCATTTCAGCAGCCAAATTCAGCATTTCAGCACAAAATCAGCATTTCAGCAGCAAAATCAGTATTTCTGCGGGAAAAATACAGCATTCCAGCATTTCAACATCAAAAATATCAGCATTTCAGCAACAAATCAGTATTTCAGCAGCAAAAATCAGCATACCCATTTCTATATACGAATCCAAATGTTCAAAGTACACGTCAACTACCCGATCACTGGGAGTATTTTTTGCAACAACGGCAACTTCCTTATCAGTTGAAACTAGCCTCATTTTGTCACCTAGCCTCCTGGACTTGTGCCAAAAGGTTACCGAGTCATTCCCATAACCGCATAATTCAGCCATAGATTTGAATATCGATAACTTTAGTTCAGCCCCATTAACATAGTCAATAAAGTCCATTCTGCCCCCAACATAATGCCTTGTGGGCTTGAGTTTCATTAAACCACCATGTGTTATTTTAATGATAAAATAATCTAACTCAGTACAAAGGATCTGCATAAACAAAAAAAATTAAAAGTTTATGTAGACATACTATATGAAAAAGGACTGCAATTACAAAGGCTATGCAAAAGAATAACTTCAAAAATTCGAGATAAGGACCACAATATTATAGAATTTCAAAAGACAGTAAAGTATTGTACAAATGGTGGAGATTTCGAAAACAAATTAAGAAGGAATATTTGCAAAATACAAGTAGTAAGAACACTCACTATAACTAGGGTTTATTTCACCATTGCTCCAATAATCATTGCTGGGATCGCAAGTAGTAAAGACTTGAAATGTAATCAAGAATGCTAGGGTTTTTTTACCCACTGTAATAGAGATAAAATGAGTGAATTGGAGAAGGGAGGCTCTTGAAAAAGGAGGAAAATCGACTGAATAGGGAGTGAAAGAGCGGGTATTTCTTTCCCGCATCACGTGCAAATCACGTGTTATTTCTCTGTTGGGTTTTTAACGGGAGTGAGTATTCCCTGTTAGTGAGACTAAAAGTGCTCAAGATTTATAAACTTAAAGGACAAATAGTGCTAAGGGTTATATTTAGAGGACAAAGTTAAACCTACCCCTAAAGATAAGGGATAATTTTGGCTAAAAACTCGATAATACTGGGTATGTTGTTGTTGTTGATTTACGATTAATGAGATGATTTTATACTATACAAATCTATATAGTTTATTTTGAACTTTTAAATATTTTTTTCTTTAAACTCCGTTTCTGGCCAAACACGACACATAAATTGATATGGATGGAGTACTAATTTTGTCCCAACTACCAGTCATTTATCCGATTTAGTCATATTTTCTTTTTACACAATAATCAAGTAAAAAATATTCTCACTTAAACCAATCCAAGAATCTATAAAAGCATAAATGAAGATAATATCATATAGACCAACGTTTAAAGCTAAAGTTTCATACTATTATATCTTAAGAGTCTACCAGAGCATAATATAAGGAGATTACATATAGTATATCTTAGGCTGGAACTCTCATTACACCAAGAAGAAGCTAAATAAAGTGATTCTAGAATCGAACGCAATTTTGAAAAAGACCTTAAACCCAATCATTATTTAACCTCAAGCTCCTAAATCTAAAAATCAAAATTCAATAAATTTTGTAACTCGAAGAAGGTGTTAAAAATCTTGTTGATAACACTTGTGTGAAGCTTATATTAAATTTTAAACTCATTTAGGGCTGCTTTGAAGAGTCGCTACTCAAAATTTAGAGTTGGTGTATCAAAGAAGAGCTGAAATGCAGTGTATATTTGTGTATATCCTCATGTATATCTATTTATCCCGCATATAGTGTATATATTACTTGTATATTATGTATATTTTTTATATTCATGAAATATGTATATGACTTATCATGGTGATTTTTTTTTCAAGTTGATTTCTTAATTTATAACGACCCGGCCGGTCGTTTAGTGTATTTGAGCCCCGTTTCTCCATTTGATGCTTCTCGTATGTGTGTTTGTTGTTTTGTGACTTGTGGGGATGATTGGTTTGACTTCGGAAAGGTTTGAGAGTGATTTGGAATACTTAGTGTCATTTATGGAAGCATAAGTTGTAAGAGTTTATCAAGGTTTGACTTTTGTGTGAACCGCCTCGGATTTCGTATGGTCATTTTAAATGTAGGCGTGTGCTCGGATTTAAATTTGTAGTTACCTAGGATGTTTTGGTGCTATTTGTCGAAAGTTAGCAATTTGCAGGATTGAAGAGTTTATAGGTTTGATCGGGGGTTGACTTTGAAGTTATAGGATTCGGATTTTGGTTTCGGAAGTGAAATAAGTTTGTTTTGTCATTTAGTACTTGTACGCAAAATTTGAGTTTAATCCGGATTGATTACCCTTGAAATGTATGCTTGGTTCGAAGTTTTAAAATTAATGAACTTAAGAAAAGCTTAACATGTGTTTTGATTGTCGATTCTTGATTTTGATGTTGTTCATCGCGTTTGGAGCATTTGAATAAGTTTGGATTATGTATTGGAACTTGTTAATATGATTGAACGGAATCCCGGTGAGCTCAGGCGTGTTTCGAGGTGGTTTCAGATCATTTCCATGTGTTTTAAGGCATTGGATTTTTGCTGGTGTCTTATGTCCTTCGCGTTCGCAATGAAGGTCTTGGGTGCTGGGGATTTTGCACTTCGCATTCGAGGAGGAACAGTTTCATTCGTGAAGAAGGGAGTTGAGATGGGCAGTTGGCCTTCGCGCTCGCGAGGCTTTTGGGTGCGTTCACGTCGAGGAAGGGGCCTTTGCCCTTCGCGTTCGCGAGACTCTTGCCGCGTTTGCGAAGAAAGTTTTTCTGGGCAATGGTTTTTGTGCTTCACGAATGCGACGCACGTGCCGCGTTCGCCAAGAGTATGCCTGGGCAGAGTGCTTAAGATTAAGATTTTGGGATTTTACCCACATTATCATATTTTGAGCCCTAGACTTCGAGAGTGGAAGATTTTGAAGAGCTACTTCACTACATCATTGCAGGTAAGCAATTTACACTTGGATTTGAATTTATATTATGATTTTTCATGGAATTCTATATCAAAAGCTTTGATTTTTTTTTTAAATTCAATTCCACTAGACATTGTGCCTAGGGCTAGTTCTTATAAATATAAGAGAAAAGAGTACAACAACGGCGGGGGGGGGGGGGGGATAAACCTTACCTCCAATCCTATAGTGGATAGCCAATTGTTTGTCCAAAGTCAACAAACAATTGTATCATGTACAATGTGTGTAGCTAAACCTATAAATTGGTACCAGACCCCAAAAACAAATGTAACCTAGGTCAACTATGTAAAAAATGATGGAAGGACTCTTTTCATTTACAAGAGATCCTATTTCTAAAATTGAGCAAACTATCCCCAAGTAGAGTGACAAAGGGGTATACAAACGTGGTTGGGGAATAGTTCTATAGCACAAGAGACCTATCTTCATCATAGCTTTAACATGTAACAACCCGCCGGTGATTTTGAGTATTATAGCCTCATTTCCCTATTTATTACTTATATTATGCTCATTTGTTATTATGTGACTTGCCGGGTGGTTGGTTTGGTTCCGGGGATGTTTCGAAATGAGTTAGGACACATAGTCCTAAGGTTGGAAGCCTAAATTAAAAGAGTTGATCGGATGTTGACTTGTGTATAAATAACTCCGGAATGGAGTTTTTATGGTTCAAATAGCTTTGTAGGGTGATTTTGGACTTAAGAGTGTGTCCGGTTATTTATTTAGAGGTCCCTAGGTAATTTTGGCTTGAATTGACGAAAAATGGAAAAATAGAAGTTTGGAGAGTTGAAAAGTTTGACCGAGAGTTGACTTTGTGGTTACCGGGCTCAAATTTTGGTTCCGGAAGTTGGAATAGGTCCGTTGTATCATTTATGATTCGTGTACAGAATTTGAGGTCAATCGGAGTTGGTTTGGTATGTTTCAGCATTAGTTTTGGAAGTTAGAAGTTCATAAGTTCATTAGGATTAAATCGATGCTCGATTTGTGATTTTATTATTGTTTGATGTGATTTGAGGCTTAGAGCGAGTTCATATGATAGTTTAGGATTTGTTGGTATGTTTGGTTGAGGTCCCAGGGGCCTCTGGTGAGTTTCAGGTTGATTGCGGATTGAATTTGGCTTTGTAAAGCTGCAGATTTTGTAAGGCCCCGTAATTTTTTTCCTAAAAACCCGGATTTCGTGATGCCGAAGTAGGCATAGAGGTTAATAATAGTAGAAAAGCTCACCGCAGTTCGGACTTTTTGGATTGAACAGTGCGTTGGGGAGTTGAAAGAAATAATTTTGCAGAAATAGGCATTTATGTGGCCACATAATCACTCTGCGGGCCACAGAATGGCCGCAGAGTGAAGCACCCTTTTTGGCCAATTTTGAGGTGAATTCTGCGGCCAATTATGCGACCGCATAACCTTTTGTGAGCCGCACTTTGGCCGCATAATCATCCTTGGACTTTTGCGGTGGGAGATTTTGCGGCACATTATGCGACCGCAAAGAAGGTCTGTGGGCCGCATAACGGCCGCAGAGTGAAGCAAGCCATCCTAGTTTCCAGGGCCACTTTTCGCGATCATTCCGCGGACCGCATGTAACGACCCGACCGGTCGTTTTGAGAGTTATAGCCTCGTTTTTTCCCATTTCTACTTCTTTTTGTGCTATTCAGCTATATTATGTTATGTCGGGTTAGTTGGTTCGGGAGCGGAGTGGTTTCTGAGTGAATTGAGACACTTAGTCTCTTAAATAGAAACTTAAGTTGGAAAAGTCAATCGGATGTTGTCATATGTGTAAACGATCTCGGATTTGAATTCTGATGGTTCTGTTAGCTCCGTTAGGTGATTTTGGACTTAAGAGTGCGTCCGGAATGTGATTTGGAGGTCCGTGGTAGAATTAGGTTTGAATTGGTGAAATTGGAAATTTGGCGATTTCGGTTGGCAGTGAAAAACTTGATATCGGGGTCGGAATGGAATTCCGAAAGTTGGAGTAGGTTCGTAGTGTCATTTGTGATGTGTGTGCAAAATTTGAGGTCATTCAGATGTGGTTTGGTTGGTTTCGGCATCGGTTGCCGAATTTGGAAATTTAGAAGTTCTTAGGCTTGAATCCGAGGGTAATTTGATGATTGGATGTTGTTTTGAGTGATTCGAAGGTTCGACTAAGTTTTTATGTTGATATATGACTTGTTGGTATTTTTGATTGAGGTCCCGAGGGCCTCGGGGTGATTCCGGGTGGTTAACAGATTTGTCAAAGTTGGAATTTGCAGCTGGAGCTGCTGCTACTGCTATTTTCGCACATGCGGAAGAAAGCCTCGCAGGTGTGAGGCCGCTGGTGCGCGTGGGGAGTGCGCAGGTGCGGGCAACGCTGCTCCAAGGCTGGGAACACAGGTGCGAAGAATTGGCCGCATCTTCGAGCCCGCAGGTGCGAGGCCTTGAGCACAGATGCAGAGATGAGAATTTTGGGCTGGTTTCACAGATGCGCACCAGGGACCGCAGATGCGAGTCCGCAGGTGCAGAAGCTGGGGGATTAAGTGAGTTGCGCGGGTGCGAGAAAATGGCCGCAGGTGCGAAAAACCTGGGCAGAAACCATAAATAGAACCCTTCGCGATTTTGGTGCATTCTTCACCATTTCTATTCGGTTTTTGGACCTTTTGGGAGAGATTTGAAGAGGGAATCAAGGGGGTTTCATTGAGGTAAGTTACTTGAGCCCTAATACTTGTATATATGGTGATTTTCCGTTGTTTAATCATGGTAATTAGTGAAAATGAGGGGTTAGGGCTTGGAATGTTTGGAAAGTAATTTAAGGATTTGAAGGACCAAACGATGTCGGATTTTGATGAATTTGGTATGGTTAGACTCGTGAGTGAATGAGATTTCTAGTTTTGTAAATTTTGTCGGATTTCGAGACGTGGGACCGGGGGCCGGGTTTGAGCTAATTTCGGGTTTTGGTCTAATTTTGAAGCTTTTCTTGTGGAATTCATTCCATTAGCGTATATTGATGGTATTATACTGATTGTGAATAGATTTGGAGCATTTGGAGGGCGAGTCCAGAGGCAAGAGCATTGCGGGGTAGAGATTTGACCGGTTTGAGGTAAGCAACGATTGTAAATCTAGTCTTGAGGGTATAAAACCCCGAACTTTGTATCATTCTACTATTTTTAGTAACGCACATGCTAGGTGACGGGCGTGTGGGCGTGCACTATTGGGGATTTGTGACTTGGTCCATCCCGTAGTAATTGTAAAGTTGCATACTTTGTTGAAACCATATGATACTTATATGTTTTAGAAAGAATTTTTGTAAATTTGGTTGAATGCCATGTTTGGACCTTGCGCCAATGCTGTTTGGACCCTTAGGGGCTGTTTCTTACCATCCTCTCATTGTTTTCGATTGAAAATCTATACTCAGTCATATTTATACTTGTTTACCATATAACTCAGTTTTATGAATCTATTTTGATGCATATAAATGTTTTGGACCGAATGCCCTGTTTTACTGAAATGCCCGAGTGGCTTAAGAGGTTTATGACTGAGTGAGGCCAAGGGCCTGATTTGTGAGGATGAGTGTGGATCGGGGCTGCCCGCTTGCAGTATACTTTATTATTATGGCACGTGAGTCGTCCGTGTAACACGTGAGTTATCCGTGCAGATTATAGCGCTTGGACTGAAGGAGCCCCTCCGGAGTCTGTACACACCCCCAGTGAGCGCAGGTACCTACTGAGTGCGAGTGCCGAGTGCTGAGTGATTGGGAGGTATGAGTGATTGTGAGGTATGCCCGAGTGGTACGAGTGACTGTGAGGTTTGCCCGATGGGCTGTTTATGAGTGATGTTTTGCCCGAGGGGCTGTTTATGATTTCATCATTTTTGCTCACCTTTGTATTTTACCTCTGTTTGAAAACTGTTAAAAAATATCTTTAAATGATTTTTACTGGAACTGGGTTAAACGAGATGTTTTGATTCGAATCTTGATTTTTAAAAGCATGTGGTATTTTACTGAGATTTTTCGATATGAATATTATATTCTTTATTGCTCGTCACTACTGCTCAGTCTTTATTTATTGTTGTTACTTACTGAGTTGGCGTACTCACGTTACTCCCTGCACCTTGTGTGTAGATTCAATTGTAGCTGGTCACGGTAGTGGTTATTGAGTGTTCTGGTTGCAGATTCTTGGAGATAGCAAGGTAGTTGTTTGACGATCGCAGCCCCTACTCTTCTCCCTCTTATCTTCCTCTAGTTGTATTTAGCTATTTTTCAGGTTGAGTTAGCCTTGATATTGTTAGACAGATTGTAGTAGATGCTCATGACTAGTGACACCCCGATGTCGGGCTTTTCCTTCCGCACTTTTATTTTGATTGGAACTCCTTTACGAAGGTTTTTATGTTAAATAACCTTGAAATTATCTTTAAAATAAAAATATCGGTTTGTTTTGGAAATGAGTCGGCTTGCCTAGTTCCACGATAGGCGTCATCATGACAGGGGTTAGTTTTGGGTCATGACACCGTATAACCATTATGCGGTCACATATGCGACCACAGAACCTATTCTGTAGCTTTATTTTTGGGGGTTTTAAACCCGACCCTATTCTGTTAAATCACCTACCTTGGAGCATTTTGAACTTATTTTCTGAAATTTTTAGAGTGAGAGAGAGGATCCTAGAGGGAGAAAGTTATCTTCATCAAATTGCTCTTCAATTCTCACTTAAAACCTTAAAGATTATCAAGAGAGACACCTAGGTCTTCTTCCTAAGAGGTAAGATTCTATCACCCAAACTCTTAAATTTCAAAATGTAACTAGAATGGCCCATTAGTAAGGTAATTCATGGGGATGAGAGTGCTTACCTTGCATGTTTGTGTTCTTAAGGTATGTGGGGATGTTGTGAGTTAAAGATAGAAAATAATGGGGTGTGGGATGGTGAAGTCTTTCATAAAAGGGCCATGGAACCTTAATACACACATAGTGTTTGATAGAATGCTAAAGTGAGCTACAATTATGATCGTTTTCCTAATTTTGGGTTCAATTTTGTTATATTGCTAAAATAGATTGATGATGCTAATATTCTAGAACATCTTAGAGTTTTAAGAGGCTCGATTGAGGTATGTTGACTAAACCCCCTCTTCTTAGAATTGAATCCCACGGTATTCATGCAATCGACGTAAGTCCCAAATTGAACGTCCTAGAAATTACTATCCCGAATGTGCTTGCTTTGCAAATATATGTGAAATATGTATTCCCATGCTTTCATCATGTTATCTCGTCATCTGAGGAAATGTTCAAGACTTAGAATATGTGCTAATATGCCTAGACTTCAAGTCAAATTCGATTAAAGATTGTTACGCCAAATTGTGTGAAAAGCCTCTATGTGCCTTGAATTCTAAATTGCTCACATATGAAATAAAGTGTCTTGAATGAAAACCGCGTTGTTATTGATGATAATAATAATGTTGGATTGTGGAAAAGAACTTGAACTATGAAATAAGGCCAAGTGCCAAGAACGACTTTATAATTAAAGCCACTTGTGCCAATGTGCTGAAAAGATGGGAAAGAAATATGAAGTAAGATGATTGATTGAAATGGTTGATGTCTCGAATGAGATGTCTTAGCCAATCGGGCCGAGATCAAACTCCGTGTAATAACACAGTGGTATTGTGAGTGAAATTGTGAACTTGGTTGATGTCTCAAATGAGATGGCTTAGCCGATCGGGCCGAGATCGAACTCCGTGTAATAACACAGTGGTATTGTGAATGAAATAGTGAATATGGTATATGTCTCAAATGAGATGGCTTAGCCGATCGGGCCGAGATCAGACTCCATGTAAGAACACAGTGGTATTGTGGATTGTGATGTCTTTTGGACTGAGCAACGCCCCAACAACATTTATGCATCTGATGAACAGTGTATTCCAGCCATATCTAGATTTGTTTGTCATAGTATTTATTGATGATATCCTGGTGTACTCATGTATCCGGGAGGAGTATGCACAATATTTGAGGATTGTACTATAGAGGTTGAGGGAGGAGAAACTTTATGCCAAGTTCTTCAAGTGTGAGTTTTGGCTCATTTCGATGGTGTTCTTGGGGAATGTGGTGTCCAGTGAGGGGTTTAAGGTGTATCCAAAGAAGGTAAAGGCGGTTTAGAGTTTGCCCGGACCGTCTTCAGCTATCGAGATTCGGGGTTTTCTCGGGTTGGCCGTATATTGTCGCTTTGTGGAGGATTTTGTCGTCCATTGCAGTGCCTTTGACCAGGTGGACCCAGAAGGGTGTTCCATTCAAGTGGTCAGATGAGTGTGAGGATAGCTTTCAAAAGCTCTAGACTGCCTTGACCATAGCTCCATTTCTAGTTTTTCCTTCGGCATCGGGTTCTTATACAGTGTATTGTGATGCTTCTCAGATTGGTATTGGGTGTGTCTTGATGCAGGAGGGTAGAGTGATTTTTTATGCTTCATGCCAGTTGAAGCCTAATGAGAAGAACTACCATGTTCATGATTTGGAGTTTGCAACCATCATTCATGTATTTAAGATTTGGAGACATTATCTCTACGGTGTGTCTTGTGATGTATTTATGGATCATCAGAGTCTCCAGCACTTGTTCAAACAAAAAGATCTAAATTTGAGGCAGCGAATATGGTGGAGCTGCTAAAGGACTATGATATTATAATTTTGTATCATCCCGGGAAGGCCAATGTGGTGGCCGATGCCATGAGTAGAAAGGCGGTGAGTATGGATTTTATTCCGGTAGGTGAGAGACCGCTTGCATCAGATGTTCAGGCCTTGGACATTCAGTTTGTGAGGTTAGATATTTTTAGCCTAGTCGGGTTCTAGCTTGTGTGATTTCTCTGTCTTTCTTATATAATCGCATCAGAGAGCGTCAGTATGATGACCCCCATTTGCTTGTCCTTAAGGATACGATTCAGTACAATGATGCCAGGGAGGTTACTATTGGGAATGATGGCGTGTTGCAGATGTAGGGTCGAATTTGTGTGCCCAATGTGGATGGGCTACGTGAGTTGATTCTTGAGGATGCCCACAGTTCGCGGTACTCCATTCATCCGGGTGCCGCGAAGATGTATCAGGACTTGAGGAAGGACTATTGGTAGAGGGGAATGAAGAAAGATATAATGAGGTTTGTACCTCGGTTCCTAAATTGTCAACAGGTGAAGTACGAGTACCAGAGGCCGGGCAGATTGCTTCAGAGGCTTGAGATTCCGGAGTGTAAATGGGAGTGTATTACCATGGACTTCATAGTTGGCCTCCCATGGACTTCGAGGAAGTTTAATGCTATTTGGGTGATTGTGGACCGGTTGACCAAGTCCACACATTTTATTCTAGTCGGGACCACCTATTCTTTGGAGCGGTTGGTTGAGATATATATCCGCGAGATTATTCGCCTTCACGGTGTGCCAGTGTCCATCATTTCAGATAGGGCACACAGTTTACATCGCAATTTTGGAGAGCAGTGCAACGAGAGTTAGGCACACAAGTTAAGTTGAGTACAACATTCCACCCTCACATGGACGGGTAGTCCAAGCGCACTATTCAAATATTAGAGGATATTCTACGCGCTTTTGTCATGGATTTTGAGGGTTCTTGGGATCAGTTTCTGCCGCTCGCAGAGTTCGCCTACAACAACAGCTACCAATTGAGAATTCAGATGGCTCTATATGAGGCTTTGTATGGGAGACAGTGTTAGTCTCCTGTGGGTTGGTTTGAGCCTGGCGAGGCTAGGCTATTGGGTACTAACTTGGTTCAGGATGCTTTGGACAAAGTTAAGTTGATTCAGGATCGGCTTCACACGGTGAAGTCTAGGCAGAAGAGCTACACCGATCGGAAGGTTCGTGATGTTGCTTATATGGTGGGGGAGAAGGTATTGCTCAAGGTTTCACCCATGAAAGGCGTTATGAGGTTTAGGAAGAAGGGCAAGTTGAGCCCTTAGTATATTGGACCTTTTGAGGTGCTTGAGAGGATTGGGGATGTGGCTTACAAGCTTGCATTACTGCCTAGTCTATCAAGTATTCATCTAGTGTTTCATGTTTCCATGCTCCAAAAGTATTTCGGCGATCCTTGTCTTGTTTTGGACTTCAGCAAGGTTCGTGATGTTGCTTATATGGTGGGGGAGAAGGTATTGCTCAAGGTTTCACCCATGAAAGGCGTTATGAGGTTTAGGAAGAAGGGCAAGTTGAGCCCTTAGTATATTGGACCTTTTGAGGTGCTTGAGAGGATTGGGGATGTGGCTTACAAGCTTGCATTACTGCCTAGTCTATCAAGTATTCATCTAGTGTTTCATGTTTCCATGCTCCAAAAGTATTTCGGCGATCCTTGTCTTGTTTTGGACTTCAGCACGGTTTAGTTTGATGGTGATTTGACTTATGATGTGGAGCCGGCGGCCATTTTGGACAGGCATGTTTGAAAGTTGAGGTCAAAGAATATAGTTTCAGTGAGGTGTAGTAGATATGTCAGCCAGTTGAGGAGGCTACTCGGGAGACTGAGATGGAGATGCGAAATAGATATCCACACCTATTTGAGACTCGAGGTATTATTCTAGACCCGTTCGAGGACAAACGTTTGTTTAAGGGAGGGGGAGAATGTAACGACCCGGCCTGTCGTTTTGAGTATTATAGCCCCGTTCCCCAATTTATTGCTTATATTGTGCTCATTTATTATTATGTAACTTGCTGGGGTGGTTGGTTTGGTTCCGAGGATGTTTCAAAATGAGTTGGGACACATAGTCCCAAGGTTGGAAGCCTAAGTTGAAAGAGTTGACCGGATATTCACTTGTGTGTAAATGACCCCGGAATGGAGTTTTGATGGTTCTAATAGCTCCATAGGGTGATTTTGGACTTAAGAGTGTGTCCAGTTATTGATTTGGAGGTCAGTAGGTAATTTTGGCTTGAATTGGCGATATATGGAAAAATTTGGAGAGTTGAGAAGTTTGATCGAGGGTTGATTTTGTTGTTACTGGGCTCAAAATTTGGTTTTGGGAGTCGGAATAGGTCCGTTGTGTCATTTATGACTTGTGTGCAAAATTTGGGGTCAATCGTAATTGGTTTGGTATGCTTCGGCATTAGTTTTGGAAGTTAGAAGTTCATAAGTTCAATAAGCTTGAATCGATGTGCGATTCGTGGTTTTAGTTTTGTTTGATGTGATTTGAGGCTTCAAGCAAAGTCATATGATGTTTTAGTACTTTTCGGTATGTTTGGTTGAGGTCTCGGGGGCCTCGGGTGAGTTTTGGGTTGATTACGAATTGAATTTGGCCTTGTAGAGCTGCAAATTTCTGGTGTCTGGTTTCCTTATACGCATTCGCGAGAGGGGTTTCGCGTTCGCGAAGGGAATCTGGGAGGCTGGAGAAGTTTTCCCTTTGCGTTCGCGAGTAGAGGGAGGCGTTCCCGAAGGCTTGGTGAGGCTGTGCATTGCGATCGCGAGCATGGAGCCATGTTCGCGACAAAGAGAGGCAGGCTGGGGGGACTTCATTCATTAGACCTACGCGTTCATGATTATGGATTCGCGTTCGCGAAGTATGGAGTCATTTTTTCATCGCGTTCGCGTAAGAGAAACTTTTGGCAGTCGCGTTCGCAAAGAAGGGACTTTGGGTAGCAGTGTTAAATATCAAAATCGAGTGTTTGAACCCATTTTTCATATTTTGATCTAGAGACCTCGGATTTGGGTGATTCTTGAAGTGATTTTCAAGGAGTTGATTGGGGTAAGTGATTCTAACTCGGATTCGGTTGTTATACATGAATATAGCATTATTTTTACCATTTAATTAGTGTTTTGGGTTGGAAAAACTGTAGAAACTTCATAGGCTTTAATTGGAGGATTTGAAGGTCGAGTTGTGATCGGAATTGAGTAATTTTGGTATGGTTGAACTCGTGGTTGAATGGGTGTTCGAATTTTATTAATGTTGTCTGATTCCGAGATATGGGCCTAGGGTTGAATTTTTTTACTTGACCTTTTGACTTTTGTTAAAGAACTTAGCATTATCATATGGAATTGATTCCTATAGCTTATGTTGATTGTATCGAGTTGTTTGTGGCTAGATTCGAGTGGTTTGGAGGCTGATTCGCGAAGTAAGGTCTTGTTAGAGTTAGAGATTTTCACGGTTTGAGGTAAGTAACACTTCTAAACTTGGTTCTTAGGGTATGAATTCTTGAATTACATGTTATGTGATTTGTGTTGAGGCGACGCATATGCTAGGTGATGGGCGTGTGGGCGTGCACCATAGAAATTTTGACTCAGTCAATTTCGTGGAACTGTGTAGTCATCTAATCTGAGTATTATTCGTGTACTCTTCACGTGTTAGAGGAATTGAGATGTGATTCATGTTAGAAATCATGCTTAGGCTATATGCTAGTATTGTTGGGACCAACAGAGACATGTTGTTGTTGAATTACTTTCTTAATTTGCAATTATGTACTCAGTTAAATCTATCATTTGCATATCATATCTATGTCTCTGTTGACATTTATTGATACATCATATTGTCATTGTTTGGGCTGATTGTCATGAGATTTGTGAACCCGAGAGACTGGAGAGATTGATGACTGAGTGAGGCCGAGGGCCTGATTGTGAGTGATATTTATTGGATCGGGCTGCACGCCGTAGTAGGATTTATTGATTTATGCCATGATGGGCTTATTTTAGAGCTTGGACAGGATCCGCCCCTCCAGAGTCTGACATACCAGTAGTGAGTGCAGGTACCTACTGAGTGCGAGTGCCGAGCGATTGGGAGGAATGAGTGACTGGGAGGACTGAGTGATTGGGATAACTGAGTGATTGAGCATGCTGAGTGAGATTTAATACTCCGAGAGTATGCATATGACTTTATCACTGTGTTGCATTACAGTTGGCATGCATAATTGACATGTAGATATAGTGATGTATCATTCTTCATATGAATCATACTTGGCATATTTTATCCGCGTTGAACTTAAACTGTTAAACTTAAAAGCATGTCTATATTTATGTACTGTTTAAAATCTATATTTGGACTGTATCTGTTGAGCTCGTCACTGCTTTCAGCCCAAGGCTAGTCTCTTTACTTATTAAGTACATTGGGTCAGTTGTACCCATACTACACTCTGCACTTCGTGTGCAGATCTAGGTACTTCCGGGTACGGCGGCTGCTAGCTTTGGAGCTTTATCAGTTGGAGACTATCGAGGTAGCTTCCTTGGCATCTACAGACCTTGACACTCCTTTTTCAGTTATTTGTACTGTTCTATCTTTCTAGACAGTGTTTTAGCAGTCAGACTATGTTGTCATTTAGATGCTCATGTACTCAGTTACACCCGGATTTTGGGGGATTTTGTATTGCATCATGGTATATTTCCTTTTCAGTTATTTATGAGATTTTACTCTTAAGCTTATGTTATTATGTTTTCAAATTTAAAGATGCGTGGTTATTTCTCATTGTCGGATTGCCTAGTATTGCGATAGGCGTCATCATGACATGTGAGATTTTAGGTCGTGACATAACAATAACTAGAGATAAGCCAAAGTGAAGATAGGCATAATAGTAACCAAAAAAGAGTTGGCAGTAAGCTCTCTGTGTGTGATGTTGTTGATAGAAGAGATGGAGCACTGCATTTGTGAAGGTGGCTGTATGTTTTGTGCCCTCTGAGATGTCCAGTAATGAGTCTCAACAATGTGCACATGTAATGTGTGATCAATAGCACTGATGTAAGCATGTTGATTTGCTGGTGCCTATGACCAGGTGTGGTGATTTCTGCTTCTATGTGCCGTAGTGGTCACATGGGAGATGTTGATTGTTGTAGCATAGAGGACAACTAGGTTTGGGCCCCTAGATTTGTCCCCAAGGAATCTATCAGTCATGGATGATTGTTTGTGTGGATCAAAGTGGCACGTTCAGAATGAAAGGCCCATATAAATTGGTACACTTTCAGTAGATTGAGTATCTGGAATGTTGATACCACACACTAAAAGTGCAACAATGATCTAAGCATGTCCAGTGTACCTCCAAAAATCAACAAACATGTTAGAAGTAAAGGATTACCCTTTCTCTTCTCTAATGGAAAAGTGACATGGTAATGTTCTTTCTTGTCTAGGATTCTACAGTCAATTATGATTGTGTGGGACTGTTGTAAGCTCTAGTCATTTCTATCCTTATTCCTGTGAGTGTGGGACTCTACTCTCAGGTTCTTGTGGATTCATGTGATTTTGGATGTGAGTTAAAGCTGAGGAGATGAGAATGAAGTTCTTGAGGGTGAACAAGTAATGGCTCACAACATTTTTGAAGGAAAGTTTGATGTGATTCACTGTTCTGGGGAGTGAGCTGCTACTTTTTTGGCTTCCTGTTGTGGTTTCTGGACTGAGTAGCTGAATATTTATGTGTGTGTTCCACCTGCAGTTCATTAGATGAAGCTGATTTAAATGTGAATCTCCTTCTATGATCCTTGTTCTGATCCTTAAGTGAAAATGTCCATGTGTGGCAGTCCAGGCGTGATTTGCCTTGAACCATTGATGCACCCTCAGTAGAATAAACATTACAATTATTAATACCACACACTGAGGGGATATCAAATGGCTTAGCATGTATATGATGTGTTACCTGCAAAAAAGAAAACAGAGTTAGACGAAAACTGGGCATTTCTGCCCTTTTCCTTGATTCCATATTCAGTTTCAAGTTTTTGAACTTTTGCACTCAGGTTCTTGTGCTTTTTGAGGCACGAGATTAGATGATGTAAGTTATTGGCAAGGATATGGAACTGGTTAACCCCTACATCCAAGTTCTTATTTTTCTCTGAGACCTGGTTTGAGGTGGTGTGAGCTATTGGCCGGGAGCTAGTTCTTTGAAGGTGATGAATGGTTGATGTGAGTGTAAGTTGTATTGGGGTGGAGTATTGAGGGTGTGTTTGTTGAGGTGTTGCTATTGGAGGTATAGGTGAACAAAGAGTTGATGTTGCGAAATGATGTTTCAAGGGTGATATGGGGAGGTTATGTGTGAGGTGTAAGAGGATTGATAAGATGGTGGTTTGTTGACATTGTTGGTCCCTATCTCTCCCCTGTGATGGTGTTGCTTATTGTAATACAGGTTAACAAAGGTGCTCTTGTGTGAGTACTAAGGTGTTCTTGGTGGCTAATAGATGGTGTTCAACAGGGAGATTAACAACGTATGTCCAACTTCTTTGATGAATTTCCAACAGAATGAGTGTTGCACCCTATTTTGCACGAGTCAAAATAAGATGCAACTAGTGGTTTCCTTGTTGATGATAAAAGAGAGTCGCCACCTAATATTTAAAGGTATACTAGGGTACCTATTCAATTTTAAATCATGATCCTATTAATATGCTAACTAGTGAGATTTGGATAAGGGTTCTTGTTTTTCTAATGAGAAAGTGTTAAGAACCCCCTAGAATCTACCTAAGGCTCTATAGGACTTAGACTAGGTTTGAAAAATTAAATATCTATATTCTACTTAGTGCTTAAAAGTGTATGGCTTACCTTATGTCATGTTTTAAACTCTATCATTTAAAATGGGAAGTATATATATATACTTTAAAAAAAGAGAGTATAAGTTTATATAAAAGAAAGTCCTTTGAAATATCTATGTAATTGAAAAAGTTTTGGAAATGTGTTTATAATGCTTATACTAGCTAATTTTGTGAATATGTGGTTAAGTTTAAACTACTTGATTTTTGAAATAAGGTGGCTATCTGTGTAAAATAAGGACTATTAAGGAAATGAGTTTAGATATACCTTAGAAATTGATTTCAAATCTTATACCCACGTCCTAAAGAAAAATCGCTTGAGGATCTTTGATTTGCCGTTGTGTTCGTTTGGTTTATAGAAAGCCCAACTTAGAAATTTTTTTCTGATTTTGGTTTTTAGAAAGAGAGATTGTCGACCTTGCAAATCTGTTTTAGTTCTCAAATGGCTTCATGAAAACAGTTAGTGCGAGTGAGAATCGAAACTGGATAATAGAAATAATTAACAAATTGAAGTTATGTAACTACTAAAGAGATAGTACTTCTTTTATTTTACCTATAGTTTTAGGCTTCCCTAGGTTTCCTAGAATAATTTCGAGCGATAAAAGAAAAACATTCACTCAAATATTATCAGTGTTATATACACAAAGGTAGCAACATATTATGTAAAGCAATAAAAGAAGGGAATGGACTCATGATTTGGGCCTGAAGGAAGTTAGGCCCAGCGGTCAGCGAACAAGCGGCAGTAGCTTCAACGGCTCCAGATTCAAGCTAGAACTTGGGCCTGAGTCTTGAGAACTCAGTAGGCCCAGTTCGGTCACATGTGTAAAAAGAAACAGAAATACATTAGATATACGGCCCAATATGACACTTAAACACAAATCATATCAATGCAAGGCCAAGGCAGAACTATAACAAGTATTAATAATTAGGAATACAAATAAAACTAATGTGAAGTCAAAATAGAGTAAAGAAAATTACAGTGAAGCATTTTCTTTCATTTAACACTAACCATAAAGTGATTAGAAAATACCAATGATTAAGGGCTTAAGGTAAAATTTTATTCATGGCCAAAACACCCTTTGGATCCCTAGCACTTCAAAGTTTACAAGGGTCTCAGGGACCCCGAGCAGTACTGTGTCAGGGAGAGTATCTCAACCACAAACTAAATCTTGCTCCTAAATACCCTTAACCACTCACACTTACTCTTCCCTATAGGTTTAAGTGCCAATGAGGCATTGTAAGTTTCAATACAACAGTAGCAACAATAAACAAGTTTAAACATATGCACTTCTTATAGGAACTATTCAGAGTATAACAGATAACACTAGGGAGATTATAGCCCAGACACAAGTGTATGATATACTGTCAAACATGCTCAATAGTACTCAAAATATTCAATTACAAGCGCAGACAAATGATAAGAAGATTAACATTCTATTTTAGGAACTCAAACAATTAAGTCATGTGATTTGAGAGATAGAGAATATACATGTACATTAACCTTACTAATCCTATTGGCAAATTCTTACTTATGGAAATTCTTAACTGCAGTCATATATTTTATCTATGTTCACACTTAGTAAAAGTCTAAACATAGGTTAACACTTCATTTCTCACTGAGTATAGGAGTTAATGGTCCATTTCAGAATCCTTAAGGAATATCAACAGGGATACTTAAGCAAACAAATTGGTCCTTACTTAAACAAATATCATGATCTCTAAAGAAATCTCTCATTCATACTAGGACCATTAGAAGTTAATGCACAGTCTTACACTCAAACAGGGTAGATAAGCATCAGAGGATCTCTCCTAAGTTTATAAGTAAATTACAGTTGACTTATATGAACTTTAGTAAGGTTCAATGATGATGGAGGTACACGCATGAACATGTAAGACAAACAGAGGCCTATTTTAAACACGAGTGAGTGCAGAATCCTCAAGAGATGGTATTCAAATATATACATGAGACATTCCCGTCAAATAGTAACACTACAAACATGATTGAGCACCAAACAATATGGGATCAAGCTAACAATGCCATTATGGGGGTTCAGAACAGTGAGAGTTTTATGTCAAGTGAGCATGGTTCAAGTTAAATGTATTTAGTCTAACGTGATGAAGTTCAATGAAAACAACTCAACAAATAGTACTCAACCATAACAAATGCAACTCAATCTAACTTCTAGGCATGGCTTAAGCTAGGTAGATAGCAACAGATAAAACTAACTACAGAGATTTAGTAGAAGTTAGTCTAGTTACTTTAAGGCACTATTTTATACAATGAGAGTTACAGGTGTGATCAAACAGTTATGCAAGTTAGAAAACCTTTACAAATAGCGTCTCAAGAAATCTTAGAATCAATAGATACACATGTGAAGAAAGAAAACAACTCAAGCAACTGATATGCTTCAACTAAGATGCCAGCCTTATACTTCATATTCATTTAGTTCATTTTATCAGACAAAGGCTTCAAGTGAATGATATGTGTGATACTAAGGCAGAATTAGTGTAACAGACATGAAGATTACAGCAAAACATCAAATAAGTCTATAGTCGGAACAGATGTAGAAGGTCACTAAGGCCACTATAGACAATTATAGAAGCCTAATCACACAGATGGTTCAATCCACAGCAATACTCACCCAGGTCACACAATAAACGATTAGTATTGACTTGAATCACACAATACCAAAACATAACAGTCGACCGCAAACTGATAACAACTCATCATGAACAGAGACAATCAATTATAAACTAATGACAAATATTATAAACTAATGACAAATATTATAAACAGATATAATCAATAGAAAATAATAGTGTAGGCATGGTTTCTGTCACGATCCAAAATCCATTGAAGGTCGTGATGGCGCCTAACATCGCCGTCAGCAAGTCAACAGTGATTGATCAACTTAATTACCCATTTTTGTATTTTGAAATCATAATTTTGCTTAATTAAATAGTATGAAATAGATTTTTACAGAGTAAGTGATAATATTTACTCAATTACAATAATGAACAACCCGTAGTAACCCTCAAAATCCGGTGTCACAAGTGCATGAGCATTTTTCTAAAGAATATAATAATAATATAACATTTGTCTCGAATGCAATAAGACAGAATAAAATAAATAGTACAATGGAGACTCGGTGGACTGCGATGCGTAGCCCGAAATGCAGCTCACATAAAGTCTCCTCAATAGGTGCGCCTACGTGCCAAGGAGATCATCAATGAACCTGTCATATCTTGCACATTTAGTGCAGAAGTGCAGCATGATTACATAAATCAACGCGTACCCAGTAAGTATCTAGCCTAATCCCGGAGAAGTAGTGACGAGGGGTCGACGTCGACACTTACTACAGGTCCAAATAATTAATATGAGAATTCACAACAGGTATGAAGTATACAACTATAGTGAAGTAAATCTGAAATCTCATAATTTTTCAATTTATTCCCTTTAAAGCATAAATTTTCTCAATCTTGTATTCTTCCTTAATATCTCAGAACATGCCAAATGTCAATATCAAATAAATAAGAAATACCATAAAATGTTGGGCATCAGTGAAAAGTTTAGCTCGTGAATATTCGGACTACTAGCGATATAATGCATGATTCTGCCGAGGTCGTTCGGCCCGATCCAGAATAATATATACAATGCCGAGAGTCGAGCGGCACGAACCATAGATGCATATATATACTGTCGAGGTGTTCGGCCCGCTCCACAAGAAAAGGAAGGAAGTTACTGAATTACGAGACATATGTTTACAATCCAGCATATGAGCATAAAATGAATATAATCTTTACCATTTCTCAAATAACTCATTCAAAACTCAAAGTGTTAAGGCTTGGCCTAGTGTGCATATATCTATTTCTAAATCAATTTAATTTATAACTTCAATTAATTAAGCCAGCGAAATGACTTCACCTCATGCGTACGTAGCACCCAAAACTAGTTTCACATAACCATAAATATCACCTAGGGGTGGTTTCCCCCTCACAAGATTAGACATGAGATTTACCTCGCTCCGAAGTTCCATAACCGTCTCCAAAACCACTCTAACACCTCGAACCAAAACCCGTCAATCCAAAACTAGTCAAACAACGTGCAAACCAATCCAAATATACCCTAATAATAATTTAATAATTTATAGTGATTCCCAATTCCGCTCAAATATCCAACAAGGCCAACCCTCGGGCCAACGTGTCCGGATTCTAAAAATCTTCGAAGATAAACTTTACCCATAACACCACGAACTCAATTATATAATTTATACCTAATTTTATGTCTAATTTCAGGGTCAAAATCCAAATATAATAATGTATTTAACTCATAATGTGAAGAAAGCACTTACCCCATAATAGTTGATGAAGATGGCACTCCAAAAGTGCTCCAAAATCAGCTCCCATGGGCGAAATGTAGTGAAATTGAGCCAAGCCCTCATTTTAAAGAAACACACTGCCCAACCCGACCTTCGCACATGCGGTCTAATAGCCGCTCCTGCAGCTCCGCACCTGCGAAAAATCCATCACAGGTGCGGCTCTAACTCAACCCAGCAGCCTCCACTTTTGCGGCCCAAATAGCGCTTTTGCAGACAACAAGCGCTTCTGCGCTCGTGCACCTGCGTGCCAAAGTCTGCTCCTGCGGCCCCAGGCTTTCTTGGCCAATTTCGCTTCTGCGATCTCCCCTCCGCATATGCGGCTTCATAGGTGCGGACATTTTTTCGCACCTGCATTCCTGCCCAGCTCGCCCAGAACTGCTTCTGCGAACCTCTTGGCCACTTTTGCGGCTCCGCACCTGCAGCCAAAACCTCGCAGGTGCGGTTACACCAGATGCAAACAGCTTTAAGATTTCTCCCAAGTCCAAACTTGATCCGTTTTCAATCTGATTCGCACCCGAGGCCCCCGAGACCCCGTCCAAACATACCAACACATCCCAAAGTACAATACGAACTTAGTCAAGGCTTTAAGCCATGTCAAACAACATCAAAATCATGGATCGCACCTCGAATCAAACGTATAAATTTTCAAATTTTCCAATTCTATATCTTGTGCCGAAACATATCAAATCAATCCGAAATAACTTCAAATTTCGAAAACGAGTCATAAATGACATAACAAAACTATTCCAAGGCTCGAAATCCGAAATGAACATCAATAACATTAAAATCCACTTCAAGTCAAACTTAGGAATTTCTTAAACTTTTAAAATACCAACCTTCCTTAATAAGTACCGAAATGCTCCCGGGTGATCCGATACTCAACCCGAACAAACGCCCAAGTCCGAAATCATCATACAAATCTATTGGAACCTTCAAATCTCGATTCCGAGGTCGTTTACTTAAAAGTCACACCTTAGTCAATTCTTCCAACTTAAAACTTCCGAAATTAGAATTTTCTTTCCAAATCAATCCCGAAATTCGATTCCAACCGCACGTACAAGTCATAATACCTGAAGTTAAGCTACTCAAGGCCTCAAACTACCGAACGACATGCTAGAGCTCAAACTAACCGATCGGGTCGTTACAGTTTCAATTAAAAAAAATCAAAAGGAGAAAAGGTCAAAGTACACTGACCTTCCTTTGAGTAGCAAACTAAACAAGGATTCTCTTAGACATTTGGAATCAAAACTTAAACCTTAACCAGTGTAAACTCCGAACCGGAAAGAGAAAAGAAATTAGAACTCAGTTAAGAACCCTAGCCTTTGATTTTGCTACTTAGTACTGTAGGTGCAGTTAATGATACTTCTAAAGTTAGGTCGTGTTAGTAAGGGCATTGAAGTCTTCCTTTTATAGAGGCATTCAATGCCTTAGGTTTCAATAGATTCAAAACGATAGTAGAAGATGACGGAGAGTTGATAATGCAAGCAATATCGAGTGAAATCAGAGAAGAATAGAGGTGAAAGCAGTAGGTATTTTACCTAAGATGGGGCAATTGACTATTAAAGGAAAGAATCATCGGATAAAAGCCCAATGTCCAGAGTTCATTGCATTTGACCTCTGGACCTCGAATAACCATGATGAGGTTCAGAGATATGCTCATGCATGCTTCGATTTAACAGAGCATAAGAGAAATTTGGAGATTTGATGTTGCATCTTTGAGTCTAGGGTTTCAGATTAGGGATTTGAATTTTAAGTGATAAAACGGGAATGAAATCGGCGGGATTCGCGGTTATAGGGGCAATAAAGATGATTTACTGGTTGATTTATGACCTTGCACGAATTTGTGCAAGGTTTGTGATTGATTTGTCTGTGAGAGTTGAGAGGATAGAGAGATGAAGGGGAAAGGGGGGACGCCGAGTCAATAGAGAATGATTAGAGTTTTTTGGGTAGGTTAGGCCTTCTCTAAAGAGTTAAGAAGGATAGGAGAGATCTGGGCCATTGGATCTTTAGATCAACAGCCTTGTTAATTAAAGGATTAAAGGTTTAAAATGAGAAAAATTAGTGGTCGTTGGATTCTTGTAATCCAACAGTTAAGATAAAACACAATGAGGCGTTAAAATTAAAGGAAAAACGAGATGAAATATGGGTCGTTGATCAAATGAATTAACGGCTCATATGGAATGTATTTCTTGTGTGAGTGGTGGAGACGGCAGACATGGCACAAATTCATTGGCTCAATGGAGATGGCCCAGATCGCTAAGGTGGAATGGAAGGGGTGGACCTGGATTGGGTCAAATGGATTTGGTCCACTGTTTTGGGCTGAAATTAATTTAACAAATAGCCACATTGTATTTAATTGTGCAATTGTATTTGTATCCTTTTTGTCTTTAACCTTTTTAGAATTAATTTTAATAAAATATAGTAGAAATTATAATCATCAAATATACTACTAATTATTGTAATTAGTTAATTAATTATCAAAATATCTTACTTTCCTATTTGTGACACTAATTTTGAATTACTTTGAAATAGTAGGCTAATTTACCAAAATTAAGAAATAACTTATTAAATTAATTATAAACCTATGTAATGAAAATAAAAGTTATTTTAATAGTTTCAAAAAATAGTAAGAGTAATATGTTTATAATTATATAATACTAAATTATTAATTTAACTCCATTAATTACTTAATTTATATAAAAATAGGTATTATTAATTAGAAAATATTTTCAACATATTTATTGGAAATCAATAAGTATAAATAAATTAACTTTATAAAGGAGGGTCAAAATTGGTCGTCAACAATGAGCATAAAAGATACTAATATCACACATTGGATTTCCATCAAAGCTTTGAGCATCTTTATATACCTGCAAAACATAAGATTAGGTTAGCTAAAATCTTATGTGGATTCCTAGTGAACCACGTGCTGCATTGGCCAGAGTCTGTAGAGACCATGAAGTTGACTTGACCAATAAAGTCAGCTCCCAAGTGTTTGTGATAGTCAACCATATCCATTAGAGTCGTTGGAACTTGAAGCCATATTTGGAAGAGGCTGGACTCTGCTTGTTTTCTTGGGCCTGAAGGACGGGGTCCCCAATTGGTCAAGAAAAATTTAACCTCTAATGTGAGGGGTAGGTCAAGTGTGTTATAATAGTGTGTCAATTGGGGAAGATCATGGTTAAGTTTAGAAAGTGAATCAATAGGGAAGTTGCTTCTCTGTAGACATGTGTGCATTTGTACTTTTTCACATTGTTGGCATAGATTTTGTAGCTTCAGCAATTGCATGACTATGGTCCATGGAGGTTCTGAAGTATTGTTGACCTAATGTACCAGTAGAGAGGAATCAACTTCCAGGTGAATTATGTTGAAACCATTATCAATGCACCACTTGACCCCAATAGTAGCTACTTACGTTTCTGCTAAATTATTGGTTTCAACTCCAAGTAGACAGGCTATGGCATGAATAACTGACCTTGATAATCCCTTACAATGACCTCTGCTCCAATATTCAAGTGTTGGTGAGAGCATTACCGTTAGAGTTCAACTTTACAAGATTATTGTCAGTTTTCTCAGCAAATGTGTAGAGTTCGTTCCAATTATGAGGTCATTTAAAGTATGGATAGTTGGCTCTGAGAAGAAGAAAGATATCATAGTGGATGGAGAACAAAACTTCGGACATGGATGATCTCATGCTTCCATACTTAGCACCACATCTATTTTTTCACAAATTCCTACTGATGATAATAGGGATGGTATCCAGCAGTAGTTTCTGCACTTCATTATTACTCTTCAGCATCCACCATTTCATCAGAAGTAGTCTAAACAGTAGATCATTAATCTGAATTCCAAATATGCTTGCAAATTTCCTCCAAACTACTCTAGCAAAGTACCCTCTACTGAACATATGGTCGATTGACTCAACTTGTGGCCTGATGCAACACACACATCTAAAGACTATATGCCTTCCAAATAAAATCACTCTGTCATTTTTTGGGAGCTTATTTCTGTGGGCTCTCCATATACAAAAGGACCATTTGAATGATATTTTCTTATGCCATGTTTTGGTATTGGAGAAGAGGATCTGTTTCTTCTTTATGATGACATTCCTATCTGAAGCACATATATTTCTTGTTGTATTAGGTGTCCATATGGATTTGTTAGGGACTTGAGAGTTGAAATGGATTGGTGTTTGAAGGATTTGAGGGATTAGATGAGCTAGGATCAAAGCATTGAGTTTCTGAATGTCCAACTGCCTTGCATCCCAGAAATAGGAAACATTAACCTCACCAGGCCTTCCTCCTTCAGTTCTGAGATCAGCTAATAGACCAGTACCCAACCAGTTATCGTACCAAAAGTTGGAGCTGCCTGAATGAAGTCTCCAATGGACGTAATGCTCTGCTTCTTTTTAGTTAACCATCAGTCTCCTCCAAGCCTGAGAATGACCAGTGTCCCACTTTTTTGAGATAGGATGTGATCTCTAGCAATATTTAGCCATCAAGAAACTGCTCCACAGGGGCTGTTTGGTCCTATAATTCCATCATTGCTTGAATTACATACATTTGCACACATCTTGGATAGATCTGACCCCAATTCCTCCTTCATTTTGTGGATAAGACAACTTGCTCCATGAGGCCCAATGATACTTGTTTCTGTCTTTTCCCATACCCCAAAAGAATTGAGCAACCAATTTTTCAATTTGCTTGACTGTTTTAGGAGGAGAAATTGCTGAGAGGAGGTGGATAGGAAGGGACTACAATACATGTTTGATCAGTGTGAACTTTCCTCCATATGAGAGTAGTTTGCCTTTCCAGACTCTAATTCGGCTAACAATTTTGGAGATAAGACTCTTGAAGTGCATAATCCTCTTCCTACCAATGTAAAGTGGGCATCCCAAATAGGTGATGGGAGAGTCTTTTTTAGTAAAACCTATGATCTGTTAGATTACGTTGACACTATACTAAAAGACACAAGATGGGACCATGAAATGACTCTTGCTTCTATTAATCTTCTGACCAGATATGTGCTCGTACTTACTCAAGATTGTCATGATTTTATTGAGGGAGTATCTGCTTCCTGAGGTGAAGATGATAATATCATCTGCAAAGTTGAGGTGGTTGATTTGAGGACCTCTTTTCTCCATGTAAAAACCATTAAAGAATTGGTTATGAGTGAGATTATTAAGCATCCTGGAAAGGAGTTCAGCTCCAATGATGAACAAGGCTGGAGAAAGTGGATCACTTTGTTTTAGACCTCGAGTAGATTTAAAAAATCCATGCTTGGTGCCATTGACAATGACTGAATACTAATTGTTGGACATGGTCCTCCAGACCATGTAAATAAACATTTCACAGAACCACATTCTTCTCAATATTATACAAGTGAAAACCCATAAAAATTTGTCGTAAGCTTTGGCCATGTCAAGATTGATCACAACATTGTGCCTTGAACAATTTCTTGTGCTAATATGATATTCTCCGAGATGATCCTACCCTTCATAAATCCAGATTGGTTAGATGAAATGTTCTTAGAAAGAATAGGTGCAAGTCTGGTATAGATGCATTGAAGATGATTTTGTTAATAAAATTGCTCAAACTGATAGGTCTGAATTCTATTAAGGAGTTAGGAAATTCCACCTTAGGAAGAAGGACCAGGCATGCATTTATCATGGACCTAGGTATGGCACACCCTCTGAAATATGCCAGAACTATATTAAGAAAGTCACCTTTGATTATTTCCCTGCATGGTTGGAAAAATAATAATCCCTGCATGGTTGGAAAAATATGCCATTCATTTCATCAAGGCCAGCAGCACTATCAGGGTTCGTAAAGAAAACTATCATTCTGATTTCTTGCTTGATAGGATCCCTGGTGATATCTTCATTGTCTTCTGAAGTGATCATGAAAGGAATGCATTTAAGGAGATCCTCTCTGATAGAACCACCGGTTTCAGTGATGAGGTCTTCAAAAAATTCACATGCAGCTTCCCCAATAGAGTCATCCCCTGGTATCCAATCCCCATCCTCATTTTTTATTTTATGACTGTACAATTTCCTTCTTCTGAATGTACAATGTCCTTTTTCTACCTCTGATTAATCTATGAAAATATCTGGAGTTGGCATCACCCTATTTCAACCACTAGAGTTGGATTTTCTGTTTTAACACTGCTTTTTCAGTCTTTAGAAACTTGACATATTGAGCCTTCAACTCATAGAGAAGGGTTTTGCCAGCTGGATCATTAGTAGATATCCATTTATTTTTAGCTTCTCTAACTTCTTGTTCAAACTCTTTTGGTTTTTGGAAGATGTGCCCAAATTGTTCCTTAGACCAAATACTCAAATCTTTAGAAGTTGCTTTAAGTTTTTGGTGAAAAATTCACATTACATTGCTTATGACCTATGTAGACCAGATCTGTTGGACTAAAGGTTTGAAGGTTTGATTCTCTACCCAGCAGTTGAGAAACTTGAAGTACCTTTTTCCAATCTCTTGTCTTACATGCATCTCCATCGGAAGAGATGAGTGGTCAGAGTCAGGCGAAGCTAGATGAATGATAGTGGTAGCAGAAAAGGAGGTTCGCCATTGATCATTGACTAAACCTCTGTCCAACCTTTTCCATACAATAGAGCAATGTCCCCTTCCATTTGACCAAGTGTACCTAGGACCATAGAAACCAAGATCCACAAGTCCACAATCTTCAATCATACTCAGGAACTCAATAGTCTTCTTCAATTGAAATGGAATTCCCCCAATCTCCTCCTCCATTGAAGCAATAAAATTGAACTCCCCAATAACACATCAACTAACTGAACATGTTGAAGATCTGAGTGTCAGGGTCTCCCATAAGGGTCTTCTCATAACAGGCTTACACTTTGCATAAATAACTATGATGTGAAATAAATCCCCAGCTTCTACATGTCTCAATTCAAGAGTCATTTATTTTTTATCATGGTCCAATATTGTACCATTAGATTCTTGATCCCAAAAATTCCAAATCTATCATTGACATTGGCTGCTGCATGATGCATAGAAAGTTAGATTCTGAAAAAATCAAGGCAGGGGTAGGATTAAACTACTTGTAGCAAAGGTTCTAAAACTGCAATAAAAGAAAGTTTGTGAAGTTGTTTCAAACTTTTGAGTCTTTCAATTATACCTCTCACATTCCAAAGGATTGTGCTAATCATTAAGAAAAATGGGGTTTTTTGGATTTTTGGTTGTTACTATGACCCATTGTTGCCCTGTTTCTGGTTAGTCTTTGTGAAAACATCACATATCTTGGTGATAGTCCTTATGTGGCTATGATCTGGTCATGATCCTCCTCTCCATTGACAGCTTTGATCAGGAGGTTACAGTGTTGGTCTTCACCATCACTGTACTCATCATCCCCAACACTACCATCTTCAAGATCATCCTCTGACAAGATAGCTCTATACTCATCATTTTGAGGCCCAGCATTGGAACATTCCCCAAGATCAAAACTTTGAATGACACTATCAGATGGCCTTTATTTCTATGGGTTCAACAATCTTGGAGGGGCCAAGTTATCTTCAAAACATATGTGTCCCTTCTCAGTTGCTGATGTATAGGTGATGTCTCCTCATTTATCCACCCAGAGAGGTTGAAGTCATATAGAATTAATCAAGTAATAGTCCTCTTTTGGAAGACTATCCTGTGAGATAGCATCAAGGTCCTATTGAATTCTAAGTGCCATTTCCTTCTTCTTTAATGCTCTTCTCTTTTTTTTACTAAGATTGTTTTCTTTTTTGGTTTTAGATTGAGACTCTTCCATGACCTGATATTTACCATTAGTTTTTCTTATCAGTTATTCCTCAATTTCTTCCTCAGAGCTGAAAGTAGGCACATGCTCCTTATTAGCAGCATCATTGATGGTAACAGGTGTAGAGTCAAACCTATGGTCAATCAATTGTGCAAAAGCACAATCATGCACAGCCTGAGGAAACCCCCCTCCCATTTGGATCTCCATTACTAGTTTCTATAATGTTTTTCTGACCAGTCTCCTTTCCTTCAAGAACTTAATTATTCAAATGAGATATAGGTAGGATAGGGGATATAGGTGATTGATTCTAAGCACCAGAATCCACACTCCTCTCCAGAGTAACTGGAGGATTGTTATGGATCAATCTTGATTGCCGAGTGCCATTTTGATCAGCTTCTTTGGATGCAGCCTGTTGATGTTATGAGGTAGCCTGTTTGGTTACATAAACTAGTTGTCGCATTTTTTGGGTTATTCTGTGAGACTCCTTTGAAATTATTTCTTTTGTGTTTTCCATTTCATCTGTGAAGGGTTGGTCCATGATGTCTAGTGTGTTATTTATTTTGATGCCCAGCTTTTTGGTTCCTGTTTAGCTGATGGTGTAAACTATTTTGCTTGTGGTGATCGCCATGATTTTGCTGCTTCGGTGGGTGTTGTGCTTCTATTGTGTTCTTCTCCTCATGTTGTTGTTGTTGTACATTAGCTGAAACAACTTACTTCTTCTTTTATTGTTCATCATTGTTTGCTTTTTCTGGGCATGTTTGGATTAAGTGGTCTAGGTGTCTGCAGTAGGAACAATAATCAGGTATAGTCTCATATTGAATTTCCAGCCATTTGCCTTCCCCATTCTCATCTTCTTTTTCATCATATCCCAACCACACATGGTGAGGCCTATCCTTGGTAAGAACAATCTGTATTTTGACCTTGGCTACACTACCTCTAATTTTTTGGAATGAGGCCAAGTCCAAGAACAAAGCTTTGCCCACATGTGATAGAAATGGAGTAAGGATCTCCATGTAATAAAAATGCCAAGGCAATTCTGGGATAATGATCTAAATAGGTACAATTGGAGAATCTTTATTGTGATTAAAAAGGGGGGACCAAGCTTCCAGTTTTATCATTTGCCCTTGAATGTACATGTATTGCTTATTCCAAATTGTTGCATGATAATACTCATTATCTAAGTCAATATATACAGTTCTGGAATTGAAGTGTGCAATCTTAACTCCACCTTTGAGCTTAGTTCGAGTGACAAAGCTCCTCCTAATGACTTCCGTTCTGGGCACGGTGTTGGAGAATTTTCCAACCACAGTGTATTTACATCTAATAGCCAATGTCACCATGTAATCTTCTTTCTTGAAAATAACGGCAGTCATACCTTGTTTGGTGGTGAGTTTTGGAGGTGTAAAGGCAATAAGTGTTCTTTCAGCTTCAAACCTTGCCCTTATTTTTGTAGCATATGAGTGTGTGACTGTGGGAGAAGGTGGTTCAGTAGAGTTTAAAGGTTTTTTGGATGGATCTTTAGCTCCAGGTGGTTGAGGACCATCATTACTGTCAATTGGGGGCTAATGAACCACTAACAGTAGGTGGTGAAGGAAGGTTGTTAGTGCTAGGCTGCTTGTGTTTGGGGATGGCTGTAGAGTTCTGTACTTTGGAGAGACTGTTGGTTGGATTTTGCTTCAATGTAGGCTAGTTTACTTGAGTTTTTGGATTGGCAAGCTTGTCAAAGTTGGAGGATACTTTAGGAACGGTGTTATTTTTTGGGTTAGGCAGGACTTTAGGATATGGCTATAGTTGATCAGGATTGCTCATGTTCGCAACCTTTTATGGATTGTTAATTATAGAATTGTGATCATGTGGTGAAATGGATTCCTGAGCTATTGGATTTTTTCATAGGTGGGCATTATCATTAAGATAAGCATTTATACTATTTTGGCAGGTAATACCTAGATTTTTGGATTGAAACGTAGAGACATCTGATTGATCATTGTGGTGCGTAGGGGAATTAGGCAAATTGCCTTTAGCCACAGGAAGCACCTTCAATTGGTTTGGCATCACCTAATCATCGGTATTACCATCTACGACAACTAATTCCCACCTTGCAGAAGTGTTGTTGGGTATCTCCCCATGTTCCAAGGAAGTACCTCCAATAGCTGGACTTGCCTGAATTGGGCTAGAGTGGACATTGGCATTTTGTCGAACACCTGCTTCTCCATACCCTGTAGCTTTCGAGTCCAAAATTGAAGCAATTGGTTGATACCCATGCTGAATTTGGTTGATATTCATGTTCTCTTTATCATTGTGAAATGATTGGTATTGGGTTTGCACCAGTTGAGTCGCCGAAACATCATCTCCGACCAACTTGAATTCATCGGATCTTTGTAATTTTCAACATTGAAGTGCTCCAAATTTGTATCTTTGGATAAAACTTGACCTGGAGAAGGCATTTCCAGGCTTAGAACCGCTCGATTTGACCCAGAATTCACTGAGGAAACATTTGAAGATCCCATGTGATTTTTAGCTATTGTGGACCTAACGCCATTTTTTATTGTTGTAGCTGCTAGGGAGGAGTTATGAGGTGAGACTAGTTGGGTTTTGTGAGAAACGGTGGAATACATGTTTTGAGACAAATCCGGTGGCTTATACAGCCAAACAGTCGAGTTGGGTCCATTTCTTGTGCATGCGGTACTGTTCGTTGTAGTCGCCTATACGGAGATAATTTAAAAATAAAATTTGGGAGCTTTGGAAAAACTTTTGAAAAGTGAATAATTGAAATTTGAATCCCAATCTGGGCTCGATTTTGGATGAAAGTTGTATATTTGGACTCGTATCGGAATGGGTATTCGGGATTTGGAGTTTGGTCGGGTTTCAGGAGGCAGGCCCGGGTTAATTTTTCGGTTGATATTGTGTATTTGACTTTATTGATTGGGTTCGATTTCTATGGCTTTGTTTGACATTATTGGGTTATATTTTACTAGAATCGAGCCGTTTGGAATTGGATTTTAGAGAATTCAGCATTTTTACGAATTTTTTGACTGCCAGGTGGAGGTAAGTCTCTTGGATAACCTTATTAAGAGGGAACCCCCTAGGTTTTGACTTGTTTTCTATGTGTTTAAGGTATTGGGGATGGTGTATATACGCGGTGGGGATGTATATGCATCACCGAGTTTATATCATGATCAGGATAGAATTAGAATATTTATGCCTTTCGACTATGTGCTCATATGAGCATGAATTATTTGACTTGTATGACTACATTTTCTCTCTTATTCATGTTAGAAATCATGCATAGGCTTGTGATTAATTGTGAAGGCATGGGGACTTGTTCTTGATATGTTGAATTGCATAATTATCCGCAGTCACAAAGAGATTTCATGAGCACATTTTTGTATGGTATTTATTAAGTTCTTGTGCATCTTTTATCTATAATTCTTGAGCATATACATACATTTTGAATAATCGATACGTGATTTGGACTGAGGATTTTGGCACAAAAGGTAAGCATGCGGATGAGATATAGTTATGGCACATTAGACATGATGATCGAATATTAATTCATGAGAGATGCTATAATGCCCCTCTTTGCACTTGGATTTGGATTCGCTTTTACGGTGTCAGGTGATAACCCATGTTACTTTGGGCCCTCTGAGTATGGTCGGTATATGAATTTTATACCAGTCGATACATAAATTTTGTATCAGGTTATTTTGATACATGGATTGTGTATCGGAGGTACATGGATCTTGTACCAGTTTGAGCATGCATTTATTAATGACTCATTTAGTAGTACTCCATGTTAATTGTTACTTGACATCCTTATATGCTAGTTGGGAGTCTCAGCTCCGTTATTTTGAGCATGCTATTTTTAATACCATATTTGAGCAGCGTTATGACTATTTTTATACTAGAAGAGCATGTCTCGTATTTCAACTGTGAATATCTATGATTCTTCTCATTCATGATTTTATCTATTGTTTCAGTTCTTAACTCTATTATTATACTTATGCAGTAAGTATTTGGAAGCGTCTAGCCTCGCCACTACTTCTTCGAGATTAGACTTGATACTTACTGGGTACCAATTGTGGTGTACTCATACACTGCACATCTTTTTGTGGAGATCCTCATGTTGGTCCTAGCAGTGCTTCCTGATTGAGCTAGGAGATTTCACTGAGACTTAGGGTGAGTTGCACTTCATGAATCTACTTCGCAGTTCCCGAGTCCCTATTCCTTTTGTTATTTTTGTCTATTTACATTCCAGACATTTGACATGTATAACAGACTTGATCTTATCTGTAGTTTTCTTGTGTACTTGTGCCACATAGTCTTGGGGCCATACCGTATTGGTTGTATTAGGTCGTGCTTGGGTTTTATCAGATATTATTATTGTTTTGGATTATTATTGTCTTAATTTATGATATATCACTACTAAATAAAGGAAATGGATTTAGTTTTGGAAATTGCGAGTTGGCTTGCTTAGTAAGTTCGACTAGACACCATCACGACCTTGAGATAGGATTTTGGGTCGTGACATAATTTTGATTACAAACTAGTCCAAATCACTTCCTCCATTTCTCAAGTTTTTGTGTATAGCTTCGCTAGGTGTTTCTAATGAATTCCAACCACACTCATTCGAAAAACAATAACTACTAAATATGATTGTTAGGTTAGTCGTTTATAAATATGATTGTTAATTAGGATAATTGTTGATAAATTCTTGTTAGTTATTGTATATGTCTAAAAAAAATCTTTTCCTTTTAGTAGTAAAAAATCAATAATCATTAAGTATATATTATTGTATCAGTCCCCAATGTATATGACAACTGAGAAGTGGAATTTTTACCCATTTTTATCTACCATTCTTATTTAATACTATCAGTTTATAACATTTAGTTTTATTAGTTCTTCCACTCTAATTCTAGTAAAAAAATCAATTTTTTAATAAAAGTAACTTGCATAAACCTCCTAGAGTAAGGGCACTTTTAGATATTATACACAAAAATAACTTCTAAATGAAAAAGAAAATAGTTTATTTCTGTTTTTTTCGTTTTAGAAGCCTCAAGATATTTTGGGTTCTCAAAATACCCCTTTCTTTAGATGGTCCAAGCAAGTCGCATAGTCCTAACAGCTAAACATTTGAATAAAACATGTTTAATAAACTCAACAACGGAAAATCTCATAAATATCTGATAAAATTTACTGAAACTCTACTACAACCATCCCAGCACTTGGTGCCGATGAGTACATGAGCACTACAACATCTCAACATAAGAAAAACTCTAGTACAATTGTCTAAATAGTAGAACAGTACTGACGAAAATAAAAGAAAATAGAATCAAGGTCTGTGGGTGTCATAGCAGCAACCTCAAAGTCTCCGAGTAGGTACTAGCACCAATCTAGCAATCACCGCGTCCAAATGTACCTGGATTTGTACACGAAGTACAGACTGTAGTATGAGTACAACCGACCCAATGTACTCAATAAGTATAGTAGCTAACCTTGACGAGGTAAAAGAAGAACGAATTATAAATGATGCTAGTTATAACGTGTACAGTTTCATCCTTTTAAACAAGTACAAAACAATAATGAAATCAAGTCATAAAACACAAGAAGAAATATATGTGTGTGTATGTGTATAGTTTCTCAAATACTCTGCTCAGTCAAGGTTCGGCATATAGAGATGATATGTAGTTAAATCAGGTAAATAATCACAAAATTTGTAAGTAAAGATGAAATGCAAAATCCAAACAACCACTGGCCAGATTTCCTTAACCCTTCCAATTCCATACCAAACCACTAATCAGCTTTTCTCAATATCCGTGTGTACACCATCAAGAGAGAAACATGATAGGATGAACCTAGGGGGATGGATCCATATCTACACGCACGCACGACCAATTCAACGTGCTACCAGCCCTGCGTGGTCACATGCTCAATATCATAATTCGTCCGGCATGGTCACAGGCATAACAATACAATCCGCCCGGCGTGATCACATGCATAACAACAGAATCCTCTCGGCGTGGTCACAAGCATATCAACATAATCCGCCCGATGTAATCATAGACATAACAACACAATCTGCCCGGCGTGGTCACAGACATAACAACACAATCCGCCCGTCATGGTCATAGACACCTAGTCCAATCATATCACACATGAGCAAATAAACAAGAATACATGCATGCGATGAATAAATGACAAATCTCATGCTCCTAGACTGGTAAAAATGACATGCTAAGGGTAGGCATGTGTAAAATGTGCTATCATAGCTCGAATCGGCAATTTCATCACAATAGCATTTATCAAGTTCATTCAGGGATTAAAACACTATGTGGCCTCAAGCATGGATCAAATAATTCATAACAATGTTACAAAAGTGGAAAACATCATAGCTTAAATATTAACAACAAATTCTAGGCATATCATAGCCTAAGCACAACCCGAGCATTGATAAATACCCCCGGTGTTAGCACATGGGTTCAAAACTCCACACATGTGTGCACCCATAGCATGCAGCTATCACAAATAATTCGGCAACTAGTGCCTCAACCAAGTTTAGATAAGATTCTTATCTCAAGCAAGTCAAATCACTCAGCTAACAAGCCCTTCCCGCTTGAATCAACCTCCGGAAGGCTCGAATCTAGCCAAAATAATGTAATACTATCAATAAAAGCTATAGGAGTTGATTCTAAATAATAAAGCTAAGATCTTTAACCAAAATTAAAAAGTCAACCCAAAAAGTCAATCCCGAGAACGCACCTCGGAACCCGACAAAATTCAATTACGAGCCCAACCATACCAAAATCATCCAATTCCAACCACAAATTGCCATTCTCAAGTTTCACTCTCCAATAACATAGTCCAAAAATCCCCAAATTCTAACTTAGATTCATGAGAAATAGGTGTAATAATCAATGGGTATTCAATATTAATGGACAAAAGTAATTAAAAGTCACTTACCTCTTCAATTTAGGTAAAAAAAACCTCTTCAAAACATTGCCCTAGTCTGAACTTCAAATTCCCAAAAATGAGAAAAATAACTAAACGCTTCGATCTTTAAACTTTGCCAGCGATCTCGCTTCTGCGGCCCAAATAAGGGCACATGCGCTTCCGCTTTTTCGAAAAACCATTGCATCTGAAAAGCCCACTAAGGATCCCGACCAGCCACTGCTGCAGCCAAAATCTCGCTTTTGTGATCCAACTCGCGCTCCTGCGAGGCCGCTCCTGCGGGTGCTTTCCACACCTGCGATTCCTGCCCTTGACATCCAAACTCCGCTTATGCGGAACTCCAGCTCGCTCCTATAAAAATTGCCAAGGCAGGTCCCTTCCGCACCTGCAACACTCCAGCCGCACATGCGGCGTCACATCTACGGTCAGGCCTACCGCAGATGCGGTTACACAAGCGACCCAATTTCTTCAGCAATGCTTTAAATCCAACTTTCGATCCGTTAACCATCTGTAATTCATCATAGGCCCCCGGGACTTCAACCAAATATACCAGCACATCCTAAAATATGATACGAACTTAGTCAAAGCCTCAAATCATATCAAACAATATCGAAATCATGAATCGCACCCTAAATCAAGCCTATTGAAACTAATAAACTTCCAACTTCTAAAACTAATGCCGAAACCTATCAAACCAACTCCGATTGACCTCAAATTTTGCACACAAACTCCCGGAATCAATATTCGAGCCCGGTATCAACAAAATCAACTCTCGGTCCAACTTTTCAACCTTCCAAAACTTCAACCTTTTAACTTTCGCTAATTCAAGCCAAAACGATCTACGAGCCTCCAAATCCAAATCAGGATATATGCCACAATCCAAAATCACCATACGAAGCTATCAGAACCATCAAAACTCTATTTCAGAGTCGTTTACATAAAAGTCAATATACGGTCAACTCTTTCATCTTAAGCTTCTAACCTTGGGACTAAGTGTTCCAATTCACTTCGAAACATCTCCTAAACTAAAGCAACTACCCCGGAAAGTCACGTAACCACTAGTGAGCATACAATATGCAATAAATAGGAGGAATGGGGCTATAATACATAAATGACCGATTGGGTCGTCACATCTCCTTTACTAACATATAATCTTTTATTACCTTTTTATTGCGACGACTATTATTTTAGATTATGGAGAAAATGTCTTTAACAACCCGATCAGTCATTTTGAGTTCTAGTATGTCGTTCAATGGTTTGAAGCATTGAGTAGCTTAAAATGTATTATGACTTGCACCTGTAGTTGTTTTCGATCTTCGTAAAGTTCGGTGTTGATTTGGAAGAATAGTTCTCAATTCGGAAGCTTTAAGGTGGAAGAGTTGATCAAGGTTTGACTTTTGAGTAAATGACCTCGGAATAGGGATTTGAAGGTTCCTATAGGTTCGTAGGGTGAATTTGTACTTAGTTGTATGTTCGAGTTGAGTATTGGATGATTCGGGAGCGAGTCGACACTTATCCTCTGAAGATAGCATTTTTGAAGGTATGAAATTTCCTAAGTTTGACTTGGAGTAGAATTTGGTGTTATCGATGTTCATTTGCGATTCCGAGCCTCGGATTAGGTTTGTATTGTAATTCGTGACTTGTGCATAAAATTTAGCGTCATTCTAAGTTGTCTAAGTATGGTTCATCACGTTGGGCGAAGTTTGAATATTTGAAAGTTAAAGGAAGGATTTCGATCGTCGATTAGTGGTTTTGATGTTATTCATGAAATTTCAAGCCTTTGGATAAGGTATTGGGGCTGGTCGGCATGATTGAACTGGGTCTTGGGGACCTCTGGTGTGTTTCGGGATAGTTTCAGACCAAGTTTAGGTGTTTTGGAACTGCTAATTGCTAGTTCTAGTTTTGTTCTTCACGAATACGGAGGGAAGCTCGCATTCACGATGAAGGAATTTTGCTGCATGAAGTTCTTGCTTCATATTTACGACTGAGGGTTCGCATTCGCAAAGGTATATGGGCAGAGTTTCATCGCGTTCTCATCGAGTACAACGTGTTCGCGTAGGAGAAGATGTTCCTGGAGGCTTGTCCTTTGCGTTCGCGGAAGAAACGCCATGTTCGCGAAGGGTTGGCTTGGTAAGCCATCGCGTTCGCGAAGAGAAAATTGGATATGGAGCTGAGTTGTGCTTCGCGAATGCGAGGTACATACCGCATTTGCGAAGAGGGCGTTTGGGCAGAATATAAGTTTGCAAAATCGGGAATTTCTCATTTCATCTCATTTTTCTCTCTTGGAGCCGACTTTGGGGCCATTTTGGAGGGCTATTTCACCCACCTATTGAGGGTAAGTGTTTATAACCCATTCTTAATTATATTTCATGAATATATATATATATATATATATATATATATATATATATATATTTATGAATTTAGGCTTGTAAATTTAAGGATTGAGTGGAAAATGTGGGGGTTTTGGTAGAAGACCTAGAATTGATATTTTCGAGTTTTGACCACAATATTGGACATGGAATTGAGAATAATTACATATTTGATTTCGTGGTGCTATGAGTAATGTTTATCTTCGGTCATTTTTGAAATCCGAGCACGTGGGCTATGGGGTTGACTTTGTTGACTTTTCGTGCAAGGTTGAAAATTGTTATAAATTGTTAAATTATGATTATTTGAGTATATTTTGATTGGTATGCACGTTGTTTGATGAGTTTCAGAATGTTTGGCATTGGTTTGAAGAGCTAGGGAGGCATTGGAGTCGGTTATCAGATTTCGGAGTGAGGTAAGTCTCATGTCTAACCTTATAAGAGTAAATTATTCTCATAGGCATTATGTGTGTTATGTACTCACGAGGTGACGAGAGTTTGTACGTAGCTAAAATCATGTTTATGTCCAGGTTGACTTAGGACTTTACTATGCAATATTTGTATTACTTGAACTCAATATGTTAGTTTAATTACTTAAAACTTATAATTGAAATTTGATTGGAGATCATGTTAGGTCAAACCTCGTTACCTTGAGTTCTTTAAAGGTATACTTGATTATTGGTAAAAGTCATGCTTATTTTATGTTCCTATCCTTGTGTTGCAAACATGTGGCCGTAATTCGATAAGTTTTCTCTCTTCCTAGGAATCGGGCCGAACGCCTCGGCAGTGCTATGAAATAGCAATATGGATCAGGTCGTACGACCTCGGAAATATATTTGACATGCATTCATGGATCGGGTCGTATGACCTCGGTAGTTTATGTACATGACTATTATGGATCGGGTCGTACGACCTCGACATAATTCGTGCATAATATCGCTCGGATTCCGAATATTCATGAGATTTCCCTTTTGATTTGAGACTTGGCATTTACATAATATTTCTTATATGTTTGAGGTAGCATATGATATTGGAGGAATTTATACTATCATTATATTGGAGTATTATGTTAGTTACAATTTCTTACCTCATTATTACCATTGTGTTCCATATTTATTCCTAATTTAGTGCACCGATTTATTGGAGCACTAGTAAGTGTTGATGTCCACCCCTCGTCACTACTTCTTCGGGGTTAAGCTAGATACTTACTAGGTACGTATTAATTTACGTAATCATGCTACACTTCTGTACTGATTGTGCTGGTACTAAGACATGTACATTTGGTGATTGTTTAGGCGCATAGGCGTAGCTACTGAGGAGACTTATGGTGAGCTGCATTCCCTGTTACGATCCGCAATACACAGAGTCTCCATCATATTTAATTACTTTATCATATCTATCTTATATTCCAGATAGATATCCTTTGTAGATATTCATGTACTTGTGACACCGGATTTTAGGAATTCCTAGTAGATGTTTATGATTTTTATCTAATAATGTCACCCCTTTCCTTTTATGTTTTATTAATGCATTATATCTCCATGGTTTTCTACGTCTATTTTTTTCTACTTAATAAAACCCATAATTTTAATATCAATAAAATGAACAATTAAGTTAAATGTTCACCGTTGGATTGCCTAACAGCGACGTTGGGTGCCATCACGACCTATAGAGAAATTAGGTCATGACAATTTGGTATTAGAGCACTAGGTTCACTTAGGTTTCACGATTTATGAGAAAATCTAGTAGAGTCTTGCTAATCGGTATGGAGACATCTGTACTTATCTTTGAGAGGCTACATGGCTATTAGGAGAACTTCCCTTTCTTGATTCCTTGTCATGCGATTTAATTTCTTTAAAGCTTGTGTATTTAGTTCCTTCCTACTCATTCATACGCTATGTCGGTCACTCGATATCAGTTGGCACCGAAGAGTTGTAGAGATACTATGGATGTGGTTCAGGATGTTACTCCATGTATATGCGAGCTGGTTGCTATTATCTCCACGTGGAGGGGTGTTCGGTTGATTTCGGCCAGTGTTAGTATTGCCTATGGTTTCGAGGTTTTACATTAAACATTGTGATGTATCTCGCATTGTTATCGTGCAGTGCTGGTATAAATGGTAGGGTACTTACTTATGTGTTGCGGCAGTGAATGCTTCTGGGAAATGGATTGTTCGGATCGTGATTAGAGGATTAAGTATTTAATTCCAATGGAGGAGAGGCAATTGGACTATGGATGTTAAGGTGTTAGTTATCAGAGTCGTGAGATTTGGGTATATACTGACTTGGTGGAATTCTATTTTATGTTGTGGTGTCGTCGTCCTTGTTGGAACGCATTAAGGCTCGTCGGTATGATGGTCTTCATTTAATTGCCTTTGGGGTACGGTGTTATGAAATAGTACCTGAGAAGCGGGTATAAGAGATGGCGGTGTATTGCGACATCAGGGTAGGATCAATGTTTCCAGTGTTGATGGCTCGGGAAGGTGATCTTTAAGGAGTCTTAGGGTGATGGCAATTTATTTGTTCGGGTGTTAAGGGAATGGATCATGACTTGAGGCAGCATCTTTGGTAGCAAAGGATGAGAAGGGACATGGTGGGATATGTCTCGCGGTGGATGAATTATTAGCATATCAAGTACGATCAGTAGAGATCGAGTAGTTTGCATAGGAAGATGGTTTAACTAGATTGGGAATGGTATCATATTGTGTGGATTTCTTGGCAGAGTAGCCACCTGCTTTGTGGAATCTCAAAGTAATTTAGGTCATGGTGGACCAATGACTAAGTCTGTGTATTTCGTTTGGGGTGGTGGCTTATGTACTCAGGAAGTTCGAATGTGACGAAAGGGGTTGTTTGTAATGCAAAGAAAACATGGATGCTTGATTATTGTCTTGGGGTATAATGCGACTTTGAGTTTGAACATATTGTTGGATCTTTAGTTGATGTTAATGGAAACGAACATGATCTTACTGTTAGTGGACGAGTGTGGGCTCAGGAGGATTAACCGATTATGTGGTGGTTAAAACCAAGGCAATGTCATTGGGTAATGTAGATATAGGCTTACACAGGTAGGCTATCTCTTGTGAGGATGTTAGGAGTTGCGTGCTTTCTGGTAAATTTTCTATGAAGAGTTCTACTTTCGATCCAATGGGGTACATGTACTATGATGTGGGGCTTGGATCGCGTGAAAAAGACGGTGCGAGTGTCAGGAGGTGGCATGCACGTTTGTGGATGATAAATTCAGGATGTGTATGATCAGTGCAACAAGATCTTGTGAGAAATTTAGCGGAGTAATGGTGTGGGATCGAGGTATCTAGGAGGAGAAGTCATTGTGGGTCCTTAGATTTTGCAATCTCATCTTAAAGCCAAGTGAGGGAGCCTATCGTTGATAATAGGGTCACATGGTTATGTGCCTTTGAATTTTCTAGTTATCGGTACGTTGGTGGATTAGTTATGATCGAATAAGAGAACATCAGGAGTAATTCGAGCAAGGAATCCAGTGGATGTGTGCTATATTTCAACTTATTGATATGTGGAAGCTGTGGAATGACTCGGATTGGGTATTTCTTTGTGGATGTGTTGTGCAAGGAAAAGGATTCATTCGGTTGCTTCTTTAAAGTATTTGTGTGCTAACGAAGCACTAGTTGTATGGTTTTATATAATCGGGACTGGATTAGAGTGGGCGACTCTCAATAATGGTTTTAGTGGATTCGAGATTTAAGGTGTGGTGCTTAAGGACTTTCAGGTTCGTTATGTGTAGCTTAGGATTGGGTGTTGCGGTAGAGTGTAAAGGGTACAATGAGTATTTCTATGTTGTCACCGGGTCTACAGAGCATTGTTAGAGAGGTAGAAGAAACAACTTCGGATTTAAAGAAATTCTCCTCGGGATGGGTGTATCAGTTGGAGATACTATTGAGTGCATGAGGAGAGTAATAAGTGGCTTATGGGCATTGAAGTAATGTGGTCTTGCAGATTTGGGGTCACTCGGGATGAGTGTTGATTGAGGTCCATTGGGTGCTGGAAAAGAGAGGTGTTACGTCGAGGGAAAGTCAATAAGAAAGCGGAAGAAGTTGAGTCGGTTTAGTAGTGGATTGGATCAGCATGGTAAAGGAAATGATCGGTTCCTTAAGCAAAATAATAGGTATACAGGTGCTTCGTGGCTATATTGTGGGTTTGGTAGTCTCCGTAATTTGGTTGATTCAGAGAGATTCAGTTCTATGGTTTGATTATATATAAATGGGTCTCGAAAGAGTTGTGGAGGTTTAGGCCATGATTTGAGGTTTGTGTCTGTCACGACCCAAAAATCCAACTAGTCGTGATGGCACCTAACCCAACTCGCTAGGTAAGCCAATTAACTACAATCCAATTTAATTAGATTTATCGAGGAAAATAAATGATAAAATAGCTTAACCTTTATACATTTCCCAAGGACTGGTAGTACAAATCATGAGCTTCTAAGATTTAGAATTTTGCAAACCTGGCATGAAATAAAATACATCATTTGTTGAAATAAACCCGAACAGATTAAAAATTTCCAAAGCTACCTAGGACAAGAGGCAGTTGTAACCAGATCGCAGATACATCTTCAATGTCAACTCCCGCTATACATAGCAACATCAGCATCCAAAATCTGCACACAAGGTGCAAAAGTGTAGTATGAGTACAACCGACCCCATGTACCCAGTAAGTATGTTGTCTAACCTCGTCAAAGTAGTGACTAAGATTTTTAGTTAAAAGATACTCACTTTTATAACCTGTACAGTAGACTAGTAATATAAATAGTTATAGAGCATAACAGTTAAGGGTACGATAAAACAACTTTGCGAGGCAGTAAATGATTACTAGGAGATACTGCATTATTAAATTCATAGTTTTCCTGGTGTGAGAAATATATTCAAAATATCACATCGACTGGCACGGTAACACCTTCGTGCATTTATCTGCTTCAATTCATAACTCTCCTAGTGTGAGAAATATATTCAAGATATCAAATCAAATGGTACGGTAACACCTTCGTGCATTTATCTCATTCTCACCCAATGTATATTTATAAATCGAATCAATTGGCACAGCAACACGTTTCGTGTACTTATTTCTTTCTCACCGAGCATACATATAACAATACTAACTAGGTGGGAGAAATGCCAATAACAATAACAATAAAGTGGAAAATACACATGTAGCAATAACGAACAAGACAGTATATGTGGACAACGATTGCAGACTAGGTGGAAGACATAGAAATTATGACAACAATTAGGAAAGAAGAATATAAATTTCACTAACTAGCATGGTAGAAGACTTAAATGCAAATATAACAAAGAAGAAGAAAATCATAATATTTGCAAGTTAAACAGATAGAAGGCATGGATAGCACAACAACAATTGGGGTAGAGGACACAGGCAGAACGACTACAAATCACATAAAAAATATAGGTGCACAATAACAGCTCAAGATAAAGGCATGAATGTATACACAACGAAAAGATATCACAATATAATGTATGTATCTCCTCCTCACCTGCACGGAAACACCTTTCGTTCCATGAACATATATAATATAAAACATGATAATGTAACTGAAATGGCGCGGCATCACCCTTCATGCTTATACTCTCATCCACAGATGAAAATGTGCATGATGGCATAATAATATAATTGAAATGGCATGGCATCACCCTTCGTGCTTTACGCTCTTCCTCACATAATAATAAATATGAAATGGCATGGCATCACCCTTCATGCTTTTACTCTCATCCTCACATGATAATCTAAATGAAATGGCACGGTATTATCCTTTGTACATAATAATATATATGAATGGCACGGTATCACCCTTCGTACTTTTACTCTCATCCTCACATGATAATGTAAATGAAATAGCCATGAACTTATGATAATATAAAAATAATGGCACGGCATCAACTTTCGTGCTTTTACTCTCATCCTCACCTGATAATATAAATGAAATGGCACGGCATCACCCTTCGTGCTTTACACTCTCAAATGGCACGACATCACCCTTCGTGCTTTACACTCTCAAATTGGCACGACATCATCCTCAGTGCAAGCAAGGTAGGAAGCATAAATAACATCAAGAAGAGTGTTTAAGCGTATGTTCCAATTGAGCATCAATCACGGCTTTCAAGCCAATAACAATTCAATAAACCTCAAGTACTTTATTATTCAAGTATCTCAACAAGTCTCAAAAATGATCTTCAACTCAAATATAGAATTCAAAATCTGATGTAGCGATGTATTTGTGATTAAGTATAATAAAGACAGGATTTAGCACATCAATAATTTCATTAAAAGTCCATCAATATTTTAATCAAATTATAATAATCCAAATCATGGTTTCTAGCATTTAATTCCGTATCCATAGAAATCTAGAAGTGAAAGAAGACATGAAACAAGAATATCACATAATTCTACAAAGCACAATTAATCGTATAATTTACCCCCGAGTATGTTTAACCCTGGCACATACATATATGCTCGTCACCTCATATATGTATCACCCCCTCATGTAGCAAACAATGGAAATTAGTAAGAAACATCTCTCCACTTACCTCAAACAAGCCGTATCTAATGCTGAGCAAGCTAAACAATACTCCGAAAATTCTATTCTGCGCGTATCAACCTCCGAACGCATTCCTATCTCCTCAATTCCAAGCCAAACGATCCAAAACTAGTCAAACAACGTGTAAATTAATCAAAATACACTCCAATGCTTACAATTTAACAATTTATAAAAAATTTCAACTCCGCTCGAAAAGTCAACCAAAAGTCAACGGTGGGGCCCACATCGCGGAATCCGACAAAAATTATAAAATTCGAACCTTCATTCAACCACGAGTCCAACCATATCAAAATTACTCAAATCTGACTACAACTCGGCCTTCAAATCCTCAATTAAAGTCTATAAAATTTTCTACCATTTTCAATCCAAAACACTAATTTGTTGATAAAAACAACAATAGATTCATGTAATTTAACCAAAACCGAGTTAGAATCACTTGTCCCAATCCATATGGGGAAAATCGCCTAAAAATCGCCACCCCCATTTTAGAATCTGTCCAGGCAAGTCGCATTTGACACCTGAGACTTATAAATCGCATTTGATACCTGCGATTTGCCTCTGCCCCAGAAAAACAATAATCTTTTCCGACACGGAAATGGGCATAACTCTCCCATACGATGTCTGAATTCGACGATTCTTTTTGCTATGACTCCGTAATTTCAATACGGATCTAATGCTTCAATCAAAACTAAATTTGGAGCTTATTTTCTGCTTGAAGAAGCGATGCCGAAATCTATCAATAAATTCTGATTAACCTCAAATTTTGCACACAAGTCATAAATGATATAACAAAACTACTCAACATTTCAAATAGCTGAACGAAAGTTCAATTGCTCAAAATGACTGGTCGGTCATTACATTCTCCCCTACTTAAACATACGTTCGTCCTGGAACGTGCCAAGAGTTGTTCCTAAGCCTTCAAATCACTGTGCAACCTTACTATGCACATACTTGGGGGTGATCCCACGTCACCCTATTCCATATAAGCCTGAAAATACCACATAACTGAAAATCACCAATTTAGCCTTAGCCAATAAACCTTGGAACCCAATTTCTAATATTCGAAATTCCTTACAAGACCCGAATCTCACACTTACATATTGTATAAGTCTAGACAGTTGTGCCCAACCATAACCATGACCAAATATATAATCACGTGATACACCACATCACTCAGTTACTCTCGATAATAATTGTTGACCACCATAGCTTCCTAAAAACAAATTCGATACCGGTAGTAAACCTCATATCAATTAAAACCTTGTTCAAAACCTCCGCACACTGCCGATGGTGAAAGAAACACACATAATCTCTTAACCACTTATCTAATAAATAATCCGCGAAGCTCACTCATTCGACCAGAGTCATTGCCTAAAATCTTAGAGAAATTATGGTATCATTCTTCCGAACATTTTTTATCCCAATATGATAGTGCAAATATCAGGTCTAGAAACCTCATCTCAGCCAATACAAGCAGTCCAACCGAAAAGTCTCACCAAATGTATCATACAGGAGCAGCTATCATACAGGAGCAGTTAAACAAGTATACTCGTATACGATGAATGAAATAAGATTCTCACGCTCCTAGACTAGTATAAATGTCATGCTAAAGTGTAGGCATATGCAATGTGTGCTATCATAGCTCAAATCGTCAAGTTAACACGGAAATTATAATTACCCAATTTATTCTGGGAGTTAACCTCTTCGTAACCTCAAGTATGGCTTAAATAGTTCACAACGATAGTACAATTATGGATAAAAAATATTATAGCTTTAAGCTTACGGTCAATTCTAAGCATATCATAGCCTGAGCATTTCCCCGAGCGTGAATAAGTAACTTGGTGCTCGCACATGGGCTCAAGCCCCACACATATGCGCACCCATAGCGCGTGGCTATCACAAATACCACACACCTAACTAGTGCCTAAACCGAGTTTAAATAAGATACTCAATTGAACAGGAACCTTTCACATGATCCCGTCCAGTAGAAAATCATAATACACAGCATGCTCCTTACGTCGGTAGGAAATATCCATCTCAACCAGTAGTAGAAACCATCAAGAACACTTTGAAATCCATTTGCACATAACCAAACTATCGAAAATGAATTCCTCTAACTCGACCAAGCCACGCAAGTCACCAAACCCAAGAATATTGCCACCAAAACATCTGTAGAGCCTCACCACATCATAATTACCCCCATAAATACAAAAACCGAGATACCCATTCTGAAAAGACCTTATGTGTATTTAAAATTATTTATTTTACCTTTATGATAATGGAATGTAGAATCCCTAGTGATACATATATACCGCAAGTCCCGACACCATCCGATGCAAATCTCAGATCTTAGCCATATACAAATCCGGAAGAATTCCCAATTGCTACCTATACATCTTGAATCCATTAAAACCGTTTCGAGAGTCATTCATTCTGCTCAAATCTTAATTGCACCACCCAAACGGGCCAAATGACATGTACACATTAGCACCACAACACCTAAAGAAGTAACCCTGCCTTAACACCACCAATCAAATTCATACTCCGTGCGCACTATATCTTTCAAAAATAACAACTTAATCATTCCATGATTTTCATATTTTCATAAAGTGCAATGTAACCCGTATTTAGGAATTTCCTTGTTCTAGTCATCCTCGATCTCAACCTCTGCAGTCATAACTGATCCACAAGTATGTCTCACACCAAAACTAAAGTTTAACATATAACCATGAAATCGAATTGTCAATAGCAGGCTCCCCCCACTTGGCTTAAAGCCATAGATCAAAACATTCAATAATTCACAATACCCATACTCTATTACTACCATAATACTGCAGTGAGATTCAACTAAATTCTTCACAAGCTCATGCAACACAATCCGTATAGTACCTCAAATCATCTGCTGAGCTCGTCTTCATTCTTGTGACTGTGAGGTCAACTTTCTTGACTAATTCAAACTCAAATCACAATACGTATTAGCCATTGGTATAAAGAAACCCTCCGTACAACATTATAAGGATCACACCTCTGTAAATTAACCCGCAGGTGATAACCCACTTGCTTAGCCTCAAACGGGCATCTCTTTACACCCTTCCGCAGCCAGAATTAAACAACATGAAAGATCATTCAACACATTCATACTCGAGACTATACGTCAAATCAACACAGACACCAAGCACCAGCCCATTTTTTCCATCACATTCAAGCCATCAGAACACATCCTACAATCACATCAAAATCATCACATAGCCATTCAATCGATCATCGAGCCACAAATTTCACTCATAGGAACACTACCAGACATATAAGTCCAAAAGTACAAGTTCTCATAACTAAAAATACCGAGCCTAAGTTGCGGTCTAAACCTGGCCTCAAGCCCTCCACACTGGACCATTACCAAAACACAGGAAACACATCTCGTACCTCATTCATAGAATCACAAGCCATCGATGCACAGCTGATACCAAGCGTTCACATACGCATACGAATGAGTGGAAGAAATTCAAAGAGATACGCGTCAAGCCAAATCAATTAGCACGATAAGGAAAGAAAGATGGGAAGTTTTATCCTAAATGCCATGTAGCCTCTCGAAGGTAAGTATGGACGTCATCATACCGATCCGCAAGACTCGACAAGATACTTGCTCATGACTTGTAGAGCCTATGAACCTAGGGATCTGATACCAACCTGTCACGACCCAAAAATTCAACTAGTCATGATGGCACCTAACCCAACCCGCTAGGTAAGCCAATTAACTACAATCCAATTTAATTAGATTTATCTAGGAAAATAAATGATAAAATAGTTGAACCTTTATACCTTTTTCAAGGACTGGTAGTACAAATCATGAGCATCTAAGATTTAGAATTTTGCAAACCTGGCATGAAATAAAATACATCATCTATTGAAATAAACGCGAACAGATTAAAAATCTCCAAAGCTACCTAGGATAAGAGGCAGCTGTAACAGGATCGTAGATACATCTTTAATGTCAACTCCCACTATACACAGCAACATCAGCATCCAAAATATGCATGCAAGGTGCAGAAGTGTAGTATAAGTACAACCGACCCCATGTACCCAGTAAGTATGTTGTCTAACCCCGTCGAAGTAGTGACGAGGATTTTTAGTTAAAAGATACTCACTTTTTTTAACATGTACAGTAGACTAGTAATAGAAACAGTTATAGATCATAGCAGTTAAGGGTACAATAAAACAATTGTGCGAGGCACTAAATGATTACTAGGAGAAATTGCAGTAGTAAATTCATAATTTTCCTGGTGTGAGAAATATATTCAAGATATCACATCGAGTGGCACGGTAACACCTTCGTGCATTTATCTCCTTCAATTCATAACTCTCCTAGTGTGAGAAATATATTCAAGATATCAAATCGAATGGCACGGTAACACCTTCGTGCATTTATCTCATTCTCACCCAATGTATGTTTATAAATCGAATCAATTGGCACGGCAATACCCTTCGTGTACTTATTTCTTTCTCACCGAGCATACATATAACAGTACTAACTAGGTGGGAGAAATGCTAATAACAATAACAATTAAGTGAAAAATACACATGTAGCAATAACGAACAAGATAGTACATATGGACAACGATAACAGACTAGGTGGAAGACATAGAAATTATGACAACAATTAGGAAAGAAGAATATAAATTTCACTAACTAGCATGGTAGAAGGCTTAAATGCAAATATAACAAAGAAGAAGAAAATCATAATATTTGCAAGTTAAACAGATAGAAGGCATGGATAGCACAACAACAATTGGGGTAGAGGACACAAACAGAACGACTACAAATCACATAGAAAACATAGGTGCACAACAATAACTCAAGATAAAGGCATGAATGTATACACATAGAAAAGATATCACAATAATGTATATCTCTCGTCCTCGCCTGTGCGGAAACACCCTTCGTGCCATGAACATATATAATATAAAACATGATAATGTAGCTGAAATGGCACGGCATCACCCTTCGTGCTTTTACTCTCAACCTCACATGATAATGTGCATGATGGCATAATAATATAATTGAAATGGCACGGCATCACCCTTCGTGCTTTATGATCTTCCTCACATAATAATAAATATGAAATGGCACGGCATCACCCTTCGTGCTTTTACTCTCATCCTCACATGATAATCTAAATGAAATGGCACGGTATGATCCTTCTTGCATAATAATACATATGAATGACACGGTATCATCCATCGTGCTTTTACTCTCATCCTCACATGATAATGTAAATGAAGTGGCATTGTATTATCCTTCGTGCATAATAATATATATGAATGACACGATATCATTCTTCGTGCTTTTACTCTCATCCTTACATGATAATGTAAATGAAATGGCACGGTATTATCCTTCGTGCATAATAATATATATGAATGGCACGGCATCACCCTTCGTGCTTTACACTCTTCCTTAACAAGCAAGGTAGGAAGTATAAATAATATCAAGGAGAGTGTTTAAGTGTATGTTCCGATTGAGCATCAATCACGGCTTTCAATCCAATAACAATTCAATAAACCTCAAGTACTTTATTATTTAAGTATTTCAACAAGTCTCAAAAATGATCTTCAACTCAAATATAGAATTCAAAATCTCAAGAATAACTGACGTAGCGATGTATTTGTGATTAAGTATAATAACGACATAATTTAGCACATCAATAATTTCATTAAAAGTCCGTCAATATTTTAATCAAATTATAATAATCCAAGTCATGGTTTCTAGCATTTAATTTCATATCCATAGAAATCTAGAAGTCAAAGAAGACATGAAACAAGAATATCACATAATTCTACAAAGCATAATTAATCGTATAATTTGCCCCCGAGCATGTTTAGCCCTAGCACATGCATATATGCTCGTCACCTCATTTATGTATCACCCCTGCATGTAGCAAATAATGGAAGTTAGTAGGAAAAATCTCTCAACAAAGTTAGGCAAAACACTTACCTCAAACAAGTTGTATCCAATATCGAGCAAGCTAAACAATACTCCAAAGATTCTATTCCACGCGTATCAACCTCCGAACGCTTTCCTATCTCCTCAATTCCAAGCCAAACGATCCAAAACTTGTCAAACAACATGCAAATTAATCATAATACACTCCAATGCTTACAATTTAACAATTTATAAAAATTTTCAACTCCGCTCGAAAAGTCAACCAAAAGTCAACAGTGGGGCCCATATCTCGGAATCCAACAAAAATTACAAAATCTGAACCCTCATTCAACCACGAGTCCAACCATATCAAAATTACTCAAATCCGACCACAACTCAGCCTTCAAATCCTCAATTAAAGTCTATAAAATTTTCTACCATTTTCAACCCAAAACACTAATTTGTTGATACAAAACAACAATAGATTCATGCAATTTAACCAAAACAGAGTTAGAATTACTTACCCCTAATCCATATGCTGAAAATCGACTTAAAAATCACTTCAATTTGAGCTACATAGCTCCAAATGTATTAAAAATATCCGAAACCCCCGTTTTAGAATCTGTCCAGGCAATTTTGACACCTGAGACTTATAAATCACATTTGATACCTACGATTTGCCTCTGTCCCCAGAAAAACAGCAATCTTTCCTGACATTGAAATGGGCATAACTCACTCATACTATATACGAATTCGACGATTCCTTTTGCTATGAATCCGTAATTTCAATACGCATCTAATGTTTTAATCAAAACTGAATTTAGGGCTCATTTGTTTAATGTGGTACTACTTATTCTTGAAGAAGCGACGCCAAAACCTATCAAATAAATTCCGATTAACCTCAAATTTTGCACACAAGTTATAAATGACATAACAAAGCTACTCAATATTTCAAATAGCTGAACGAAAGTTTAATTGCTCAAAACGATTGGTCGGGTCGTTACAGTGTCTTCAGTGGTTATGGGAAATTGGTTGCGTGTTGCAATTTTTCTTCTAAAATGAATTAAGTAAATGGTTCTAGACGATGGAGTGGCTATTCCACTGGTGGTTCAGTATTTATGATGGGATTCATTCACTCTCATGTAATAGCATGATAGGTGCAGTGAGCGGTGTAGAATTGGAATTGAAGGATCAAGGTTGTGGTTTAGTTTGACCAGGATGTCACGAGTTCGGAGGAGCGGGGAAAGATTTTAGATGTTCAGAGTATGCTGGCCCTATTTTTGTGTGGCCTGAGAATGTTGTTCTGTGGAAGAAGCATTATGTATTGAATTGCAGATTCTTGATTTGCATTACAAAAATAGCATGGTCGATGGCCATTAATGTTCAGATTTTTTTACTTGGTGCGGAAGATTGTGGGAGCACCTCTCATGGGATAGCTATATAGGTGTGACGTATCGGCCATTTAAGTAGTAGAGAATGGGTTTTCCGTGCAGAGATCCAGGTACTGTCGCGGATTGGGGAGTTTATGTCTGAGGTGCACTATTCTTTTGGTTGCAGACTGTGGAAGTTTGTTCAGGATTTGAAGGTTGATTGTGCATGTCATGGACTGGGTCATTGTGGATTTTTGGAAGGCTATTTACCTATTCGGAGGTGATCAGAATTGATTTGGAGGTCCATTGGTAGGCCTAATGTGAATGTATACCCTACACTAAATCGGATATGCTTATTCAGCACAATATTGTCCACGGATGAGTCTTCAGGCGTGGTGGATGTTATTCATGTCATCGTCTATTCCATGTATTACTCTATTATGCCATGTAGATTGTGAGGCGACTTGATTATTCACATGTGTGATGTGATCCTGTATAGCTTGTGGTATTATATGAGCGAGATAGATCTCGGAATGCAGGTTATTTATTATACCTTAGTTGTGCTTGGCCCTTTTGTAGGGCATGGTGCTATCCATCTCCCCAGGGCTATGTTTATGCACTTGGCATGCTTGTGGTTGAAACACGTGTGTTTAGTGGGTATGAGCATTTTGTATTGATGGGTATTTCCTTATTAATTATTGAGTGTGGATCGGGTGGCATGCCACCAGGGGTATGATGTTTGGATCGGGCTGTGCTGCAATGGTATCATGTGTGGATCAGGTTGTACGCCACAATACGGTCCTTTATACTTATTTAGTGTGTTTTATTTCTTACCCTCTAGATAGGTTCATAGAGTTTGTCTGGTTGATCTGAATGTTACACGGGCTAGATAGTAGTTCTTTACCCGAGTTCATTTTTCCTTATTGGTCATATTCGAGTTGTGGCTTGTTGGCGCATTGATGGCATCGTATGAGATTTTAGACAGTGTTTGAGGTGGCTTATTGCCGGAGCATCTTGTACTGGATGAGACAAGGTTGTTGGACATGAAATTAGCGCAATCAGATTTATATAATGTATATTATAGGGAAAATGTCACTAAACAGTTCAGAATAAGGCAATGGTTCTTGCCAAACGGGAAGACTCCAAGAGTTATTGATTTGGCGGGTAGTTATAAGTTTCTAAACATCTCTTACATAGTTGCCATATTGCGAGGGTTGGAACATGGCTTATATGTGTTATGAGGTATATTATGAGCATCGGGTTCGTGAATTTGCAGCTATTGTGGTTGGAAGATATTATTATGGGCATACGAATTATGCGGTGCATTGTGTGATTACATCATAGGAGTATAATCATGTTTTGGTACAACTTGTTGAGATTGATACGGTATACGTATGCTAGAATCGAATCTTGTAAAGAATTCCGAATGTTGGAATTTGGTTCTATGGCTTGTGGGCTAAGGTAGTAGGAAGGACCTTCAGTCTGGGTTGAGCTAATGTGCTCATATGGATTGTAGTGGCATGGGTAGGTACACGAAGTATTAAACAGTGATTTTGGGTAACTTTGGAACGGTCTTAGCACGTTCGAGGATGAATGTATGTTTAAGTGGAGGAGAATATAATGACCAAACCAGTCAGTTTGAGCTATAGCACATCATTCCGCGGTTTGAAGCCTTGATTAGCATCATTTTATGTATTATGACTTGCGCGTGTGATTGGTTTCGATCTTTGGGAAGTTCGGAGTTGATTCAGAAGAATAGTTCTCAATACAAAAGCATTAAGTGGGAAGAGTTAAACCAAGGTTTGACTTTTGAGTAAACAACCTCGGAATCGGGATTTGAAGGTTACTATAGGTTTGTATGGTGATTTCGGACTTAGGCATATGTTCAAGTTAAGTATCGGATGGTCCGGGAGCGAGTCGGCGCTTATTATCGGAAGTTAGCATTTTTGAAGGTATGAAATTTCTTAAGTTTGACTTGGAGTGGACTTTGATGTTATCCATGTCCGTTTAGGATTCTAAGCCTCGGATTTGGTTCGTATTGTTATTCGTGACTTGTGCGTAAAATTTGACGTCATTTTGAGTTGTCTAAGTATGATTTGTCGCGTTGGGCAAAGTTTGAATATTTGAAAGTTAAAGGAAGAATTTCGATCGTGGATTCATGATTTTGATGTTATTCATGGCGTTTCGAGCCTTTGGATAAGTTTGGATAAGGTATTTGGACTGGTCGATATGATTGGACGGGGTCCCGGGGACCTCGGGTGTGTTTCGGAATGGCTTCAGACCAAGTTTGGGTGTTTTGGAACTGCTGGTTGCTGCATCTGATTTTTGCTGTAGAAAGCTCGTGCTTCGCGTTCGTGACTGAGGGGTCGCGTTCACGACGAGTGCGACGCGCTCGCGTAGGATAAGCTGGGCCTGGAGGCTTAGTCTCCGTGTTCGCTGAACAAAGGTCGCGTTCGTGAAAGGTTGGCTTGGTAAGCCATAGCATTCGCGAGCCTTGTCTCCCATTCGCGAAGAGTAAATTGGAGTTGGAGTTGAGCTGTGCTTCGCGAACGTGAGGCACATGTCACGTTCGCTAAAAAGGGCATCTCGACAGAATCTAAGTTTCCAAAATCGGGAATTTCTCGTTTCATCTCATTTTTCTCTCTTTGAGCCGACTTTGGGGCCATTCTGGAGGGCTATTTCACCCATCTATTGAGGGTAAGTATTTCTAACCTACTTTTAATTACATATTTCTGAATATATATATAAATTTAGACTTGTAAATTTAATAATTGAGTAGAAAATGTGTGGGTTTTGGTAGAAGACCTAGAATTGATATTTTCGAGTTTTGACCATGATATTGGACATGTAATTGAGAATAAATTATATATTTGAGTTTGTGGTGCTATGGGTAATATTTATCTTCGAAAATATTTAAAACTCGGGCCCGTGGGCCCGTGGTTGACTTTGTTAGCTTTTCGAGCGAAGTTGAAAATTATTATAAATTGTTAAATTACGAGTATTGGAGTATATTTTGATTGGTATGCATGTTGTTTGATTAGTTTCGGATGATTTGGCATTGATTTGATGAGTTAGGGAGGCGTTGGAGCCGATTATCAAATTTCGGAGCGAGGTAAGTCTCCTGTCTAACCTTGTAAGAAGAAATTATCCACGTAGGTGCTTAAATTGTTATTTGATACTAGTTGTGTGTGCTACGTACGCACGAGGTGACGAGAGTCCGTACTTAGCTAAAATCATGTTTATGTCCTTGTAGACTTAGGACTTTATTGAGCAATATTTGTATTACTTGAACTCAACATGTTTGTTTAATCATTTAAAACTTATAATTGAAATTTGATTATCATGTTAGGTTGAACTATACCTGTTAATCAGACTGGGCCAGCACAATAATAGCCTGGTTCGACCCGGTTCAGCCTGGGTCAGCCCGGTATATTAGGGGGTGGGACGGGTTGGGGAAGGTTTGGGGGGAGCCGGGTGGGAACGAACAATTTTTGGTAACTGGTGCCTCAGAACCCGGTTAGCACGGTTTCCCTTTACCGGATTTTTACCGGGCTACAACCCGGTCCAGCCTGGTTACCGTTGTAAAAGTTTTTATTTTTTTTTATTTTTTGACCATTGCCAACGGTCAAATTCAAAAATGATTGTCGGGCAACGGCCATGTTTTGCAAAAATGTCCATTTCGGCCTACCCCTTAAGAAAATAGCCCCATACCCCTAATAATTGATAAATTACAATTTTAATCTTTTAAAAACTATAAATAGTCCCCCTTGTTCTTCATTTTTTCCTCACAATTTGCTCTCTTACTACTCTAATTCTCTCTTGATAATATTGCTTATTGCTCTTAAATTCTCAATTACTTATTATTTCAAGTTTCATCAAATATTTACTTTAGTCACTACAAAATTATAATTATCAAATATCAAGTATTCAAGTAGTGTTCTATCAATATATAATATCATCAAATATCAAGTATTAGTCTATCAACTGAAGTTTGATATCAAATTTAGTGCGGCATCCGGAATCCCGGTACACTCGTTCCATCTCTTTCTCTTTTTTGGTTTATATTTTTATTTTATTATTTAGAATTATTAATTTAATTTTTTGATTTAATTTACATAATGGATATATTTAGAGCAGCCAAAAAAGCGTGCACTAGTAGGGGTGGTAGTAGTAAGAGTAAAACTTCTAAAACATCAAGAGGTGGTGTTGGTTTTTCTAGTAGCTTTACACATATTTCTGAAAGTTTACCTGAAAATTTAAATATAGATTATGAGCAACTTCAAGAAAACTATGGTATAAATAATAATTTAGATGATAATTTAGATGATGTTCAATCACCTGATAATCTTGAAACACCACCAGATACACCTGGTAATGCTAGTCAAACTCAAAATATTAGGGGTGGAGGTTGCGGTAATACAGGTAGGCCTCCTCTCCCTATTAAGAGGAATCAAAGATTAAGAAGCAAGTGTTGAAATTTTTTTGAAAGACTAAAAGAAGATAAAAATTATGTAAGATGTCAAATTTGTAAGAAAGTTTATAAACATGAGACCAGAGGTAAGCAAGGAGGAACGGGTCAACTTCATAAGCACATGGTAGATAACCACCATATTGCATGGGGTACTGATGAGGAAGGTAGGCAACAAAAACTTAACCCGGGTACTGGCAGTTTAATGGGTAAATATGATATAGCGAAAGATCAGGAAGATTAGCTAAAATGATTGTTTTAGGTTGTTTGCCTTTTAGTTTTGCTGCTTCACCATATCTTGTTACTTATATTCAAAGAATTTATAACCCTTTGTTTAAAGGTATTCCTAGAAGTACTTGTATAGCTGATATCTTTAGGCTTTTGGATAATATCATACATATATCCGTTATTTATTCGCCAGTCTTTCTTGTAGAGTTTCTCTTACTTCTGATATTGGCCGTGTTGTTAATGGAAATGATTATTTGACTGTTACATGCCATTGGATAGATGATAATTTTTGTATGCAAAAATATATTATTGCGTTTAAATATGATGAAGATCAAAGTCATACTTGTGCATTTATAAGTAATACTATCCATGAAGTTGCTATATTTTATAATCTTTCAGAAAAGGTTTTGTGTATGTTATTTGATAATACTTCTAACAATAATTTTGCTATTACAATATTAAAATTGCTTCTATACCCACCACTTCCTGAAATATTTCATGTTAGGTGTGCATGTCATATTTATAATTTAATTATGTAGAGTGGCCTTAAATTATTTAGAGATGAGATCACTTTAATTAGAAGAGTTGTTGGTGTAATTCAAGAAAATAATAGAAGTGCTAAATTAAATACATTTAAGGAAAAATGTGTACAATATGGGCTAAAACCAAGACTCATGCCTGAAGAAATAGTTACTAGGTGAAATTATACTTATTTGTTCTTAAAATGTTGTCATAAATATAAAATGCCTATAACTGAAGTTGCTAATTCTCATTGTACCGATCCTAACCGTTTGTTAATGTCTAGAACTTGGGATGTCATTGAAGATGTTGTAAAACTTTTACAAAATTTTATGTGGCTACACTTGAGTTTTCAGGAGCTTATTATCCTACGATTGCAAATGATTTAGTTCATATTGCTGAAATTTCTCTTTTACTCCATAATTTGAAGAAGAAAGAAGGATATTCTTCCGTTGTTGAATCTATGCTAGATAAATTTAAGAAATATTTTTACACCATTTACCTAATTGGTGTTATTTTAAATCCTTCTATCAAAATGGCCACTTGTTGCCAATTAATCATTGCTTTATATGTTTATATGGATATTGGACAAACTGACACCCCTGATGTTGAAACTTGTATTTCTGATCTACACAAACATTTAAAAACTTTATATAATTATTATGCTAACATTGTTGATGCTTCTGCTGTTGTAGATGCAAATATTCCTTCAAGTTCAGTTTCAACATCTGCATCCGGTGCTTTAGAGGATAATGATGGTGTTGAAGATTATTTGATTTGGTCTACACTAGGAGAGCATCAACAAACCAGTAGCAGGAATATTGATGCACTCCAGTTCTACTTGCAAAAGTCACCAGAGCCCGCACAAAGAAATTTTTACCGCTGGGTTGGTGGAGGAGAAACTCAAATCAATTTCTTGTTCTTTCGGCCATGGCTCGAGACGTGCTAAATGTGCCTATTTCAACAGTCGCATCAGATAGTACATTTAGCCAAGCAAGGCATTAACTAGGATATACTCGTCATTCATTGAGCAGCAACGCTTTGGAAATTCTAGTGTGCTTCAAAGATTGGATAAGATGAGAACGGCGAAATCAAGGGCATGAAGAGGTAGATGAAGCGGAGGACCAAGAAATTGGAGATATAATAGTTTATGGTTCCGATTCAAGCAATGTCGGTGACCAATAACCTCATGTTGACATGGATGAACTTACAAAAATGATGCAAAGCATGTGATGTACTCTTTCTTATTTTTTTATAATTATTATAAACTTTTAATTTGCAAGTTCAAAAATAAAAATATCAAAATAGAACTTGCAAATTAATTTGAAATATTATTTATTATTCAATAAAAATATAAAATGAAAGCCTTCGGAGTTTGATCCTTACATATTGCATGTTGGTCTTATTAAATAAGTTTTGTAGCCACTTACTTTCAAATTTCAATTTTAATATTTTAAAATTCAAATTTCAAAATTTAATTCTAAGCCTTAAAAGTTTGTAAATACTTAAGTATCAATAACATTGTATAATAAAAACAAAATATACTAAAAAAATAAAAAATAAGTAACCCGGCCCGGACCAGCCCGTCCGGTTAACACCTATAGGTCGAACCTCATTACCTTGAGTTGTTTGGTGGGATACTTGATTGTTAGTAAAAGTCATGCTTACTTTATGTTCTTATACTTGTGTTGCAAATATGTGGTTGTAATTCAAAAGTTTCCTCTCTTCCTGGGGATCGGGTCGAACGCCTCAGCGGTGCTATTAAATATTAATATGGATCGGACTGTACAACCTTGGCAATATATATGAGATGCATCTACGGATCGGGCCGTACGACCTCGGCAGTGTATGTACACGACTATTATGCATCGGGTCGTATGACCTCGGCATAATTTGTACGTAATATCACTAGGAGTCCGAATATTCATGAGATTTCCCTTTTCATTTGAGACTTGGAATTTACATGATATTTCTTAGATGTTTGAGGTGGCACATGATATTGTGATGACCCGAAAGGTCATCTTTAAATTTAATAAATATTTCGATATTGTAAAACCTCTAATAGCACCATTCAGCTTTCCTCAACTTGTGTGCACTGTCTGTAAATCTTTTGGAAAGTTTTTATGTGAAAATTGATTAAAATGTGAAATAGTGCTTCAAAACTCATTTGAGTTGACTTCAGTCAACGTTTTGAGCAAACGGACCCGGATCAATATTTTGACAGTTTTATAGGTCCGTATCGTGATTTGGGACTTAGGCGTATGCCCAAAATATAAATTGGAGGTCCCTAGCTTGAGTTATCACCATTTATTGAAAATTTAAAGTTTGAAAGGCTAAAGATTTTCAAAGATTGATCGCGGATTTGACTTTATTGATATCGGGGTCGGAACCAAATTCTGGAAACTGGAATAGTTTCATTATGTCATTTATGACTTGTGCGCCAAATTTGAAGTCATTCCGGATTCGTTTAATACGTTTCGGCATGAGTTTTATAAATTGAAAAGTTTGAAACTTAAAAGTCCGAATCGAGGTGTGAATTGTAATTTTGACGTTATTTGATGTGATTTGAGACCCTGAGTAAGTCTGTATTATGTTACGGGACTTGTTGGAATATTTGAACAAGGTCCCGAGAGGCTCGGGTGAATTGCGGACAAAATTTGAATCGTTTAGAGCATGTTGAAAGCAGCTGGTTCTTAGCAGAACCTAGTTTAATCGCATTTGCGAAATGGTGACCGCAGGTGCGCAACCGCTTCTGCGAGAAGCTGGTCGATTCTGCGACCTGGGCACTGGCCAGTTGCGTCGCTTCTACGGAGGAATGAGGCGCAAATACGTGACCGCTTGTGCGAAGGCTGAAATACTTCTACGGAAGAGATCGCTTCTGCGGTTGTTTGGTCGCTTTTGCGACGTCACAGGTGCGACATTGATGTCCGCATATGCGGAATTTCGCCTGGCAGCCTCACTTCATAAATGCGAGATTTTTCTCGCAAATTCGAGCCCGCATATGCGAAAATAATGTCCGCAGATGCGGAAATGCTGGACAGAATACATAAAATCGGGTGTTAGCCATTTTTGCTCATTTTTGAGCTTTGAGTCTCGGATTTGGGCGATTCCAAAGGGGTTTTTGTCACGACCCAAAATCCAACTAGTCCTGATGGCACCTAACCCATCCTATTAGGTAAGCCAATTTCCAACTAACCAAATTTCAATAATAATTATTAAAGCAATTTAAGTGAATAAAGATCATGATCTTATACAATTTCCAAGAACTGGTAGTATAAATCATGAGCTTCTAAGAATAGAGTATACAAAGCGGAAATGAAATAAATACATAATCTATTTGAATAGTACATAAATAGAGCTTATATAAATCTAAGGCTACCCTGAACAATAGGCAGCTACAACAGGAATGCATGTACATCTTCAAATCTCACAACCATCGAGCACAGCAACAACAGCAGCCAACATCTGCACGCAATGTGCAGAAGTGTAGTATCAGTACAACCGACCCCATGTACTGAGTAAGTAACAAACCTAGCCTTAGGTTGAAAGTAGTGACGAGCTTCTACCAAGGTCGGGTCCAAAACCACTAATCCACAACAGTTAATAACGACTTAAAGCAAATAATACCAGAAGTAACTCAGAAATAAAATGCTCAGTCAAATCATGATTTCAGCAATAATAGTTCTTCCTTTCAAGTACATCAGTGAAAATCAGAATCTTTTGCAAAAGTTACCAAAAATGTGAATTAGTTTTAAAAAAGAAATTTTTTAACATGAGGAAAATACATCTCTATGCATATATGTCATGTGTGCATGTCAATGCAATGTATCTCTCTTAGAGTACTCAATCTCACTGTGTCGCATTCTCTCTCACTATGCTCAGCACACTCAATCACTCAGCACTATACAATACCTACTGCGGCGTGCAGCCCGATCCCTGTTTATAGTCGACTGCACTCATTGGGGGTGTACAGACTCATGAGGGGCTCCTACAGGCCAAGCGCTATAAGCACGGACAACTCACGTGCCATAAAATAAATATCTGGATCCGCACGTCCAACTCACATGTTGCACGGCCAACTCACGTGCAATAATAATATAAGGATCCGCACGGCCAACTCACGTGCTGCACGGCCAACTCACGTGCAATAATAATATAAGGATCCGCACAGCCAACTCACGTGCAATAAGAATATAAGGATCCGCACGGCCAACTCACGTGTTGCACATCTAACTCACGTGCAATAAGAAGCCAATAAGGCCTGCTGCAGGCGGGAAGCCTCGATCCATAAAATATCCTCACAATCACACCCTCGGCCTCCCTCAATCATCAATCTCTCTAAGTCTCTCTCTCATGGTCTCACAATGTCATGAGAATAGCCCAAAATGATGATATGATGTATCAATAAATAACAATAGAGACTGAGATATGATATGCAATGAAATGAATATGACTGAGTATGAATTTTTAATTTAAACAAATAATCCACAGCAATATGACCTCCGTGGGTCCCAATAATACTGGCACATAGCCTCAACATGATTTTTAATATGTTTTTCAGCTCAATTTCTTTAACACATAAAACTGTATGGAAAAATGCCAAGAATTATTTAACTACAAAATTCCACATAAATAATTATGTCACAATTTCTATAATGCATGCTCACACGTCCGTCACCTAGCATGTGTGTTACCTCCCAACGATTTACATAATACATATATTCAGGGTTCATACCCTCAGCTCCAAGATTAGAAGAGTTACTTACTTCGAACAAGCCAAATCCAATGCTGAGCAAGCTACACAATGCTCCAGAAATCCCATTATGCGCGTATCAACTCTCGAATGGTTCGAACCTACCACAATTAATTTGATTCAATCCACACAATTTATAGGAATTAATTCCATATCAAAATACTAATATTTTCCAAAAATCCAAAATTGCGCCCCAAAAATCACCTGTGGGGACCAAATCTCGAAATCCGACGAAACTCACAAAATATGACAACCCATCCAATTACAAGTTCAACCATACTAATTTCACTCAAATCCGACTCCAAATCGGTATTCAAACTTGAAAAATTCTTTTTGTGACATTATAGAAATTTCCTTCTATTTCTCTTGAAGATTCAATAATCTTACACCAAAAATGAAGATTAATTCATGGAATATAATCACAAGGGAGTTAAGAACACTTACCCCAAGTTGTGTGAAACATTTCCCCTCCAAAATCGCCCAACCCGAGCTTCAAAATCCGAAAAATGGGTGAAAATATCGAACCCTCGAATTTAAGGTTCTGCCCCAGCGATTTCCGCATCTGCGGACAAGATTTGCGCACCTGCGCCTCCGCTTGTGCGAGCAAAACGTCGCATTTGCAGACTCCACTCGCCTGTCCAGTTTTCGCTTCTGCGTGCATCCGTCCGCATCTGCACTCACGCATGTGCGGAATTTTCCCTCGCACTTGCGACCAATGCCTCACAACCCCCTGCTCGCACTTGCGAGCTCGCACCTGCGACCAGTTTTCCGCAGGTGCAATTACTCCAGAAGGCTTCAGTTCCAGCAGTTTTCCAAATTCAAAATTCAATCTGTTAACCATCTGAAACTCACCCGAGGCCCCCGGAACCTCAACCAACTATATCAACAATTCCCATAACATAACACGGACCTACTCGAGGCCTCAAATCATACCTAACAACCTCAAAAATAGGAACTACACACGGATTCAAGCCTAATAATTTTCCAAATTTCCAAATTCTACAAACGACGACGAAACCTATCAAATCACGTGCGATTGACCTCAAATTTTGCACACAAGTCACATTTTGACCTCGATATCAAAAAGTCAACCCCCCGGTCAAACTTCCCAAAATTTCATCTTTCGGCATTTCAAGCCTAATTCCACTACGGACCTCCAAATAATTTTTCGGACACGCTCCTAAGTCCAAAATTACCATACAGAGCTATTGGAATCATCAGAATTAAATTTCGAGGTCGTTTACACATAAGTAGACATCCGGTCACTATTTTAACTTAAGCTTTAAACTTTAGAACTAAGTGTTCCAATTTATTCTAAAACCTCACCGGACCCGAACCAATTGCCCCGGCAAGTCACACAAAAACTGTAAAGCCCAATTTGAGCAGTAAATGGGGAAATGGGGTTGTAATACTCAAAATGACAGGTCGGGTCATTACAGTTTTTCACGACTTCGACTTGGGTATGTGTTCTATACCCAAAAGTGATTATATTTCATAAATTCATGCTTATATTCATCGTTTATTTTGGATTTAGATGGAAGAAAATTAAAATTTTTATATAATCTTCCAAAAATGTAAAATGAAGATTTGAAGGTCAATCCAATATTGGAATTCGATAATTTTTGTACGGTTGGACTCATATTGGAACGGGTGTTCGGATTGCGTAAATTTTTCTAGGATTCGAGTTGTGGGTCCCACTGTCGATTTTTAAAATGAATTTTGAATTTTAATCAGGAAAATTAGTAAATTCATATGAAATTAATTCCTACGATTCGTGTTGAGTATATTGAATTATTTGTGACTAGATTTGAAGATTTCGGACACGAATTCGCGATGCAAAGGTTTATTGGAATCTTGAAAATTGGTTGTGAAGTGAGGTAAGTGTCGTGGTTAACCTTGACTTAAGGGAATAGAATCCTTGAATTATTTGTTAAGTGAAATTCATGTGTAATGACGTATGGGCGAGGTGACGAGTGCCTATACGTCGTCAAATTAATTGTTTGCATAATTATTTGAAAATCAAAAATTATATTAAATCATGAATTAATTATTATATTAATTGTTTCTCTCATATTCCTTGCTCAATATTATGCCTTCAATCCATGCTATAATTGCTACATGCTTATTTGATTTATGTGACTTAATTGCTACTTGACATTTAGCATACTAATTATTAAAATGCATATTTCCTCCTTAATTTCTATAATTAATTGCTACTTGTCATCACTTATTTCTAAATAAATCATAATTATTGTATGTATCACGACCCAAAATACTACCACAGGCGTCGTGATGGCACCTAGTCTCTAAGACTAGGTAAGCCGATTTAGATTACCTTTTGAAGCCTTTTTGTTTTGCAACTAACAGCGGAAATAGTTACAATACACAACCTCCCAAGACTGGTAGTACTGAGTCACGAACTCTAACTGAATACATGGAATGATCACGATGACCGAATATACACTACTGTTTGATTACAAATTAACAGTACAATAAAATGAAAAGACTCCAAGGGACTGCGACGGCCAAGCAGCTCTACCTTGAATCCATACGATCGCGCTTTAACTCTGCTCAAGTCTGATATCTCCAATACCTGGCTCTGCACAAAAATGTACAGAAGTGTAGTATGAGTACGCCACGGTCGGTACCCAGTAAGTATCAAGACTAACCTCAATGGAGTAGAGACGAGGTACAGTCGAGACTCTCACTAGTATAATAACATGTGCAATATAATATACAAAATAATAGGAAACAAATAACAATAGGGCAACATGAAACAACCAGTAATATGCACAGAAGACAACAAGAATACCATTAATATCAATCAATAATTAATAAGTATAGTTACACCCAATTAAATCAAGTCCTTCAAGTAAATGTCTTTCACATATAATTCTTCAAAATAATTCTCTTTCAAATATAATTTTCTCAAATAATTATTTTTCAAATATAATTCTTTCCTATAATACTTTCTAAGTAAAAATCCTTCCAAATAAATATTTTGAATATAATTCTTTCAAATAAAAAGTCACCATGTGACACCTCATTTCATAATCATAAAAATACGGGTATCAGCCCAATTTCAGATTTTTCGTAAACACGGGTCTCCGTCGATTTTCATATTTCCACGGCACCTCGTACCCATAATTAAATTATCATATTTCCCAGGAACCTCGTGCCCTCATTTCGTATCACAACTGCATTGACAACTCACGTGCCAAATATCATTATCATTTCATCACAGCAGCTCGTGCCCACATTTCATATCTCAACTGCACGGACAATTCACGTGCCAAATATCCTCATTATTTACTCACGGCACCTCGTGCCCACATTTTATTTTATAATCCGCCTGGCCATAGCCACAGACTCTCAATTTCAACATAAATCAGATTATTATCAATTTACTAACAACAAGACAAGTTGCACAAGGTATAAAAATAAACACAAGAAAATCACAACATCACATGAAAATTGTCAACACCACAACCCCACATCATCACATATCGTCCCTGATAATAGCCACCCTTATCGCTCCTATTGCCACCCTTATCGCTCCTATAGCCACCCTTATCGCTCCGCCCAGACAATATCAATAGCCACCATTATCGCTCCTATTGCCATCTTTATCGATCCGCCCAGACAATGTTCCAATAACACAACAACAGTGAAATACCACTCTTATACTCACATAATATCAACGGTGAAATACCACCCTTATCTCCTCAAAATAATAATTCACACAACACAACAATTTACACGGCAAGTTATCACGGCAACATAACAAAATCAATTTACATTATAGTTTGCTCAATGGCCACAATAAATTCCAAGGATATAACAAAATCAATTAATTTCACAAAAAATAGCCAAAAACTCCACACAATGTGTACAACACCCAAAAATAACCAATAGAGATAGAAACTACTCAACATAAAGTAAGTCTTCATTAAATTCAAAATTTTAATAATTATATAAACACCTCTTCTTAAGCTCATTTAATTAATTATTTGCAGAGGAAAAATCCATAATGAAATTCAATTCCAATAATTATCAAACCAACAAATTCACGGGATTACATAAATAATCAAGTAACAATCACATCAAATTGTCATATAACAACAGATTCAACAACAACAAGGATTTAGGCACGACAAATAGATGATTAAATATATACCAACAATTACCCAATTTACCACACAATATGCTCAAGACTTTAACTCAATAAAAATTTACACATATAAGCCGAGTACGTACTTGTCACCGCGCGTACACGGCTTTTCACATTTCACAAATGGCACATAAGACTCGATGCCTAAGGGGTAATTCCCCCACTCGAGGTTAAGCAAGACACTTACCTTTTTGAAGTTAGGCCGATATTCCAAAATAGCCTTCTTGTTTGAATTGGCCTCCGGACAGCTCAAATATATCCAAATTAATTGTATAACTTCATTAAAATTCATCGGAAATAATTCCGGATAATAATACGTCGACTTATAATTTTATTCCAAAAAGTCAAAAAAAATCAACGTGGGACACACCTCTCGGAACCCGACATAATTTTCATAAAATCCGAACACCCATTCCGATACGAGTTCAACCGTACCAATTTTATCAAATTCCAATAACAAATCGACCTCCGAATATTAAAGTTTTGTTTTTGGAAGATTTTATAAAAATCTTGATTTTCCTCCAATAAATCCGAATTAAATGATAGATTCAAAGACATAATCATGGAAATTAATCAAAACTGGATAAGAATCACTTACCCCAAACACCCACGCAAGAATCTCTCCGAAAATCGCCTTCTACCGAGCTCCCAATTAGATTTTTGAGTTATGAACTCAAACCCCCGTTTTGGGACTTTTAATTCTGCCCAGAAGTGCCTTCATCGCGTTCGCGACCATAGCTTCGCATTCGCGAAGCACAAAAATGTGCTTCCCAGATTCCTTCTTCACGTTCGTGATATCCTTATTGCGTTTGCGATGCCCTCCGACCTCTGCCCTTCACGTTCGCGAGACACGAGTCGCATTCGTGAAGGCTTAACGCCAGGCAGGCCCCCAACTCCCTTTCCTCTTCGCGTTCGTGTATGACCACTCGCGTTCGCGTAGGCTTTCCTCATCTCCTTCTTTGCGTTCGCATCTTCTTCATCGTGTTCGCGATGGGCAAATCCCAGCCATCCAAAATCCTTCTTCGCGAATGCGTGAGACCCTTCGTGTTCGCGAAGAATTATACATGATATCAGTTCTAGCAGTTGCAAAATAAGGAAAAATGATCTGAAACCATCCCGGAACTCACCTGAGCTCCCCGGGACTACAACCAAACATACCATCAAGTCTCAAAACATCATACGAACTTAGTCGAACCTTCAAATCACCTCAAACAACTCGGAAACTACGAGTCATACCCCAATTCAAGCCTAATAAACTTTGAAAATTAAAATTCTATATCTTGTGCCGAAACATATCAAATCAATTCGGAATGACTTCAAATTTTTCACACAAGTCACATTCGACATTACGGATCTACTCCCACTTCCAGAATCGGATTCCGACCCCGATATCAAAAAGTCAACCCCCGGTCAAGCTTTCCAAAATTTTGAGTTTCGCCATTTCCAGCTTAATTCCACTACGGGCCTCCAAATAATTTTGCGGACATGCTCCTAAGTCCAAAATCATCATACGGAGCTAATGGAACCAACGGAACTCCATTCTGAAGTTGTCTTCACACGGTTTCGACTACGGTCAAAATCCTAAGACTTAAGCTTCCTTTTTAGGTACCAAGTGTCCCAAATCACTTTGAATCATCCGGTAACTGAATTCAACCACGCACGCAACTCAAAACACATAACAAGAAGCTGCTCAGGGCCTTATGCCGCCAGACGAGGCTTAAATTCTTAAAACGACAAGTCGGGTCGTTACATTCTCCACCTCTTAAACAAACGTTCGTCCTCGAACGTGCTAATAATTATTCTGAGGTTACCGAATTTATGATTTTTACTTTTACACATATACTCACAGTTAGTCCCTTGCTACTGCATTGGAGGTAAGTCCGGAAACACCATCTTATTTGAGATTATTTCTTTTATCCATATTTGTGAACCTTAAGACCAATTTCTTACACTCCAAACATTTTTAGAAAGTCTGATTTTTCATCAACGCACGGTATTAGTCTCAACTGGCTGTAGCAACTCGTGCCTACGCACACATCAATTTTTCTTGATAGTGTTGAAATACTTCAAAAACTTTCTGGGGTGTTACATTCTCCCCCGCTTAGGATCATTCGCCCTCAAACATATAACATATTTATTTCTTCCTTTGCAAATCCCAATCCTCCAAATTTTACTAACTCCCAAATTTTTCAGAAATTTCGGCAGAGTCTCCCCTGTAATTGGGCCTATCCAACTGCCAGAGTAACACCAAAAACAACTCCTAACAACACATCTATAACCCAACAAAATACCACAAGGTATATATCAATAACACCAATCTCGACATCACAAGCACTGCATTACATATGTATGGCCATCACCACATCTCTGGTCTTAAAAGTTGTTCATAATTAAATCCAGCATCATCAATTACTCTCATATTAACCACCACCTCATTTCGAATTTGCACGACACTGACAATAGAATGTGAGGCATGAAGACCTCATGATTACTTACTCGGATTAATGAGTCACATTTAACGCCACCTGAGCACTCACCTCGTAGGCTAAAATTCAATAATTACAGCATAATTATGGCACAGAAACACATAAAAGAATTATCATATAAGCCTATCGGGCATGGCTCCCTAATAGTACTATAGTACAATTTAAACTTCACACAGGGAGAATTTAAGACTCATAAATATTTCACCACAAGGACCTTGTCCTTATATAACTTCCACCGCGACTTGTAGCCTGGTTTAAATATTTCACATCATATATAAAATGTGAGGATCTCGTTCTCAACTCTGAATCACAAGTATTTTTCACATTGTGCCAACTGAAATTTTCAATTTCCTTTCTTTCTTCTTTTCAATATATTTCATAAACAATTTTCACAACATATAATGAACCCTCATACCGGTAGGGCGTATAATTCATAAAAATTGGAATCAATTATTCCGGAACACATTAAACCCACTGTAATAAATAATAAAAATTACTTTTAGACTTGTATCCCTCAATGGTGTACAGAAATAAATGACAGACACGGGCTCACACCTTCAAATCTCCCAACATGGATAAACATATAAGTGGATCACAAATTTACAAAGCTCACCCATAAGTGGAGCATAATAGGAGGACTCACCTCAATATTCAGAACCAAATCAAATTAAGAAAAATATCCTTTTATAATAAAAATCAGGATCATACCTGTAACACCACCATCTGGTGTATTGGCCTTAGCCAAATCATAGTGATTAAATCAATGGGTCGGGTCTCCACCTCTTAGGCGCCCACTACCTGTCTGTCCTCCACCTCTAGCTGACTGTGCAAGTGGAGTATCAACTGGAATAAAGCTTATAGCTGGAGTGTTCTGATGAAATCCACCCCTCCTAAGTTTGGGACAATATCTCATGATATGCCTAGTATCACCACACTCATAACAACCCCTCTGAGGTCGCGGCTGCTCGTACTGAGTCTGTGCCAGATAACTGGAATAACCACTTTAAGAATCTCGTGTCAGTGGTGCACTGTAAACTAGAACACTCTGAGTAATCTGAGGTGCAGACTGAGCTGACCGACTGCTCGAGCCTCCGCTATAATGGGTTCTAGCTGAAGAGTAAAATACAGTGAATCCTCCAGATCTTCGAAACCTTTTGGCCTCCTTAGACTCCCTTTTCTCGCCTAAAACACCCTCAATCTTCCTTGCAATCTCCACTACTTGTTGAAATGGAGTATCAGTTTACCAATTCTCAAGCCATGCATATTCTAATATCATAATCGAGCCCCTCAATGAATCTGCGGACCCGTTCTCTGATTGTAGGAACTAAGATAGGTGCATGACGGGCTAACTCACTGAACCTGATAGCATATTCTGACACTATCATAGTGCCCTGACGCAACCGTTCAAACTCTTTGCGCCATGCATCTCTGAGAGTCTGGGGAACAAATTCTTTCAAGAATATTTCCGAAAATTGAGCCCAAGTTAGTGGTGTGGCATCGGCTAGTCTACCTTCTTCATAGATTTGCCACCACCGATACGCTGCGCCTGACAGTTGAAATGTAGTAAAGGAAACTCCGCTAACTTCCACAATACCCATGGTGTGGAGAATACGGTGACAATTTTCCAGAAATCCTTGGGCATCCTCTATAGCTGTGCCACTGAAAGTTGGTGGATCATATTTCTTAAACCTTTCAAGTCTCTTTTGTTCTTCTTCTGATGCCTCGAGCCTGACCTCAGGCCGAATCGGAATAACAGGTTGTACCGGTACTACACCCGGAACCTGTCCAACGTGAACCTGCTGCTCTGGAGTTGTGGTAGGAGTCTGAGCTACTCCCCCAATCTGCGGAATGTTTGGTGCAACAGAGATCAATCCCGCCTGAGTTAATGTACCAAACATACCCAGGAACTTTGCTAAAGTCTCCTGAAGTCCTGGGGTAACAACGGGTGCTTCTGGTACCTGTCCCCCAACTGGAGCTACTAGTGGCTCCTCAACCGTTGTTCTGATAGGTTCTCTAGTCGCAGTACGTGCCCTTCCTCGACCTCTACCTCGGCCCCGGCCTCTTGCAGCCCTAGCAGTATGTGCGGATGCCTACTCAGCTAACCCAGTAGCACATGTCCTCACCATCTATGAGAGAATAGAGATACAAAGGCTCAAATTCCAAATTCAACAAATTCCGCACGACAGGAATAAAAGAAATGGAAATTTCCTAACAGTTCGGTAGCCTCTCGAAGATAAGTACAGACGTCTCCGTACCGATCCGCAAGACTCTACTAGACTCATTCATGACTCGTAGAACCTATGAACCTAGAGCTCTGATACCAACTTGTCACGACCCAAAATCCCACCACAGCCGTCGTGATGGCACCTAGTCTCTAAGACTAGGTAAGCCGATTTAGATTACCTTTTGCAGCCATTTTGTTTTTTATTTTTAGAAAATAACAGCGGAAATAGTTACAATACACAACCTCCCAAGACTGGTAGTACTGAGTCACGAACTCTAACTGAATACATGGAATGATCACGAGGACCGAATATACACTACTGTTTGATTATAAATTAACAGTACAATGAAATGAAAAGACTCCTAGGGACTGCGACGGTCAAGCAGCTCTACCTTGAATCCTTACGATCGCGCTTTAACTCTGCTCAAGTCCGATATCTCCAATACCTGGCTCTGCACAAAAATGTGCAGAAGTGTAGTATGAGTACGCCACGATCGGTACCCAGTAAGTATCAAGACTAACCTCAATGGAGTAGAGACGAGGTACAGTCAAGACACTCACTAGTCTAATAACTTGTGCAATATAATATACAAAATAATAGGAAACAAATAACAATAGGGAAATATGAAATAACCAGTGATATGCACAGCAGACAACAAGAATACCATTAATATCACTCAATAATTAATAAGTACAATTACACCCAATTAAATTAAGTCCTTCAAGTAAATGTCTTTCACATATAATTCTTCCAAATAATTCTCTTTCAAATATAATTTTCTCAAATAATTATTTTTCAAATATAATTCTTTCCTATAATACTTTTTAAGCAAAAATCCTTCCAAATAAATATTTTGAATATAATTCTTTCAAATAAAAGTCAACATGTGACACCTCATTTCATAATCATAAAAATACGGGTCTCAACCTATTTTTATATTTTTTCGTAAATACGGGTCTCCGCCCATTTTCATATTTCCACGACACCTCGTGCCCATAATTAAATTATCATATTTCCTCGGCACCCCGTGCCCTCGTTTCATATCACAACTGCATGGACAACTCATGTGCCAAATATCATTATCATTTCATCATAGCACCCCGTGCCCACATTTCATATCTCAACTGCACGGACAATTCACGTGCCAAATATCCTCATTATTTACTCACGACACCTCGTGCCCACATTTCATTTTATAATCCGCCTGGACATAGCCACAGGCTCTCAATTTCAACATAAATCAAATTCTTATCAATTTACCAACAACAAGGCATTGCACAAGGTATAAAAATAAGCACAAAAAAATCACAACATCACATGAAAATCATCAACACTACAACCCCATATCATTACATATCGTCCTTGATAATAGCCACCCGTATCGCTCCTATTGCCACCCTTATCGCTCCTATAGCCACCCTTATCACTCCGTCCAGACAATATCAATAGTCACCCTTATCGCTCATATTGCTACCCTTATCGCTCCGCCCAGACAATATTCCAATAACACAACAACAGTGAAATGCCACCCTTACATGACAAGTTATCACGGCAACATAACAAAATCAATTCACATTATAGTTTGCTCAATGGCCACAACAAATTCCAAGGATATAACAAAATCAATTAATTTCATAATAAATAGCCAAAAGCTCCGCACAATGTGTACAACACCCAAAAACAACCAATAGAGATAGAAACTACTCAACATAAAGCAAGTCTTCATTAAATTCAAAATTTTAATAATTATATAAATACCTCTTCTTAAGCTCATTTAATTAATTATTTGCAGAGGAAAAATCCATAATGAAATTCAATTCCAATAATTATCAAACCAACAAATTCACGGGATTACATAAATAATCAAGTAACAATCACATCAAATTGTCATATAACAACAGATTCAACAACAACAAGAATATAGGCACGACAAATAGATGATTAAATATATACCACCAATTACCCAATTTATCGCACAATATACTCAAGACTTTAACTCAATAAAAATTTACACATATAAGCCGAGTACGTACTCGTCACCTCGCGTACACGGCTTTTCACATTTCACAAATGGCACATAAAACTCGATGCCTAAGGGGTAATTCCCCCACTCGAGGTTAAGCAAGACACTTACCTTTTTGAAGTTAGGCCGATATTCCAAAATAGCCTTCTTGCTTGAATTGGCCTCCGGACAGCTCAAATATATCCAAATTAATTGTATAACTTCATTATAATTCATCGAAAATAATTCTGGATAATAATACATCGACTTAAAATTTTATTCCAAAAATCAACAAAAGTCAACGCGGGACTTGCCTCTCGGAACCCGACATAATTTTCATAAACTCCGAACGCCCATTCCGATATGAGTTCAACCATACCAATTTTATCGAATTCCAATAACAAATCGACCTCCGAATCTTAAATTTTCGTTTTTGGAATTCCTCCAATCAATCTGAATTAAATGATGGATTCAAAGATATAATCATGAAAATTAATGAAAACTGGATAAGAATCACTTACACCAAACACCCACGAAAGAATCTCTCCGAAAATCGCCTTCTACCGAGCTCCCAATTAGATTTTTGAGTTATGAACTCAAACCCCCGTTTTGGGGACTTTTAATTCTGCCCAGAAGTGCCTTCATCGCGTTCGCGACCATAGCTTCGCGTTCGCGAAGCACAAAAATGTCTGCCCAGATTCCTTCTTTGCGTTCGCGATGCCTTCCGACCTCTTCCCTTCGCGTTCGCGAGACACGAGTCGTGTTCGCGAAGGCTTAACACCAGACAGGCCCCCAAATCCCTTTCCTCTTCGCGTTCGCGTCTGACCACTCGCGTAGCCTTTCCTCATCTCCTTCTTCGCATTCGCGTCTTCTTTATCGCGTTTGCGATGGGAAAATCTCAGCCGTCCAAAATCCTTCTTCACGAACGCGTGAGACCCTTCGCGTTTGCGAAGAACAATACCAGATATCAGTTCCAACAGTTGCAAAACAAGAAAAAATAATCTGATACCATCCCGGAACTCACCCGAGCCCCCCGAGACCTCAACCAAACATACCATCAAGTCCCAAAATATCATACGAACTTAGTCGAACCTTCAAATCACCTCAAACAACTCGAAAATCAAGAGTCATACCCCAATTCAAGCCTAATGAACTTTGAAATTTCAAATTCTATATCTTGTGCCGAAACACATCAAATCAATTCAGAATGACTTAAAATTTTACACACAAGTCACATTCGACATTACGGACCTACTCCCACTTCTGGAATCGGATTTCGACCCCGATATCAAAAAGTCAATCCCCCGGTCAAACTTTTCAAAATTTTGAGTTTCGCCATTTCCACCTTAATTCCACTACGGACTTTCAAATAATTTTCCGGACACGCTCCTAAGTCCAAAATAATCATACGGAGCTAACGGAACCGACGGAACTCCATTCCGGAGTTGTCTTCATACGGTTCCGACTACGGTCAAAATCCTAAGACTTAAGCTTTCTTTTTAGGGATCAAGTGTCCCAAATCACTTTGAATCATCCGGTAACTGAATTCAACCACGCACACAAATCAATACACATAATAAGAAGTTGCTCAGGGCTTTATGTTGCCAGACGGGGCTTAAATTCTTAAAACAACATGTCGGGTCGTTACAGTGTGCTTGTTGTCTTATATAATTGTTGTATTTATTGGAGTAATTTCTTTTATAAGAATTGGTAAATTATATTATTGGAGGAGCGGGTTGCACGCTGCAACAGAAATTAAAGTGAATATATTGGAGGAGCAGGTTGCACACCGCAACAGAATTGATTGAAATGAATATATTGGAGGAGCGGGTTGCACGCCGCAATAGAGTTGATTGAAAAGATATATTGAGGATCGAGTTGCATGTCGCAACAAGATTAAATGAAAATGAATATATTGTAGGATCGGGTTGCACGCCGCAACGGAAACTAATTGAAATAATAATTGGTTATGTGTAATGACCTGACCGGTCATTTTGAGTATTACAACCTTGTTCCCCCATTTACTGCTCAAATTTTGATTAACGGTTGTTATTTGGCTTGCTGGGGGTAATTGGTTCGGGTCCGGTGAGGTTTTATAATGATTTAGAACACTTAGTTCCAAGGTTTAGAATTTAAGTTGAAAAGGTTTTGTGGTGCCGAGGTATATCAATTAGCTGCGGCTCGGACTTTTTGGGTTAAATAATGCACCGATGTGAGGAAAATATTTTCCCGAAAAGGGTCATTTCTGCGGCCCACTATGCGGTCGCAGAATCACTCTGCGGACCGCATAATGGCCGCAGAGTGAATCAGGAGAGGGGCAAGTGTGGAGGAAAGTTTGCGGCGCATTATGCGACCGCAGATCAGTTATGCGATGCATTATGCGACTGTAGAACAGGTCTACGGACCGTATAACGACCGCATACTGAGGCAACCTTGCCCAGTTCCGGAGGCCACATTTCGGGGCCATTTTGCGATCGCAGAATGTGTTTCGGGGCTTAATTTTTTCTGGTTTTATAAACCCGACCCCATTCCTATAAAACACTATTGGGGGTCATTTTGAAGGGTTTCATCTAACATTTTAGAGAGAGGTGAGAGCATTTTAGAGAGAGAGTGGAGACTTAGTCATTTATCCATCAATTCTTGTTCAAGGTTTGAAGATTTCACAAGGATCTTGCTAGGGCTTCAAAGAAGTAAGAATTTCTTTCCCCAATTCTTCAAATTTCGAGTTTGGGTAAAGATGGGTAATTAAGAGTATGATTCTTGAGTGTAAAAATATTATTTATACGTATCAACAAGGTTTATGGAAAGATTGTTGAGTTCAAATGGGTAAAGATTGGGTTAAAAATGGTAGAAATCTTCAAAGACTTTAATTAAAGATTTGGGAGCCGAGTTGTTGTCGAAATTTGGTAAAATTTGTATGGTTGGACTCGTGGTTGGATGTGCGTTCATATTTTGTAACTTTTGTCGAGTTTCGAGACGTGGGCCCAACAGGCGATTTTGAATTAATTTCAGATTTTTATAGAAAAATTTTGCATTTCCTTATAGAATTAATTATAGCTAGATATGAGGCTTTCGGAGGCCAATTCTCATGGCAAGGGCATAACGGAATAAAGAATTACACGGTTTGAGATAAGTAACAGCTTTAAATCTGGTCCTGGAGGTATGAAACCCCAGATTATTATATTATGTGAGTATTTTGGAGGTGACCCACATGCTAGGTGACGGGCGTGTGGGTGTGCACCGTGGGAATTGGAACTTGGTCCATTCCATGAAACAGAAAAGTTGAATAAGCTTGTCGTTAGCTATGTGCCCTTTTTGTGCTATAAAAATTTGTCAGTGAAGCATGCTTAGGCTATGTGATGGTGCTGTAAAGAGCACAGAGGTCTTGTACATGTTGAATTATCTGCTAAATTATTATTTTATACTCAGTCACAGTTTACTTATTTATTTTATCTCAGTCTCTATTGTTAATTATTGATGCATTATATTATTGTTATTTGGGCTGAGTATCATGAATATTGAGAGCCCGAGAGACTGGAGAGATTTATGACTGAGTGAGGCCAAGGGCCTGATTGTGTGATATTATACTATAGCACGTGAGTTATCCGTACAACACATGAGTTGTCTGTGCAGATACTTATATTATACTATATCATGTGAGTTGTCCATGCAGCACGTGAGTTGTTCATGCGGATCCAGATATTTACACTATGGCATGTGAGTTGTCTGTGTAGCACGTGAGTTGTCCGTGCAGATTATAGCGCTTGGGTTGTAGGAGCCCCTCTGGAGTCTATACACCCCCAGTGAGCGCGGGTATCCATTGAGTGTGAGTGCTGAGGACTGAGAGTCGAGTGGTTGAGCTGTTGTGACGAGTTCAGTAACTGTTGCCTTGAGAGGCTGTACTTGCTTTTCATTTGTTGTTGCACTTAGTTGCTATCAGTCATTGTTGTGAAATTCTCTTAAAGATTTAATATCCGGATTACATGAACTTGAACTGTATAAAATTGATTTGACTTAAACTGCTGGATTTGAAAGCATGTCTATTCTTTGCTGGAATTATTGAAAGTGAACTATAACTGTGTAGCTCGTCACTATCTTCAGTTCTTTATTTATTATTGTTACTTGCTGAATTGGTTATACTCATAATATATCCTGCACTTCATGTGCAGATCTAGGTATTCCCGGACAAAGCGGGTGTTGAATCTTTTGTACAGTTGATTTTCCGGATATTCTGAGGTAGCTGCCGTGTTTCGCAGACCTTGCCTCTCCTTCCCTATCTCCTTATTTACTGTATTTGGTCTCAGGCTGTTATGGTCTCAGACCGTATTTTCCAGACTTGTGTTCATATTAGATGCTCATGTACTCAGTGACACCAAGTTTTGGGAGTGTTTGTATCGGTATTTGCGAGATTTGTGGATTGTGTTTAAATATTATATTTTCAAACTTAAAAGAAATTGTGATTTATTGAGATTGTTGGCTTGCTTAGTATCGAGATAGGCACTATCACGACAGGTTAAAATTTGGGATCGTGACATTATGACTACCGAGTTGGCTTCAACTGTTGAATTGAGTTACCTGTTTTATTTCTATTATTGTTGTTATTATTATTATTGCATACAGGTTAATGTAAGTGACCTGCCTTAGCCTCGTCACTACTTCGTCAAGGTTAGGCTCGGCACTTACTGGGTACAAGGGGTCGGTTGTACTCATACTACACTCTGCACTTCTTGTGCAGATACCGGAGTTGGTCTCAGTGGCGTACAGTAGATTTGCTCGGATTCAGTTATTCGCATGAGACTTGAGGTATAACGGCATGGCGTTCGCATTTCTGAAGTCCCCTTCTACTTTATTGTAGTTGTGTATTTCTTTCAGACAGCTTCATTTTCATTCAGACCTTTATTTATATTATTCTAGTAGCTCGTGCACTTGTGACACTAGTTCTGAGATGGTATTTAGACATCGCTATTATTATGGATTATTCACTTTATTTCAAACTTTATTTCCGCATTTGTTTCTTTGTTATTAATTAAATTAAAACTATTTTTAAAAAATAGCTAATATTATTCTAACGTTGGCTTGCCTAGCAAGTGAAATGTTAGGCGTCATCACGGTCCCGAATGTGGGAATTTTGGTTTGTGACAGATATTGGAGGAATTTATATTGTCATTATGTTGGAGGATTACGTTAATTACAGTTTCTTACCTCATTATTACCATTGTGTTTCATATCTATTCATAATTTATTGTACCGATTTATTGGACCACTAGTAAATGTCGATATTGATTCCTCATCATTATTTCTTCGGGGTTAGGCTAGATACTTACTGGGTACACGTTGATTTTCGTACTCATGCTACACTTTTGCACTGATTGTGGAGGTACTGAGACAGGTACATTTGGTGATTGTTTGGGCGTATAGGCGCAACTACTGAGGAGACTTATGGTGAGCTGCATTTTCTGTTACGATCTGCAACACACAGAGTCTTCATATATTTATTTACTTTATCCCATCTATCGTATATGTTGATATATGTTGTATTGGTATTGTAATCCTTAGTAGATGCTCATACACTTGTGACATCAAGTTTTGGGAATTTCTTTTATATGTTTATGATTTTTATCTAATATTGTCACCCCTTTCCTTTTATATTTTATTAATGCATTATATCTCCACGGTTTTCTACGTCTAATTTCTTTTGCTTAATAAAACCCATAATTTTAAAAGCAATAAAATGAACAATTAAGTTAATAGTTCACTGTTGACTTGCCTAACTTCGACGTTGGGCGCCATCACGACTTGTAGCGAAAATTGGATCGTGACAATGTCCTAAGATCTATAAACTTTCAGGTGAATAAAGTTTATTAAAAATACAAAATAAGTCTAGATAAAAATCTCATGGTTGTTTAATTACATAAATGGGTTTTGATTCATGGCTTTCTTTAAAGAAGTACGCTTAATGCCTAAAGTTCATTAGCCTATTAGATAAACTTAATGGCAAAAATAACTTTGATAAAAAAGTATATAAATATTTAAAATTATTTATAGAAATTTCTATGTTGTGTGTGTATATGTGTGTGTAATTATAATTATAAAAATTATGTGTATAATTATTTTTTTAATTTGGCGTTAGCTTTAGGTTTTTATTAAACTCAAATCAAACTAAATATTGTCATTTAAAAACTAAAATCAAACCAAAAAATATATTGATTTGTTTAATAGATTTTAATTTTTTTTATTTGAATAGATATTTTTCGAAACGTGAACATGCCTAATCCTAATCAAAACCTACAATTTAGTGACATTATACAATCTCTCAGATAATTTTCAATTCTACTCTCGATGTGAGAAACAGTATGGCGGTTAGCAATAACAAATCCAAGGTTGTAGTCAAACACCACGAGAAGTGTGGTGCATGCTTTGTCCAAATGTATACAAACTCGTTGTTCCTAAAGTAATCTCCAATAAAAGGATTGATTGTTCAATTACTTCTAAAATTATTACTAGAAATAGGCTAGTCCTTCTAGTAAACACTTCGCATGCAAGATTAAGAGCCCATTTGGATGGGCTTGTTTTAAGTGACTTTTAAGGAAGAAATTCAAAAATAGTCAGATTTACAAGTGGTCATTCAAAAATAGCCACAGTTTCAAAAGTCAACGAAATTTAGCCACTTTTCATGTAAAGATAAATGTGAACGAAAACACTATTCAAAATCCGAAAAATACTCCAGCATAATATACTGGAATTCCAGTATAATATACTAGAACTCCAGTATATTATACTGGAGCCAGCAAAGTATATCGGTCCAGCGTAATATGCTGGAAGTTCATACACAGGTGCACCGAACTCCAGTATATAATGCTAAACTGGTCCCTGTTGCAGTAAAATAGTGGCTATTTTTCAATAATTTGGCAAACGTCGGCTATTTTTGAATGACCAGTCCGAAAACTGGCTAGCTCGTACTATTTTAACGACTTTTAAGCCAAAAGCCATAAGTTAAGAATTCTAGCTTTTGGCTTATTTTTGTCATTTTAGCTTAAAAACAAGTGCCTAAAAGCACTTTTTTACTTTATTCAAACACTACAAAATGACTTAAAAGCTATTTGGCTTAAAAACATTTAAAATAAGCCAATCCAAACGTACTCTAAAGATATAGTTGTAACAAATATGAGAAAGGCGCTAGGATTATTTTTTCCTTCGTGTAGGCTATGCTTTGTGTATATGATATTCAAATTGGTTATGCATGTGTTATGACCTCAATTTCTATTCTACCAATTTAATATCTTTCAATACTTATGAGGTTTTTACCCAAAAATGCCTTTCCAAGTCAACAGGGATTTGTTGATATACAATTGATTAAACCAAGTAGAAATCACACCATTCCTAGCTAAATTTTAGTAATCAAGTAAAATTAATTTCTTAACTCACTCAATTTCTTAATAATTACTTTTTGCCTAAGCTAAATTTCACTCTTCCGAGTTAAAACAAACAAAATAGGTATGAATTTAGTGTTTGCAACTACGAAATCAAACAATGAAGCATGAAGTAATTAGATAACATAAATATTTAATTAAATATTGAACTTGTATTAATAACCCAAAAGCATAACCACACTTAGGATTTACAATCCTAGCTTAAAAAATTTAGCTAGACATAGTCATAAAAGAAAATACAAAGAAGAATGAAAGTTTAAATATAATAACAAAAGAGAAAAGAAAAATTATGATGAACAATGGTGAATTCACTCAAAACTCTTAGGAAGAACTCCAAAAGCTGTTACGCAAAATATTCTTTGTAAAAAATTATTCTGAAAGGTTTAAAATATCTATTTATTAGTATAAATAGATATTGGTTCTTTAGTGGATAAAAATGCCCTTGGTTGGTCGCCATTCCATCCTTTTTCCGAAAAAATATATGCTTTTCTCCTAAATTCATCGAGATTTCAAGTTGACATCTCGAACACACGTCCCGTAACTTCAGTTTTAGACATCACGTAAGCTGCACGCGGTCTACGTGCAATGTAGTTTCTTCAGGCATCTTGGCGTACGCTATGCGCGCGTAAGCTACATGCCTCGCGGAGCCAAAAAAAAAGAATGTTCCCAACTTGAGCTTCTTCAGCTCCTCTGCATAGGCTACGTCATGCATGATCCTCAACTGAAATCCTCATTTTTCTTTAGTTTTTCACTTGAACTTTGGTTCTTTATTGCCATTTTCCATGCTTATCATTCTCAAAGCTTCCACAACTCCATAATCCTGAAAATACATCTTTCAAAGCATAGTTAGTCAACTCATTTCAATAAATGGGGCTAAAACTCTTTAGAAAAACAAGAGAAGTTAGCTAAAAGGCTAACTTATTACCCTTGATATAATACTATCTTTTCAAGAAAATGTCACACTTACCTAGAAGATTAAAGAAATTTTTTGGTGTTGTGGATGATTGACATTGGTTAGGAATCAAAAAAGATTGAACTATATATTTGGATGAAAAATAAAATTACAACCACATAAAAAAAAGGTATGGAGACTAACAAAGACATATTACTTGTCATTGCAAATAAGAATGCAAACGCTATAAGACTAATTTATAGTGTGAATTCTGAAATATATACCGATTGTCACGACCCAAAATTCTCACCTTCAGAACCGTGATGGCGCCTAACATTTCACTTGCTAGGCAAGCCAACATTAGAATAATTTTAACTATTTTTAAATAAATTAAATTAAACAGAAGTTCATTACTGAAATAACGTGCGGAAGACCATAACAAATGAACCATCCAAATACATCCCTGAATCTGGTGTCACAAGTGTACGAACTTCTAGAATAATACAAACAAGGGTATGAATAAAATAAAGTTGTCTCAAAGAAAGCACACAACAAAAAAATAAAGTAGAAGGGGACTTCGGAACTGCGGACGCTGTGCAGTTATACCTCAAGTTTCCTCTGGGTAGCTGAAATCCGAGCAAGTCTATGGTACGCCGCTGGGACCAACTCCAAAATCTGCACAAGAAGTGCAGAGTGTAGTGTGAGTACAGCCGACCTCATGTACTTTGTAAGTGTTGAGCCTAACCTCGACGAAATAGTGACGAGGCTAAGGCAAGTCACTTACATTAACTTGTACGCAATAATAGTAATAACAACAATAATAGAAATAAAATAAGTAACTCATTTCAACAGTTGAAGCCAACTCGGCAGTCATAACCAACTATTATTTCAATCAATTTTCGTTGCGGCGTGCAACTCGTCTATACGTCGTTCACATGAATTTCACATAACAAATAATTCAAGGGTTATATTCCCTCAGGTCAAGGTTAACCACGCCACTTACCTCGCTTCGCAACCAATTTCAAGATTCCAATAAGCCTTTGTCTCATGAATTCGTGTCTGAAAGCTTCAAATCTAGTCACAAACAATTCAATATACTCAACACGAATCGTAGGAATTAATTCCATATGAATTTACTAATTTTCCGGATTAAAATCCAAAATTCATTTTAAAAATTGACAGTGGGACCCACGTCTCAAATAACGGAAAAATTTATAAAATCTGAACACCTGTTCCGATACGAGTTCAACCATACAAAAATTATCGAATTCCGACATCGGATTGACCTTCAAATCTTCATTTTACATTTTTGAAAGATTTATAAAAATCTGATTTTTCTTCCATAAATTCACGGATTCATGATGTAAATAAGTATCTAATCATGAAATATAATCAATATAGGATAAGGAATACTTACCCCAATATTTTTTCGTGAAAATCGCTCAACAATCGCCTTACCCGAGCTCAAAATCGTGAATAATAAAAAGTTGGGCGAAATCTCATTTCCAGAACTTAAGTTCTGTTGCCCAGTCATTTACCCTATGTGATCGCGGCCAAACTCCCGCGATCGCGAAGCACAAAAATTTTCCAGCATTTTTTACTCTATGCGATCGCGGCCATTCTCCCGCGATCGCGAAGAACAAATTTTTCCAACAGCCTTCTCCAACTCCTCCGGACAGCCTCTAGTATAATAGTTATAACGTTTTGTACAAAACTTCAAATAACAAATGGTTTATCTATCTGAAAGTTAGACATCAAGATCTACAACTTTTATGTTTTGGTGATCTCTCAATTCCTTATAGATTTCAAAATATAAGCTGCCAAAGTCAGCCCTGTGCAACACAAATTTCTTCTTCGCGATTTTCAAACATCTTCCCGGACAGCCTATAGTGTACCAATCACAACTTTTTGTACACAACTCTAAATGCAAAATGGTTTACTTTTATGAAAACTAGACTAAAGGGCTACAACGTTCATTTTTGGATCATCTCCAAATTTCTTATAGATTGCGAGATATAAGCTTCCAAAGTCGGGTGAGTACAGCAAAAGTTTCCTCTATGCGATCACGAAATGTCATCCGCGATCGGCGAGCACTGGTCAATTTCTCCCATTCTACTCATCGTGATCACGGACAATTACTCGCTATCGCATTTCACACTGCTGTAGCCAAAAACCATCAGCTACAAATGGCCTAAAATGGTCCGAAACTACCCCAAAATTCATCCGACCCCTCGGGACACCGTCCGAATATTTCAACAAGTCCCGAAACATAATACAGACTTACTCGGGGTTTCAAATCATGTCAAACAATATCTAAATTACAATTCACACCTCGATTCGGACTTATGAGTTTCAAACATTTCAATTTACAAAACTTGTGCCAAAACATGTTAAATGAATCCGGAATGACATCAAATTTGGTACAGAAGTCATAAATGACATAACAGAGCTATTCCATTTTTCGAAATCTCAATCCTAGTCCAATATCAATAAAGTCTACTCCGCGGTCAAACTTTGGAAATCTTTAGCCTTTATATTTTTAGTTTTTCGTTAAATGGCGATAATTTGAGCTAGGGACCTCCGAATTCAATTTCAGGCATACACCCAAGTCCCAAATCACGATATGGCCCTATCGAAACTGTCAAAAAACTAATCTGGGTCCGTTTGCTAAAAATATTGACCGAAGTCAACTTAAGTAAGTTTTAAGGCTCTATTTCACATTTTAATCTATTTTTCACATTAAAACTTTCCGGAAAATTATACGGATTGTGCACGCAAGTCGAGGAATAATGAATAGTGCTATTTGAGGTCTCAGAACACAGAAATAATTTATTAAATTTAAAGATGACCTATTGGTTCATCGCATTCTCCACCTCTAAAACAAACATTCATCCTCGAACGGAATTAAAAAATTACCTGAACTGGTAAAAAGGTGTGGATATCTACTCTGCATGTCCGACTCGGACTCCTAGGTAGCTTCCTCAATCGGCTGACCTCTCCATTGCACCCGAACTGAAGGATAATTCTTAGATCTCAATTGCCGAACCTACCGAGCTAAAATAGCTATCAGGTCCTCCTCATAAGTCAAATCTTTGTCCAAATGGACTGAACTGAAGTTTAACACATGAGACGGATCACCGTGATACTTCCGGAGCATGGACATATAGAACACCAAATGAACTGCTGATAAACTAGGTGGTAATTGTTACACCCCATGTTTTCGTACATGGAAGTACGCCATAAGTAAATTGATATAAGCTCGGAAATGAGATGTTACATTCTGCATTTTCGTACGTTAAGGTTTCGTCGTAAGTTAATCGACATAAGTTCGGGAATGGGATTATTTTGAGATTATAAGCATTATGCTATTTCAAACAAGTGATGAGTAAATTCGTGAAGGTGAGAGGGGAAGCAAGTCAAAGAAAATAAATTTTCGTCCAAGTTTGACATTTTAGGATAAAATACGGCCCGAGCTAAAATACTCAGTATTTATGGACTAGTGCCATACAAGGTACCACGTGACCATGATAGTAAGGTGTATAAGATATGTTAAAAGTGAGTAGTATTTTAAGTAAGTGGAGATAATTGATTAAGTAGATAAGAATATTTTTGGGGCTGCCACATGGCATTAAGCCAAGCCAAGTGGCACAAATTTGCATGATGAGTCATAAGGCATAAGTCACTTGCCACTTGAATACGTTAACACTGCAACTTGATATCAACGTAGCATTTTTTTGGCATGACACATAAACAAGAAATGTGAGTGGTTTAATTTATTAAGGGATTAACCAGATAACAAAAGTTTCTAGCTTTAAAAATGAAACAATAGCTACCTTATCGCAGAGATAGATAAGCTAGAAATAGTAACAAATATCCAATTATGTGTAATGCACAAAACATAAAATTTGTTGACTTTCACTTTCCATAAAATATATGATCACTTGAATAAGACCAGCAACGTTGGGTGATTAGCACAACAAAAGGCTCCTTTAAGATGTCAAGATGAAGATGGTCATATTCACTAAGTGACGAATGAGCTTTAGCAAAGTTCATGCAAGGTCCGATTATGCGTGAGATGCAATTCTAAGAAAGTACGGTACAATCTTTCTCAAGAATATCATGCGGATTATTCCTTACTTTGATCTATTGTTACGTATTGTCGTAATTAACGGGTATTAAAGGGATCGTCAAGAGAATCGGTTCAGGTATGTTAAGGCTATCCCTTTTTTCTTTTTGGCATGATCCAAATAATACAAATGAAACGAGCAAAATACGCAACTTTCATAAATTACTCTATTCATAGAAATACTAGGGGTGTCTATATTCTTGATTCCCCATATGAATTATTATTATATCTTCTGTTCATGGGTCTCAGAAAAATACGTATTTGATAAAGTTTATCTGAAAGGCATATTGATTTTTATGGCATTCCGAGAAAATCTTATTAACGTATTTCTTATGCATTTCATGCATTTATACATATACATTGAGAAGCCCAGATGATCCGGTACGGAGGTGTGAGCGGCTGGTTGTGGAAGTCACGAGAAGAGGTAGAGGGCGACCTAAGAAGTATTGGGGAGAGGTGATCAGACAGAATATGGCGAGGCTCCAGATTTCCGAGGACATAACACTTGATAGGAAGATGTGGAGGTCGAGTATTAGAGTTGTAGGTTAGGATGTAGTTGAGTTTTGACTTACTTCGTACCATTGTGGGACTAGCCAGGTAGGGTTTTTGTCTAAGATAGCTAGTGATAATGTTGTGCTTTACTACTTCACTTTTCAGTGCATGTCCTATTTACTAGCTATCGCTTTTGCTTTGTATCTTTCTTCTGCATTTCATGGTGTTCCTATTTTTCCTATGATTGTTGTGGTGATACTAATATTGCCTCCTTTTGTCTTTTTGTTTTCTTGAGCCGAGGGTCTTTCGAAAATAGCCTATCTACTCCTTTAGGGTAGGGGTAAGGTCTGCGTACACACTACCCTCCCCAGACCCCATTAGTGAAATTTTACTGGGTTGTTGTTATTGTTATTGTTATTGTAATACATGTATATTGGCTCATGACCAGATGGCATTATATACGTGTATATATGTATATTATATTTATATGGAATATGGGAAAAAGGTTACGGCATTATATACGCACCACCACCTGATCAACTGATATACGTTGATGATTTTGCCCACAGTGGCCGAGATGATATGATGGGATGCCCTCAGAGGCTTGATGATATTATGAACGCATATACCTATGCATGGTATGACATTTATACGTATATGCATGACATTATAAAAATAAAATGATTCACAGAGCTATACAAACGTACATGTCGAGTCTTTTAGTCCATGTTTCGCTCATGTGTATTATTTACTGATTTTCATTCCTTTCATACTCGGTACATTATTTGTACTGACGTCCCTTTTGCCTGGGGATGCTGCGTTTCATGCCCGCAGGTCCCGATAGACAGGTCGAGAGCCCTCCAAGTAGGCTATCAGTTCAGCGGAAGATGTTAGTGCGCTCCATTCGCTTCGGAGTTACTTGTTTGGTTAGTATGATTTAGACGTGTATAGTTTGGTATGGCGGGACTCTGTCCCGGCCTTTATGAAAATTATGTATCCTTAGAGGCTTGTAGACAGATATCATGTACGTAAAAGATTGTATGGACTTGTCGGCCTATGTTCAGTGTATGAGTGGTTATTTTGGTCTTATAGGCCCGTATGTCTTATGTATAAGTTGGTATTACATGTTGTATTCTACTTATCTCACGGCAGCCTTCCGGCTCAGTTATCTATGATAGTATGACATGAAAAGATACGTTATGTTGGTACTCGGTTGAGTAAGGTACCGGGTGCCCGTCGCGGCCCATCAGTTTGGTTCGTGACAAAAGTGGTATCAGAACAGTTCTGTCCTAGGGAGTCTACAAGCCGTGTCTAGTAGAGTCTTGTTTATTGGTGTGTTGTGCACCACACTTATAAGTAGGAGGCTATAGGGCATTTAGGACTGTCACTCTTTCTTCTTACACTAGATCGTGTGGTAGAGCTCAGTTGTAAGAACTCAATTTCCTAAACTCTATCTTATTGATAATACGATTATGCCTCCATCCAGAAAGACGGTTGGTAAGAGATGTAGTTGTGGAAGAGTTGAGTGAGAGGAACTCAATTTTTGCATCATGCTTATGGTGGATAAATATGAGGTATTCAACAGATCATGTGTGTACTAAGATGTGTAAGCTTCTTGATAAGGATCCCTAAGATAAGAATGTATATCCACTCTTATGGTAAAAAAAAGAAATAAGAGAATCGGAAGGTAGACACAAGTTTCACCAAGTAAAAGAAGTAAGATAAAAAAGGGTACGAGGTACCCAGTTAATGAAGGTTAACAGTATTTATAATTCAAGCAGAGAAATATAAGCATTTTGAGTTACTTTCAACAGTAACAGAGATATATACAATTGATTAATCCCGTTTCAGTCATGCCCTATGGGGGCTGACAGGTGTAGTTTAAGAGAAGGACGGGATATCAGGATCCGACTGGGGTTAGAGTAACCCAAAATGGTGAATAGATTGTTTATGTTAGTTGACATTTTCGAAGGATATTGCAAATGTGGTAATAGATCTCCTTGTGAGACACCCAGAGGGTGCACTCTAAAATAGTACAGCTAGATATGAATACTACAAAGATAGGCACTGGAAGCCTTGAAGGGATAAATATTACCTTAGTATAGCCCCCGTCCCTAGTGGAGAAAGAATGTTAGTAACCCAAAGAGCCAGTAGATGGAGCAAGGGGAGCTAAAATCAAAAGAATGCCTTGTTCGAGTTTTCAGAATAAAGTGATAGACATAAATGTTAGCGGAAAATAAGAAGAGAATTAATGAAGCATTATGAGTAAGATGCGATACATGGATGACAACGGTAGATCAAAAAGATGACATTATTACAAAGTCTATAGTCAAGTAAAGAAAAAGACGAGAGGTGACAGGCCTTGAGACAACAAAAGAGTATAGGCCATAAAGTCATATCCTCATTTCAAAAAAAATAAGTTTGTGACTCCAACGCGACTACCGGAAGGAAAAGTTAGACCCCAGAATAATAGAAGTCAGTACGGGCTGGTGAACAAGACAAACTAAACGTGAATTAGGGACTGAGTGATTGGATAATAGTCGGCATCATGAGAGTTTCAGATTTCGTTCCGGCGATAATAGAATGGACAACAGAAGAAGATTCATGAGAAATTCAGAGAATGGTTATTCAGGAAGACACTTCCCTAAAGTAAGCAATGTGAGCAAAGTTAAGCTTAAGGGACTATGTGTTCCAGTTACACTAAGTTCCACCTACGCGAGTATGGAATTTCCTTATCCTTGGTACAGAAGGATTACCGTAAGGCGAGTAAGGGTCATCGATAGTATGAGAAGACGCCAATGATGAAGAGGTAAAGCATCTATAGGTAGATCGTCATAGCGCTAAATATTAGTACTTCCCTAAAGGGGGGGAATATGGAGTGATGTGGCATTAAGTCGGAATTAAGTGGTTCTAGTAATTATGGAATGGTAAAGGAAGAATGTGATAAATGAAAAAAGGATGAGATTGCACTTATTCAAAGCCTACAGATACGCTACGATACCAGAGCATTATGACGTCAAGGAGAGGAAGTAAGGGTTACTACCCGAGATGTTATTGATTAATAAGGAGCCAGTGTGAGAGGTAAGTGAAGACAAAGGAAATAACCCAAGAAAGATTACGCGGAATATTGATATGAGAATGGGCCAACGAGTAGTTAGTAGTTGATTCAGAAAGTGCCTAGTTATGGCTAGATAAGAGTATACAGACAAATTAATAGATCGTGCAAGATAAACAGAGTGAACCCCAATATGGGAAATTCAGTCTCGCAAATATGACATCGTGACCCTTGAGAAATATTCAGATAGGAGTTGGGGTAGTTAAAGGTATCAGATGAATGTTATGGAAATAAAAGAGAGTGTCACTGGGGAGACAGTCAAAATATCACTTTAGAAGAAACACTACAAGCACAAGGGCGTGGAGGTAAGAACTATGGATAATTATAGGTGAGTACGAACATCAAGAATTCCATCAGGTATGCGATGTAATAAGCTCGCAGCTTTACAAGAGTCAGAAGGTCTTCCCTAAGTACTACAATGAAAGACTAGCTGAGGAAATAAGGAAGAAGGATTCAACCAAAGCACAGTGACCTAAAGAGGAAATGGTTTTGCAACAACAGTCCTACTACAAAATTGTATGCACTACAAAAGAAAGTGGCACCTACCATGGCTAATGAGCGGGGAGTGAAACCAAAAGTAATATTCGAGACCATATGAGTTGCACAAAAATTTCGGCATGCGTGAGAACTCAGATAAGCTAAGTATGCACGAAACAAGGGGGCAAAAAGACCAGGAAAAGCAATTGCTTACGTTTGAAGAAAGCTGAAATGGAACGAAAGGAATTATTCGATTAATGATCAGCCGTAGAAGACTCCGGTATAAGTTAAAAGAAGGAATTGGGTTCAGGTCATAGACAAAGGATGGAATCATTAGAAGATTGTATCATAATTTTTCATAGCGTCCATGAAAGGCTAAAGTAATAACTAAATGCCATGAGCCACAGATCGAAGATAGCTTAAGCCTACATAAAGGCTAATCAGAAGAAAGAGGAAACTAAAGAGTTACATCAACTAAGTAAATTAGGAGTCTTCTTATTGGATCCAAAAAGTTATAGATATCATGATTGAGAACATTACATAATTACTCTTAATATCAAAGGTACAAGAGAGATAGTGCATTAGCCATATTCTATAACGGCTCTACGATAAAGCCAGTTAGAAGTGTCCCAACCTCATAAGAAGTTAGTATGAAGCTCTCACGAGATTGTGTAAAGAGGTGCATGTATTATAATAGAAGTTCAAGACGTGGATGTGAATTATACCTATGTGGAGGGGAGGTCATGAAAGAGATAGAAGATGTGATGTGAGGCTTTAAGGTAAGTAAGGTAAAGGTAAACAACGTATGAGATACTCGAAAGCAGAAGGTTGAGAATAGTCCATACTTCAGATAGAAGGCTAGAAGTGCGGGGAGTCAATATCCAGGAATGATAGCGGCGGCGTCAATGGCATATCTTCCAGCCTATGGTTTCTAGGTACCGAGAGATCTAGCCAAGAGAGTAATGAAGAGTTAGAGACGATGTTATGTCTCGCTTGATGTTCTAGAATAACATAAGGAAATTTATGGTGCAAACAAGTTGAAAGAAGGTTATGAATAGTATAAATAGATATGTAGAGGTCGCAAGCTAAAGTATAGTAAAGCGACGAGGTTTTGTGACAGGAGTAAGGATGAGAAAGGGCGAGTAAGAAGGTAACAAGAATGGATAAATCCTCGAGATTAAGCCCATGAAAATAGGAGAGCTAATGGTTTCTCTAAATTATAGAAAGTTCAGCATAGTCTAAATGAACTCAAAGGAATCTAAAGACTAATAGCATCTAGAGTCGAATGAGGGTGTGATTGTGATAGATAAATGATGACGTTTGGCCTTCGATTGAGTAATGACTTGAAGAGGATTTCATGAATTATATAGGATTAAAATACCCATATAAGGTGAGTCATATTAGGATGCTATAAAATACGGTTATGGAAGTATAGTATCGCCCCTAGGTGGATCAATCTAATTACTCCAGATGTCCCTGATGAGACGTGAGCCCTAGCGGCAGTGTTACATAAGAGATCAAGTCATCAGTGGTAGATGATAGATCAACATTAAGGTGAATCAATAGTGGATGGACAAAAGTCACAAGGTATGAGGTGAGATTAGGCCGTCATTCTTAAGATGAACAAGTAATGAGGAGGCATTAAAGGACTTAAATTTATACATATGGGATAAGTAACAAAAGTACCCTGGAGTTCGGTAGCAGACCTCAGTAACGATAAATCGAAGTAAGAGTTATGGTATAATAAGACCTACCTAGATGCAGTAAAGTCATACAGGCTGCATGACAGAAGATAGCAAGAGTTACGAGATTGGAAGAATTCTGACCACAGACCGTGGTGCGAGAAAGAGGCCCATAGGGGGAATGCCCTGGCCTTTGGATTCCTAAATGGCAAGAAGAGTATTATAGTATTTACAAGAGCTATGGGTTATGAGAATGATAAGTGCATCAGTCAACATTCGAGGACGAATGTTCCAAAGGGGGGAATGATGTTACACCCCATGTTTTCGTCCATTGAAGTACGCCATAAGTAAATTGATATAAGCTCAGAAATGAGCTGTTACATTCTACATTTTCGTACATTAAGGTTTCATCGTAAGTTAATCGACGTAAGTTCGGAAATGGGATTATCTTGAGATTATAAGTATTATGCTATTACAAACAAGTGATGAGTAAATTCGTGAAGGTGAGAGGGGAAGCAAGTCAAAGAAAATGAATTTTCGTTCAAGTTTGACATGTTGGGATAAAATACGGCCCGAGCTAAAATACTCGGTATTTATGGACAAGTGACATACAAGGTACTACATGACCATGATAGTGAGGTGTATAAGATATGTTAAAAGTGAGTAGTATTTTAAGTAAGTGGAGATAATTGATTAAGTGGATAAAAATATTTTTAGGGCCGCCACATGGCATTAAGCCAAGCCAAGTGGCACAAATTTGCATGATGAGTCATAAGGCATAAGACACTTGCCACTTGAATACATTGACACTGCAACTTGATATCAACGTAGAATTTTTTTGGCATGACACTTAAACAAGAAATGTGAGTGGTTTAATTTATCAAGGGATTAACCAGATAACAAAAGTTCTAGCTTTAAAAATGAAACAATAGCTACCTTATCGTAGAGATATATAAGCTAGAAATAGTAGCAAATATCCAATTATGTGCAATGCACAAAACAGAAAATTTGTTGGCCTTCACTTTCCATAAAATATATGGTCACTTGAATAAGACCACCAACGTTGGGTGATTAGCATAACAAAAGGCTCATTTAAGATGTCAAGATGAAGATGGTCATATTCACTAAGTGACGAATGAGCTTCGGCAAAGTTCATATAAGGTCCGATTATGCGTGAGATGCAATTCTTTCCAAAAATATCATACGAATTTTTTCCTACTCCAGGTATGTTAAGGCTATCTCTTCTTTCCTTTTGGCATGATCCAAATGATACAAATGAAACGAGCAAAATATGCAACTTTCATAAATGACTCTATTCATAGAAATACTAGGGGTGTCTATATTCTTGATTCCCCATGTGAATTATTATTATATCTTCTATTCATGGGTCTTAGAAAAATACGTATTTGATAAAGTTTATCCGAAAGGTATATTGATTTTTATGGCATTCCGAGAAAATATTATTAACGTATTTCTTATGCATTTCATGCATTTATACATATACATTGACTCATGATCAGATGGCGTTATATACGTGTATATATGTATATTATATTTATATAGGATATGGGAAAAAGGTTACGGCGTTATATATGCACCACCACCTGATCAGCTGGTATACGTTGATAATTTTGCTCACAGTGGCCGAGATGATATGATGGGATGCCCTCAGAGGCTTGATGATGTTATGAACGCATATACCTATGCATGGTATGACATTTATATGCATATGCATGATATTATAAAAATGAAATGATTCACAGAGCTATACAAATGTACATGTCGAGTCTTTTAATCCATGTTTCTCTCATGTCTATTATTTACTAATTTTTATTCCTTTCATACTCGGTACATTATTTGTACTGACGTCCTTTTTGCCTGGGGATGCTGCGTTTCATGCCCGCAGGTCCCGATAGACAGGTCGAGAGCCCTCCAAGTAGGCTATCAGCTCAGCGGAAGATGTTGGTGCGCTCCATTTGCTTCAGAGTTGCTTGTTTGGTTAGTATAATTTAGTCGTGTATTGTTTGGTATGGCGGGACTCTGTTCCAATCTTATATGAAAATTATGCATCCTTAGAGGCTTGTAGACAGATGTCATGTACATAAAAGATTGTATGGCCTTGTCGGCCTATGTTCAATTTACGAGTGGTTATTTTGGTCTTATAGGCCCGTATGTCTTATGTATAAGTTGGTATTACATGTTGTATTCTACTTATCTCACGGCAGCCTTCCGATCTATAATAGTATGATATGAAAAGATACGTTATGTTGATACTCGGTTGAGTAAGGTACCGGGTGCCTGTCGCGGCCTATCGGTTTGGGTCGTGACAGTGTTGCAAGCCTGTAGGCTACTTCACCCACCCTTTTAAGAATTTCAAAGAGTCCAATATACATAGGGCTCAATTTGCCCTTCTTTCCGAATCTTATTACGGCCTTCATAGGTGAAACCCGGAGAAATACTCTTTCTCCTACCATGAATGCAATATCACGAACTTTACGGCCGGTATAACTTTTTTGACTAGACTGAGCTGTGCGAAGTCGATCCTGAATAATCTTGACCTTATCCAAGGCATCTTGCACCAAATCGGCACCCAACAACCGAGCCTCTCCCGTTCAAACCAGCCAACGGGCGAACGACACTGTCTCTCGTATAATGCTTCATATGGAGCTATTTGAATGGTCAACTGATAAATGTTATTATATGCAAACTCTGCAAGTGGCAAGAACTGATCCCAAGAACCTCCAAAGTATATAACACAAGCGCGAAGTATATCTTCCAATATTTGAATAGTGCACTCTGACTGTCCGTCTGTCTGTGGATGAAATGTTGTACTCAACTCAACCCGCGTGCCTAACTCACGTTGTACAACCCTCCAGAAATACGAGGTGAATTGTATACCTCGATCATAAAGGATAGACACGGGCACACTGTGAAGCCAGACAATCTCGCGGATGTAAATCTCAGCTAACCGCTCTAAAGAATAGGTAATTGCCACTAGAATAAAATGTGCTGACTTGGTCAACTTGTCCACAATGACCCATACTGCGTCAAACTTTCTCTGAGTTCGTGGGAGTCTAACAACAAAATCCATAGTGATATGCTCCCACTTCCACTCAGGAATTTCTAACTTCTGAAGCAAACCACCAGGTTTCTGATGCTCGTACTTAACATGCAGACAATTCAGACACCAAGCTACATATGCAACTATATCCTTTTTCATTCTCCTCCACCAATAATGTTGCCGCAAATCTTGATACATTTTGGCGGCACTCGGATGAATAGAATACAGGGAACTATGGGCCTCTTCAAGAACTAATTCACGAAGCCCATCCACATTAGGAACACAAATACGACCCTGCATCCACAGAACTCTACATCTCTCACATCAACCTGCTTGGCACCACTATGTTGTACCGTGTCCGTAAGGACAAGCAAATGAGAATCATCATATTGTCGCTCTCTGATGCGCTCATATAAAGAAGACCGAGTGACTGTGCAGGTTAGAACCCGGTTGGGTTCTGAAACATCTAACCTCATGAATTGATTGGCCAAAGTCTGAACATCTGCAGCTAACGGCCTCTCACCAACCGGAATATATGCAAGGCTGCCCATACTCACAGCCTTTCTACTTAAAGAATCGGCCACCACATTAGCCTTTCCGGGGTAATACAAAATGGTTATATCATAGTCCTTCAACAGCTCCAACCATCTTCTTTGCCTCACATTGAGATCTTTATGTTTGAACAGATATTGTAGACTACGATGATCAGTAAATACCTCACATGATACCGTAAAGGTAATGCCTCCAAATCTTCAGCGCATGAACAATGGTTGCCAATTCTAAGTCATGAACATGGTAATTCTTCTCGTGAACTTTCAAATGTCACGACGCATATGCAATCACCCTGCCATCCTACATCAATACTGCACCCAGTCCAATACGAAATGCATCACAATACACCATGTAATACCCTGAACTTGTAAGTAATACCAATATTGGGGCTGTAGTCAAAGTTGTCTTGAGCTTTTGAAAGCTCTCCTCACACTCTTCGGTCCACCTGAATGGAGCGCCATTTTGGGTCAATCTGGTCTTAATAGTTGTTCATAATCAATTACAGAATCGTCAATTAACTTCATGTTAACAAAAATCTCGTTTCAAACCTTCACAATACTGATAACGAGATGCGAGGCATGAAGACCTCATAATTATTTACCCGAATTAATGAGTCACATTTAACACCACCTGGGCGGGCACCTACCTCATAGGTTAAAACTCAATAATTACAATACGAATTTGGCAAGTATGCACAGATAATTTCATACAAGAATTTTCAAATAAGTCTAACAGGCATGACTCCCTATTAGTATTATAGTATAAATTTAATTTCACAAGGGAGAACTTAAACACAAGAATTTTCCTCCCAAGGATCTCGTCCTTATATAACTTCCACTGCAGCTCGTAGCCCGGTTTAAACATATCAATTTATATTAAAATGCGATGATCTCGTCCTCAGTTCTGACTCACAAGTAATATGAACATCGTGCCATTCGAAACTTTCCATTTTCTCCTTTTAAATAATTTCCGTCAAACAAAATCACAACACATAATGAACCCCACACCGGTAGGGCATATAATTCACAATTTGTAATTAATTATCCAGAAATTACATCAAAACTTACCGAAATGAGTAATAGAAAGCCACATTTAGCCTCGCAGCTCTTATTAGTGACCAACACAGAATGATAGGCGTAGTTATCTCCATAGAATCTCCCAACAGGAGAAAACACATAAGTAGATCATAGAATTTCGAAGTTCACTCATAAATGGAGCACAATAGGAGGACTCGTCTCGATACTCAGAACCGAATCAAGTTAAGAAAATTATTCCTTTATATTAAATCGAGGTCGTACCTATAACGACACCATCTGATGTAGCGACCTTAGCCATACCATAAAAAATATATATCAACGGCTGGGCCTCCACCTCTAGGACACCCTCAACCCGCCCGTCCTCCACCCCTAACTGGTCGTGTGGGTGGTGTAGTAACTGCAATGGGGCACGTAGCCTGAGTGCTTTGATTAAATATGTCTCTTCCAAGTCTGGGATAATTTTCTCATTATGTGCCTAGTATCACCGCATTCATAACAACCCCTTTGCGGGTTTGGCTGCTCATACTGAGTTTGTGCCAAATAACTGGAATAACCATTGTAGGAAACTCATGCCGGTGGTGCATTAAAAGAACTTACTGGAGAACCCCGAGTAATCCAATGTGCGGACTGGGCTGGCCGACTGCCCGAGCCCCCGCCATAATGATTTATACTTGCAGAGTAAAATCCACTGAATCCTCCAGAACCTCGAGACCTCTTGGTCTCCTTACTTTACTTTTTCCTCACCCCGAACACGTTCTAATATCCTTGCAATTTCTACCACTAGCGGAAATGAAGTATCATCCTGTAGCTCCCGAGTCGTACAAAATTTTACAATCATAATTGAGTCCTTTAATGAGTCTGTGGACTCGCTCTCTGGCTGTAGGAAGCAAAGAAGAAGTATGACGGGCTAACTTATTGGACCTGATGGCATATTCTGACACCGTCATGGTGACCTAACGCAACCATTCAAACCATATGCGCCACGCATTACAGAGAGTATGGGAAAAAACTCTTTCAAAAATATTTCTGAGAACTGAGCCAAGTGGGGGGTGTTGCATTGGTTGGTTTGCCCTCTTCATAGGCTTTCCACGAACACCGGTGGAGTATTATCTCTCCCAAGGCCAATTTCTTCTTTTGTTATGCTGACTCAATACTGCTGAGTTGACCCATTTCTTAACATACTCTTCGATTCTTCTTTGGGAGTAACCATTACCCCTATTTATACAAAATGATCACAAAAGTAAAGCTCCATACAGACAAATCTTGGCACAAACCACATAGTTCAGAATCTCATCAACCACTGTACTTCCTCCAAAGCACCCCAAAATCCGCAACTGTGACGTCCACGCTGAGTAGACCTTCTGTAAATTTAAAGTTGTTTCTCTAACTCCTTTGGTACTAGAATATAGAATTATTAAGGAGGCGGACATACTGCAAGTCCCAACCTTATCCTCTACAAAATCTCAGGCCTTAAACATGTATAAATTTTGGGGAACCTTTCAGTACCACATATATACATTTCAGGCCAAAACTGATATATAACACATGACCCCGCAATCCATCCATTCACTGGGTGATCTCTCAATACGTCCGCATCTTCAGTCGAAACCATACATTGAGGCAATGTTTAAGCATTTCTGGCTCCCTCGTAGTCCATCTGCGACATCACAAACCGTCGACGCCCAACTGATACCGAGTACGCAATGTCTTACACGAGTGGATACACATGAATATGAGATATATGTTTCAAGCTAAATCAATGTTGCACGATAAGGAATGAAATAAGTGGAATTATTCCTAAACTCTGTAGCCTCTGGAAGATAAGTACAAACATCTCAGTACCGATCCTTCAGATTCTACTAAGCTTGCTCGTGACTCGTGAGACCTATGTAACCTAGTGCTCTGATACCAAAATTGTCACGACCCGAAATTCCCACCATCAGGACCGTGATGGCGCCTAACATTTCACTTGCTAGGCAAGCCAACATTAGAATAATTTTAACCATTTTAAAACAAATTAAATTAAACAGAAGTTCATTACTGAAATAAAGTGTGGAAGACCATAACAAACGAACCATCGAAATACATCCCCGAATCTGGTGTCACAAATTCACGAGTTTCTAGAATAATATAAACAAGGGTCTGAATAAAATAAAGTTATCTGAAAGAAAGCACACAACAAAAAAATAAAGTAGAAGGGGACTTCGGAACTGCGGACGCTGTGCAATTATACCTCAAGTCTCCTCTGGGTAGCTGAAATCCTAGCAAGTCTATGGTACGCCGCTGGGACCAACTCCAAAATCTGCATAAGAAGTGCAGTGTGTAGTATGAGTACAATCGACCCCATGTACTTTGTAAGTGCCGAGCCTAACCTCGACGAAGTAGTGATGATGCTAAGGCATGTCACTTACATTAACCTGTACGCAATAATAGTAATAACAACAATAATAGAAATAAAACAGGTAACTCATTTCAACAGTTGAAGCCAACTCGGTAGCCATAACCAATTATTATTTCAATCAATTGTCGTTGCGGCGTGCAACCCGCTCCAACAATATAAGCTTAAAAATATAATGTGTTGCGGCGTGCAACTCGATCCCCCAATATATTCCTTTTCATTTCCGTTGTGGGGTGCGACCCGCTCCAACAATATAAACTTAAAATATAATTTGTTGTGACGTGCAACCCGATCCCCCAATAATATTCATTTTCATCTCCGTTACGACGTGCAACCTGCTCTAACAATATAAATTAACAACTCTTAAATGTAATAAAAATACTCCAATAAATACCACATTCAATAAGAAATTATTAGGCAACAAAGCATACAATGATTATAATATATTTAGGAAATAAGTAATGACAACTAGCAATTAATTATGGAAAATCAGGGAGAAGATAGGCAATTTCATATTTAATATGCTAAATGTCAAGTAATAATTAAGACACATAAATCAAATAAGCATGTAACAATTATTGTATTAATTCAAAAATTAATATTCTACAAGGAATATGAGAGAAATAATTATTCTAATAATTAATTCGTGTCTTAAAATAAGTTATAATTTTTAAATAATTATGTAAATAATTAATTTGACGACGTATAGACACTCGTCACCTCGCCTATACATCGTCCACATGAATTTTACATAACAAATAATTCAAGGGTTCTATTCTCTCGAGTCAAGGTCAACCATGACACTTACCTTGCTTCGCAACCAATTTCAAGATTTCAATAAGCCTTTGCCTCATGAATTCGTGTCTGAAAGCTTCAAATCTAGTCATAAACAATTCAATATACTCAACACGAATCGTATGAATTAATTCCATATGAATTTACTAATTTTCCGGATTAAAATTCAAAATTCATTTTAAAAATTGACAGTGGAACCCATGTCTCGAATCCCGAAAAACTCACGAAATCCGAACGCCCGTTCCGATACGAGTTCAACCATATAAAAATTATCGAATTTCGACATCGGATTAACCTTCAAATCTTCATTTTATATTTTTGAAAGATTTTATTAAAATCTGATTTTTCTTCCATAAATTCACGGATTCATGATGTAAATGAGTATTGAATCATGAAATATAATCAATATAGGATAAGGAATACTTACCCCAATGTTTTCCCGTGAAAATCGCCCAAATATCGCCTTACCTGACCTCAAAATCGTGAATAATAAAAAATGGGGCGAAATCCCATTTCCAGAACTTAAGTTTTGTTGCCCAGTCATTTACCCTATGCGATCGCGGCCAAACTCCCGTGATCGCAAAGCACAAAAATTTTCCAGCATTTTTTACTCTATGCGATCGTGGCCATTCTCCCGCGATCGCGAAGAACAAAGTTTTCCAACAGCCTTCTCCAACTCTTCCGGATAGCCTCTAGTATAATGGTTATAATATTTTGTACAAAACTCCAAATAATAAATTATTTATCTTTCTTAAAACTAGACACCGAGATCTACAACTTTTATGTTTTGGTAATCTCTCAATTCCTTATAGATTTCGAGATATAAGCTGCCAAAGTCAGCCTTGTGTAACACAAATTTCTTCTTCGCGATTTTCAAACATCTTCCCGGACAACATGTAGTGTACCAACCATAACATTTTGTACACAACTCCAAATGCAAAATGGTTTACTTTTATGAAAACTAGACTAAAGGGCTACAACTTTTATTTTTGGATAATCTCAAAATTCCTTATAGATTGCGAGATATAAGCTTCCAAATTCGGGGGAGTGCAACAAAAATTTCCTCTACGTGATCGCGAAAGGTCATCCGCAATCGCGGAGCACTGGTCAATTTCTCCCATTTTACTCATCGCAATCGCGGACAATTACCCGCTATTGCATAGCATACTGCTGTAACCAAAAAGCATCAGCTAAAAATGGCCTAGAAATGGTCCGAAACCACCCCGAAATTCACCCGAGCCCCTCGGGACCCCGTCCGAATATTCCAACAAGTCCCGAAACATAATACGGACTTACTCGAGGTTTCAAATCACGTCAAACAATATCGAAATTACAATTCACACCTCGATTCGGACTTATGAGTTTCAAACATTTCAATTTACAAAACTTGTGCCGAAACATGTTAAATGAATCCGGAATGACTTCAAATTTGGCACACAAGTCATAAATGACATTACAAAGCTATTTTAATTTTCGCAATCTCAATCTGAGTCTAATATCAATAAATTCAACTCGTGGTCAAACTTTGAAAATCTTTAGCCTTTATATTTCTAGTTTTTTCGTTAAATGGCGATAATTTGAGGTAGGGACTTCCGAATTCAATTCCCGGCATACGCCCAAGTCCCAAATCACGATACGGTCCTACTAGAGCTGTCAAAATACTGATCCGGGTCCGTTTGCTAAAAATGTTGACCGAAGTCAACTTAAGTGAGTTTTAAAGCTCTATTTCACATTTTAATCCATTTTTCACATAAAAATTTTTCGGAAAATTATACGGACTGCGCACGCAAGTCGAGAAATAATAAATAGTTCTATTTGAGGTCTCAGAATACAGAAATAATTTATTAAATTTAAAAATAACCTATCGGATCATCACACCATTTTTTTTTTAAATTTAGAAAAAATACGCAAATATACTTATGAAACTATACAAGATGGTATAACTATACCCATTTGTAGTATTTTAGTTATAAACTTCTCATAGCATTGCGAAAAATAATAATTTTTATATTTGTCTTTATTTCAAACAAAAAATTATTAGTCTCTAATTCGACTAAGTAGTACCAGAATTTTCCACGTATCTAAACTTGACATAAACCGACATCGAAACTAAAATTAATACCCATTTTAGTATCTTTTACCCGAACTGTTACATATTATCCGATCCTTATTTAAAATCTGATGCACATTATATTGTAGTCTAGTACTCTTTTCATTTCAATTTATGTAGCACTATTCGAATTTCGAAAGTTAAATGAGTATTTTTTTTACCGTAATTTTTATATCTTTTAAATATTATGAATTGTTAACTATTATGATTTATAGTACTTTTTAGTTTACAAATATATAAATTCTATTTCAAATAAGGACCCATTTGTCCATAAAAAAATTCTTTTTTTTTAAAATTTATTTTCAAAAATATGTTTGTCCATGAAATTTTACAAGTTTTTGAAAAATTTCGAAAATGAGTTTATTTTTCAATTTCTTTTCCCCACTCACAAAATTGCAATATATTTTCAAGTGAAACACATGTCCAAACACAATTTTAAATTTTAAATATTATTTTTTAACTTAACTTTAAATATTTTTTAAAAATAATTATAATTTTTATGTCCAAACGCCTATTTAAAAATTCTAAGTTCGAATTTATGATTAAAATTGAGAAATTTGATACTTAAAATCCAAATAATACCATATATATGTTTCGATTATTATGCGTAAATTTGGAAGTGGTTCAAAGTACAATTTATCTCAAGATCCAAGACAAACTATTAATGAGTCAAAAAAGGAAAACAAAAAAATGGCTCTTTCAACTTTTCTTTAACCCGAAATGGGCGAAAACTCGTTAACCGCCAGTGTCCGCACCGTCACTGAAATCAAGCAAATTAGGGCAAAACAAAGGAATATCCATTTCAATTTTCAAAATTTGCATAAAAGTAATCATCCAAATTGACACGTGTCCTCATCATGTGCGACAACAACTGATCTAAACCCTTTATTTACGTGCGCAAAAAGAAGAAAAAGAAAAAGAGAAATCTATAACTTTGTCGTTTTTTTGCACAAAATACATCTCAATCTTACTTTACAGTAAAAAAAAAAAAACGAGATTTCCCCAAATCCAAACTTCATTCAAGACAAAAAAGGTATAGTACATATATATAGAAATAATTTATTTACTTGTTTCCTTTTTCTTTTAGAAGTGTTAAATAAGTTGGTTGGTTTAAATAGCGTTCGTTTTGTGGAAAATTGAGTTAGGTGGAAAACACACAGAAAAAAATATGGCGAGCAAGAATGAAGTTGTGTCCGTTGAGCTTCCTGCTCCAGCTGGTTGGAAGAAGACGGTAAGCTTTGTATTTTTTTTCAAGTTTTGTCTTATTTTTGTTAATTTTTTATTTGTGTTTCTTTAGCCTTGAAATTTGATATTATTATGAAAAGGGTTTTCTCTAATTTCATGTGGCACTTTGTGTTCTTGATGTTTTCTTCAGGTTTCAATGTTTTTGCTAATTTTTGTTTGTTTAACCTCAGATTTCCCTTTTATTCTGAAAAGGGTTTTGGTTAATTTTGTGTGCTTGTGTGGTATGTTGTGCTCTTTAGTGTGACATTGATTTTTCGGCTTTTAATTTTGCAATTGTTTTGAAATGTGTTCTGGTGGTATTGTATGTGATAGTTTTGTTATCTTTAAGTTCCAATTGTTTTGCAGTTCTGGTTATGGCGTTAGCTTTGAATTTTGCAGTAGTTCTGAAATGGGTGTCGAGGTTATTGTTTGGTTTTGTGTGGTTCAGTAGTTTTTTCCGGATAACCGGGAAATCCCCGAAGGCCACTGGTGCCCACAATTCGAACTCGATAGATGATGGGCCCGCTCCTCTACTACCCATCTTTTGTCTGCGACAGGGTTCGAACTGATGATGTGTGCCCAACCCACACATCACGCGTTGCACTCTTAACACTAGAACAGAGCCCTGGGGCTGTGTGGTTAGGATTTCTGGGCTGTCTAGTCTTGGTAATGCAGATTTTCCACTCCAATTGTTATCTCAATTCGTGTCAAAATGGGAGATGGGGTTTTCTTGATTTTGAGGTTTTCCTACTTTTGCGAGTTGTTTTAGAGGTTGAGGAGTTTTGCTTGTTCCTAACTTCGTGATTCAGTTGTATTCGCGGAAGTTTTTGGGTTGTGTGTATTAATTTGTCTGTCATAAGTAAAATTTCCTGTTTTGAAATGGTAAAGCTAGGTGCTGTTTAACGTAGGGCATATGCAGAATATCATCTATTACTGTTTATGCAATTCAGTCCCTTGTGGTTTATTCCAGATACAGTCTTCTTCATGGGTTGTGGTGATGAACTGGTAGGCCAGTTAGAGTTTTTAAGCTTGAGCTGACTAATCGTCTTATATCTTCTATTTACTAGTGCCCGGTGGTGGTGGTTTTTGGGGGGGAGGGGGGTAAGAGAAGTAATCTAGCCTTTTTAAACCGAAAAGAGGAAACACCGAGCTTTCCTCACATATTTGGCTTTGAAAACCATGGCTTCAGGGCAGTCAAGTTTCTTAAGAGTGGCATCTGAATGCGCCAATACGATAATTAGGTATGAGTACGTCAATCTTAAGATTGGTTGCTTATCCAATACGAGTATGTGGAAGTATTAGGTATGAGTACGTCAATCTTTTTGCTATAATTTTTAGTGTATTCTGAAGAAAGTTCCGAGTCCCTTGCTTCATCTCTATTTTAATCTATCTGATTGTTCAAAATTTTCCATGTTCAGCCTCTACCATCCACCTCCACCACCAAGAATTTTTGCACATCTAGTTGTGCTCCAGCGCGGCAGCGCCAAGATTAAAACTCTGAGGCAGTTAGAGCTAAATTCAAGCTTGCCACTTACTTAGATTTTGTGTGGGATGGCCAACTCTATGATACATGCACTCATATGTGTATGGTGTCATCCATCGCATATATCTTCAACTTTTCACCCATATTTAGTGTGATTTCGAATTTCAAAGACACTCGTCTAAGGAGGTGAGATGAAGAATCCACGGAACACAGGATCAACTTGGCTCAGCCAGGACTAATTTCACCCCAAGATGAATGTTGAGACCAAATCTCTTAATTATATTGAATGATAACTCACAGTAGATTAAATTTTGGAAGTGGAATAATTTTCCAATTCGAAGAGAAAATGCTCTATTTTGCGGCTAACTGATCTCTTTTGATGGAAAGTGTTGCAGTAGAGGTGAAAAAATCCAGAGCATAATCACCAGGATGAGTTTGGTTCCTTTCCTGGTCAGTTCAGCTATAATACAATTTATGATGTAACCGTGCACTTGTGCATTTTATTTAATCCCATCAACAACTTGGTATTCTCCTAGTAAAATGGAATTTTATTAACTTCCTTTTAAGCGAAATTTGGCTGCTATTTCTTTATCTGGCAAATTCATTCTCTCGTTTGAATGAGATATTTTCCTTTTTGTTCGTTGTTCTGTCTTTCTTTTCCCCTTCTAGTTGTACCATCAGTTATCACAGGACTGGGGGTGGAGGAAGACCATAGGAATGGGCTCAGATCTAAGCATGTAGTGAAGGGATATGCAAGGATTAGCTTCTACTCATTTCTTGATTTGTCAAGAGACCTTTTTCTTGGGATAAGTGATTTACTTGGCACATAATGTCGTAGTTTGTTGCTCTCTTTGTGGTTATTTTAGTAAAATAACAATGTTCATCTCTTTTTTTTAACCTTCTAAAATGCTTCTGAGATGGTGGACCTTAAGTTTCATATTGCATGTCTATAGTGAAGCTCTACTGGTGCCTTAAATGGGCTCATAGTGCTGCGAAATAGGATGGACTTTTAGCAGAATTGGCATTCAGTTCTGTGTTTGAGGGTTAAAAAGGTTAAAAATCATCTGGGACCAAGGATTCTGTAAACTCTTGCGAGCTTCCTGTCCTCACTCCGCCAAACCCTCTCTCTCTCTTTCAAAACTGAAGGGAAAGAGAGCAGAAAAGAATGGAAAGAAGCCAACATCTCATGGTGTTTGCCCCACTCTTAAATCGTTAACGGAGGTGCTTCTTGTATGCCTGCTACCTGTGTTATGCAACCCATTGATATAAACGAGGTGAGGATACAATTGGGTTAGGCATAAGCAGCTGAGGTCACCAAGAACATGCTTAAAAATGAGGTTTTTGGTGCCTATTACGATGGTTTGTCAGCTGGTCTTCTTAGTGAGCAGTCTATACAACAGGCCAACTAGTGTCATTTAGAATTCGGGCGAACATTGCTGTTGAGGCCAATGAAGGGAAGCTCTTAGTTCTCTACCAAAAGGCTCTGTTAGGCCTGATTGCTGGAGCTTTTGGGGTGTGTACGGGTAGTCCAGCATATTTAGCCCTCACTCACATGCAAGCTGGTATCACCTTACGTGCAGGGTAGAGATGTAACTACAGAAATGCATTTCATGCTCTCTGTCGTATTGTGGCTGATACCCTTTGGAAAGGTGATGGCCCTATTGGCCCCATAGTAGTGATGGCTGTGGCATTGAACATGGGAATTGCTTGCTGCTTATGACGAGAGTGTGGAATTCCTAAAGGACTATCCTGGCATGGGTGAGGCTGCTACTGTGCTTTGGGCCAGCACTTTTTTGGGTCTCTTTGCTGCTGTTTGCAGCTTACCGTTTGATAATATTAAGACTCAGATACAAAAATTTCAGACTGACGTAAAAGAAAATTTCCCTACTTTGGCCGTTCCATGAGAACATTCAAGGCAGGAGGACCTCTCGAACTTTACACTGGATTTCCAGTATATTGGGCTCAGTTTGCCCTTGTGTTATGATGACTTGAATGTTATATAACCAAATTCAGCAGGTGGAGAAGAAACTCGAATTGTGATCTGTTGATGGTCAACGGATACATCCACTCCGGTTGAGCTTCTCTTTGATTTACATCGTTGCCTTCTTGTAGTGGTATTGTTATCTCGTTGTAGTGATGTTTTCTCATTTTCTGTAATTTCATGCCTTCAAAGTGAAGAAATATTTCCAAGATTTTTGTGGTGATAAAGAATTGATATATGAAATTGGAGTTAGGGATTTACTGTCTTCTGTATTTCTGCCATTTCTGTCATTTTACTTCCAGAAGGATTGTTTCTCTATTGGAATACTTCTTTAACTGAACAGTCTAAAGGGCAACCCAGTGTACAAAGCATCCCGCATTTACGCAGGGTCCGGGAAAGGGCCGCACCATTAGGGGTATGATGTAGACAGCCTACCCTAATGTAAGCATTAGTGGCTGCTTTCACGGTTCAAACCCGTGATCTATAGGCCACACATAAACAACTTTACCGTTGCTCCAAGGCTCCCCTTCAACTGAACAGTCTATGTAATACAAATGCTTCGTTGCAGTAGATTTTTTGGAGCTGCATCAATTTGGTATGTATTTCTCTTTCTTGAGCTTGAACTAGTTACTGCTGTGGCCATTTTTAAATGGTAAAGTTTCTTTTGCCAGTATCTCCCTCCAACTTCCCCTTCCCCCCTCCCCACCCCCCAAACAAAAAAAAAACGGAATTGAAAAGATAGATTAAAGGGACTTTCTTTGACGATGATTAACGTATGAAAATTCTGGGAAAAGGTGGAGTGACAACCTTGGAAACCAAAGATCGAATCTTAAGTGTTGGTGAAGTTACCCGGTATTTCTGTTGGTAGGAGGTAGCAAGTACTTGATGGATTAGTTGAAGATCGCATTGACTCGTGTATACACTACCATCGAATAACCCAAAGAAATGAAAAAACTGAAAAAAGCAGCATTTGAACTCTTGATAGGTGAAAAGTGCAAAAAGGGCGCTAATTTCTTTTGGAGTTTTTAGCGCAAAGCACAAATAAAGCACGAGTCTTAATGTAGAAAGACTAATAAAAAAAATACAAAAACATATCCATAATTTTTGAAAAGAGTTTGTAGTATAATTAGCGATTATATTGACAAAGAAACTTAAAAAATTTACAATTAAGTGATATTTTATTATTTGGTGTCACCTTATCAGAATAACGCTCGATGATGAGACGTATGCCTTTGTGCCCTGATGACAGCTCTGAAGCACCCGCTAAGCGAAGCGAATTGCTCAGCTTGTTTTGCACCGAGCTTTTGGGCTTATGCGCGCCATAAGTGAGCCTTTGACAACACTGCATAAGATCAGAATTGCATTTTGAAGCTGAAAAAAATGCCTAATTGATTGGCATTTTCAATAGGTGGATGAAATCTTGCTAATCGATGGGGAAAAATGGTATTTTTAGAATCTTAAGATAGTTCCTACTCCAAAAAGACTATTAACTTGAATGCTTGTAGGAATAAACCTAGTGTTAAATCTTCTCTCTCTCATTCATTCTATTTCCTTTTTTAAAAAGAAATCTCTCCTGGTTCTCTTTGTTCACTCTCCTCGCGAGAATTCTTATCTTTCTTCTATAAGCTTCTTTTTCACTCATCTGTAATCTATCCTACACCTTGCTGCACATTTACTTTCATCCATAGGATCTCAAGAAACAAATCATGCATGAGATCATTCTATGATTTCATTCTGTTAACAAGCTAACACCCGCAGTGCTTTTGTTTACGTGATAGGTTGACTTTCCACTCCCCATTACTTTAGCAAATGTACTTCTGTGGCTGTTTGGAATATTGGGGAACTCTGAATCTTTAATCCTCATCATTCTAGCACTGTACTTTCTTTATGACATACTGACATGTGACTGGAGACTCTTGCCTCTTCACTTGAACTTTGTACTTTCCACTTCTGCGGATCCAGTGGTCATTGAACGGTATCTGATGTGTGACTGAGGAATCTTTTTGACCGAATATTAGATTTTTCTGGAGGGACATGAACAAATTCAATGTTAAACATAGTGTAGAAGTCATAGGTCTCTTTACATATTGCTCATGCATTATCAGTTTCAGGGGCCTGGCTTTGCAGAATGGAAACTGAACTGAAACCCTAATTCTTGGCCTTCTTTCTTTTTCTTTTTCTTTTTCATTTTTCCCTGGGGGGAGCGGGTTTGACTCTGAACCAGTTTAGTTGATCTCAGAGAGTAAGTTTTGTGCCCGCCGTTACTGCCAATGATCCATCATCTAAGCTGGCTTAATTGAAGTCTTCCTCGCCTTACTCCTGGTATGGTTACATGCATGCAGCTAACCGGCATCCATATTAATCTCTAAGGGAAGGATCTTATAAATATTTATTTGAGAAGGTAAGGCAATAATTAGCCTTGTAAATATTTTGTGCTCTCCTCGTGGCAACCTTCTTCCAAGTAGGGGATGGTGCAGTCAAACTTGAATTCAGTTAGAAAGTTGCTGTAGTTTGGTCACTTTTTTTTTCTTTTTTTTGAAGTTCGGTCACTTCGAGAAGCATCCAGTATTCCGTCTCTAATTTGCGTTGGTCACTTCTTCTAGATGTATTTGCAAGTTGCCTTATGTGTTATTTTTGGAGCTTTCTGGGGTTATGTATGTCTAGCTACTTCTTGCGCAGGCGATTAAGTCTCGTTGTTTTCCCAAGGGAAAAACTTGGTACCCCCCTGCCTTAACCATTATTATTATCTTTTTGGGGATTGTTATATTTGTAAGCTTGATCTGCTTCATGGAGTTGGTTGCCTGAATTGCTTTTAATTTTTCACCTTCAAACTTCTATATTGGAATAAATTTTCATCATTGTACCTCATACATTTTTTAGAAATTAGTATTTGTTGTCTTAGACAAGGTGGGTTGCTCTGATGGTAAGCACCCTCCACTTCCAACCAAGAGGTTGTGAGTTCGAGTCACCCCAAGAGCAAGGTGGGGAGTTCTTGGAGGGAAGGATGCCGAGGGTCATTTTGGAAACGGCCTCTCTACTCCAGGGTAGGGGTAAGGTCTGCGTACACACTACCCTCCCCAGACCCCACTAGTGGGATTATACTGGGTTGTTGTTGTTGTTGTTTAGTATTTGTTGTCTTATGCGACATTCATAAGTTCTTAGGCCTTGATAATCTAATCCAATCTAATACCTTGAGCTTTATGTTGATGGTCGCACAAGAACTCCAATAACCAAAATTTTTGGGGCACGATAGATATAATATGAGTCCAAGTGTCCAACTCATTTTTTAATCTTTTTTTTTGGTAAGTACTCCCCCTGTCTCACATTATCTGTCGTGTTTTTCTTTTACACACCCCTTAAGGAGATATTAAATAGGAGAGGTTTTTGACTGTTTCACCCTTATTTATCTTTTAAGATATAATTTCTCTTCATTTAATATTTACTCATAATTGAGGTATTTGTAGTCTTTATGAACAATTAATATTAAGGGTAAAATTGGAAAAAAATAATTAATTTAGTCTTGAATTTCTAAAATGACAGATAATTTGAGACAACTATTTTGAGAAACCATGACAGATAATTTGAGACGGAGGGAGTAAGCTTATTAAGAAAATAACACCAGGTGGAACTGAAATCTATACATGTTTAAAGGGCATCTGTGTTGTTAGGAGCCAATAAAGTCCAACAAGGTCTCAAAATGATTTGTATCTTTCATGTTACACTAAAGAGCTAAAGATTGCAGACATCAAAGTTTTATTCGGTTAAATGCTATCTGGAGGTCCTTTGCTTCCACACTGTCCATCCTATGTGCATTCGATCAGTACTCTGTACGACTTTGAGTTGCTTTTCTGTTTGCTGTCATGTCCGGCTGGAGGTGGCCTCATTTTATTTGCTTAGCAAGTTAGCATTGCCCGCTTTGAATGAGGTTTATGAATGCACAGCAAAACTTCCAAGCTAGGGATTAATGCTGCAACAGGTGATATAAGTTTTCCACTGATTAATCACACTCATGACATCTATTGCAGGTCATGATATTCCCTTTCTTTGAAGCTTCTTTGAGTAAGACATGCTGTATACATAGCAATTTAAGTGAAGAACATCACTTTTAAAGGTGCCTCGTTTTTCCATAAATTCTCCAAGGCTGTTAATTGTTTTTTCCAGAACGTATTAGCAAGATTTAAAAGAGATACAGCCATGCTTCTCTGCTTTCATAATCGGAGTATCTTGATGTGGGATAGCTCTCTAATACCCTCCCGCTTGCCGAGAAAACTACTCTATCTGCTTCCTGGTCATACAATTTTGTCCTGAATTTGACCTCCCATCTGTCACCTATCTTGGAATTATCGGTGTTAGTCTCATTTGCTGTAATAATGCAGTGTAGGTCAGGAAAACATCATTTAAAGAATGGATCTTACCACAATTTTATTTTCTTCCTATCGGGGACCTCCAGTTTTACTAGATTTTGAAATCCCCACCCCGTAGCATGTTGATATTCTTCCATAATGCTAACATCATCAGATGAATTATAGGCTTGATACGCCATGGGCTTTTCATGCCATATTTAGTTTTGATTAACCTTTTCTATAAATCATCATTTATGTTCCCCATTAAATCTCCATTACCATTTAAACAACAGAGATTTATTGTGCAATTGACCACTTCCTTCTGTTTCTGTCAATAAACCATTTCACCAAATGGTGCTTGCTTTTACTAGGGTTTCCTTCCAAGAAACTCAGCTCGTACACTGTTGAGTTGTTTCCCAGTATAGTGTCAGTCTTTTACCAAGTATAGATACTGTTTCTTCTAGCGGTCTATCTTCTTCAAAATTTTCAAAATCCTTCTCTGATTAATTTTTCTCGTCACTTTTTCCTAAAGTGAGCCCCAACCACACAGTAGGAAATTCTCCTACTCTACAGCCCAGAGGATAGCTGAAAGTGCTAGCTGATGAATGTTGCTTACCTTGATCTCTGGAAACAAGGATCTTTCAGCAAGATTTATATGCTACCCCAAAACAGCTTCAGCTAGACAACTCTTAGAAACCACAATTTTCCTTCTTATACCTCGCTGAAAATTTATGTATCATCAGCATACGAGATGTGGGATATTGTCACCTTGTTTCCCATATCATCCCTACTTTGATTATGATGGGGAACTTGACAGAAGAGATGCCGAATTTAATTCATGTAATCCACCTATTAACAAAACCCAATGTCTCATTCTGTAAAATTAGCAAAACCACACATTCACCCCACAGAAAAGGAAAGACCAATTAACATGGTCAATGCCTCTTTTAGGTCTAATTTGCACATATTCTGCATCCTTCTGGCCCCATCTTGGTCCAAATATTCTTGCAATGAATGAAGTATCTGTGATTGGCCTTCCTTGTGTGGAGGCATTTTCTTTTAATAAAGTTCCCTTTTATGTGAAGGCATTTTCAGAATCAGAAATCGATTTTGTACTGTCTCTGTTCTCTCATTCAATGCCTTGGCTAAAATCTTCATATTCGTAAATGAGACTGAGGAAGTACTTCATTTAATGTTGTACATTTATCTCTCCTTCTATCTTGCCCATTAATGATGATAGCAACACTTATTTCAATATGTTTATTGTTGAGATTTCTAGAATATGTTCAACCCATTTATTTACATTTCACGATAATCTTAATAGTCTCTGTAAGTCAACTTCATGAACTATGTGTTTGGGTGGCATCCTCTTGGTGGCTTTCTTTGAATTTTGTTTTACCTATACCATATTTATGCAACTGAGGGTGAAGTTGTTATTCTTTTACTAGTTTATTGAACTATCTTATTATTTAGATTCAAATTAAATGGTATAGGTCCACTTAGGTTGTGGAACAAAATAACGCTCACTTCCTAAAAATAGTAACGAGCTCCCCCTCTAAATCCCCGAACAGCTAAAGCAAATGAAAACAGTAATCTGTCATTTCGCTTGAACCTCTTTACTAGACAAACTATAGGAGATTCTAACTCTATGGTGCAATTTGTATGATGTCTGAGAGCAATGAAAAAGACCTCTTGGTTCCATTGTCATGATTGTTAGGCAATTTATCAACTTGGTCCGAAGAAGTAACACGAGTATGTTTTACCTTCCCCACCGCCACCCACTTTTCGAAAAAATTTGATTTGCTTGAATGCTTATTTCACTGGTCATCTATTCAGATGGAAAGCATTTCAGCCAGCAGTTTTTGCGGAGCTGTCTCATTTTTAAAGTTTGTGTTTATTCTCGTCTAGGTTATTGCTTTTGTTCCCGACCCCAATGGTGCGGGCCTAGTGGTCAATGGAGTCGGTGTAAACCTTAGAGACCAGGGTTTAACTCCAAGAAGAGACATAAACAATAAGTGATTTCTTCACATCCGACTATGCCTTGGTGGGCAGAGTTACCCAGTACCTTAGCTAGAGGGAGGTAACAAGTACCGGTGGAATAGTCGAGGTGCGCACAAGCTGCCTCGGATACCACCACTATTGAAAAAGGAAAAAAAGTTATTGGTTTGGTTTTACAGTTTCCTAACAGTGTCATTCTTCCTTTTGCCATTATCTACCATAGACAATAACATGTTATTGGAGATTCCATGACGCTTTTGGCTGGATTGCTGTGTCTTTCATTATATGTATATTGCTTCTATGCCTTCTGTATGTGTATGTGCTAGTAGTCTGTAGGATTACTTCTTTTGGGAACTAAGTTGATAAATACAATTTGGAACTCTTCAGAATCGCATTTGATCAGGAAGAGAAAGCTACTTGTGGGAAGCAGTTGCATCTGATTGTGATTTTCTTACTGAGCTGTTACGGGGTTGTGCATGTTCCAAATTCTGTGCTAAAAACAGTTTGGCACTTGGTGTTTTCTCCTGATTTCCTTTTTATGTTGTGAAGTAGCTTCTTTTCTCTCTGAACTTTGCCTTTGATTTCCTTTTCCATCTTTCAAGTAGTTTCCTGTCTTTCTGAGCTTTTATTTTTTATTTCCTTTCCATGTTTACGTTCCACTTTGGCAGCCAGCTCAAGAAAAGATGAGGAATACAAAAGGAGAATGATGGCGATTCCCTTCAAATACTAATGGCCATTTTTTTTTCAGTTTCTGCCTAAGAAAGGAGGAGGGACTCCGAAGAAAAAAGAGATCGTATTTACTGCGCCAACAGGGGAGGAGATCACTACAAAGAGACAGTTGGAGCAGTACCTGAAGTCACACCCTGGCAGTCCGCCTATCACGGAGTTTGACTGGGGAACTGGTGAAACTCCAAGAAGATCCTCAAGAATCAGTGGAAAGGCAAAGGCAGCTCCACCTTCAGCAGAAAGTGAGACTCCAAAAAAGCGAAGCAGAATATCTTCAGCTTCTAAGAAGGATGTGAAAGACAAAGAAGTCCATGAAGAAACAGAGGCGGCAAAGGATGAAAAGGATGTTGACATGCAAGAAGCTGAAAAACATGAAAAGGATACTCTGTCTGTGGAAGCTGAGAAGGAGGTCGAACAGAAACAGGATGAGGGAAAAGATGAAAACAAGGATATGGAGAAAGACGTAGAGAAGAAAGATGAAGTCCAAACTACTGAGGAGGCTGCAGAGAAGCAAGATGAAATGCATTCTTCTGATGCTGTGAAGGAGAACCAAGCTGCAAAGGAGAGGGAAGACCGAACTGAAGATGGCAAATCGGAAGATGCTCCATCCAACGTGGCTGACGTTGAGAAAGATGTCAAAATGGCGGATAATGCTGCGGAGAAGAAAGATGAAATGCATTCTTCTACTGTTGATGCTGTGAAGGAGAACCAAGCTGACAAGAAAAGTGAAGGCCAAACTGAAGATGGCAAAGCAGAAGAAGCAGCTGAGGGTGACAAGGATGTCAAAATGGCAGATAATTTTCAACACCCTGAAGATGTTGGAGAGGCATCGGTGGTGAAAGAGGCCATTCTCGAGAAAGAAGCTGATGTTCCTGAAGCTACTAAGGACGAGGAAGGGAAGGATGTACAAGTTCAAGAAAGTGTGGAACAGAAACCTACTGAAACAAAGAAAGAGGATCCTAGCGCTGCTGCTTTTGAGAAAGATGTCAAAATGGCGGATAATGCTGCAGAGAAGAAAGATGAAATTCATTCTTCTAATGTTGATGCTGTGAAGGAGAACCAAGCTGACAAGAAAAGTGAAGGCCAAACTGAAGATGGCAAAGCAGAAGATGCTCCTGCCGAAGCAGCTGAGGGTGACAAAGGTGTCAAAATGGCAGATAATTTGGCATCGGTGGTGAAAGAGGCCCCTCTCGAGAAAAAAGCTGATGTTCCTGAAGCTACTAAGGATGAGGAAGGGAAGGATGTACAAGTTCAAGAAAGTGTAGAACAGAAACCTGCTGAAACAAAGAAAGAGGATCCTACCGCTGCTGAGGAAAAGAAGTATCAACCGGAACAAGAACAGAGAGGTGAAAATGGTGCAGCAACAAAGAGCACTGGAGATGGAGATGCTTTGATGAACAGCGACGTAAGCAAGAAGGTGGAGGAAGAAGTAACTGAAAACGGAATCGAGGCTGATGAGGCCAACCCTTGAGTATCGATATGGAGCAATTCTATGCCATCCACTTACTAGGCTCTCGCATTCTCTCGCTGACCTTTTGCTCTTGTTTCTTTTCTTTAGTGACTCTAGTGTTGTTGTCAATGGTAGATACTCTGATTGTTCATGAGATATCTGTACGTAAAATCGTAGATTTTAGGTCCTAAAAATTTGCAGCCTTGTCCTCTAGAAGGAATTATAGCCTAAAGAGATCTTTGTATCATTACTACCTTACATCATATATTAGACCTTCAGTGGAGGGAATTTGTAGGTTGCTTAGATCCCTGTAGCATGGTGTGACAGAACTCAGTAATGTACGCTTGTAATAAGTCCATGTTCAGTTACTGTTGACTCTTAACAATTCATGTTGCTTGGTTTCTTCTTTAATGCAGGTTTATGCTAGTTTGAGCTTGTGGTATGTGGCATTGATCTATATTTGATGGGTCCTCAGGTAGTCTTTCGTGGTTTGGTTCCTTTTGTTTGAGGGAAGATAGTCTGGTTTAACTTTTTCAATTCATGTCCAAGCATTCCTACACGTGAAATAAGCTCTATTAAGCGCAATTTTTGCACAAATTGCAATGATGAAACCTCAAGTGTTGACGCCACTTTTACCTAAAACGAAGAGCTGCAGAAGTAGCGATTGTTTCATTTCCACCAACATAAAGATAGTGACTATCAAGATTTACTCATTTGCTAAGAGTGCAGCTCGTTGATGTGTGGGTTAGGCGCATGATATGTTGTAAGGGTTGACATATTATTCATCGAGCTTCAGACCGCGCAATTTTTGCACAAATTGCAATGATGAAACCTCAAGTGTTGACGCCACTTTTACCTAAAAATGTCCAATATTTCAAGACCACCTTCATAGAGCTCTTACATCGTTTTTCCTAAGATCCAGGCTAAATCTTTTGTGTTCTTGAAATTGAAACAAATATCTCCTGAATATGCAGTAGCAATTGTTTCATCACCACCCAAAAAACAAAAAGACTGGAAGACCAACTTATTTCCTAAAAGATTCAGATACAACTGAAACTAGCACTGTATAAGGCAAAACTAATTATAATCCAGTCACTTATTTCCTGAGTATAGACGGTTTAGAAAATCAAAGGTGAAAAGATATGGAAAATTTGTGGGGATCAACTTCTCTAATATTAGGTACTTGTAGGAGTTGGTTTTCCCTATTTTCATGGGAAATTTACCTAATAGAAACTTATCTACCACAATGTAAACGAAAATGACAAAAATATGTCTCTAAAATTGCAGTAGTAAAGGGTTCTCCATCGACATTCATTAAAAAACTTCAAAACTTTGAATTCAATAACAGTTATGGTGATCATTAGGATTTTACCACAAATTCTGATAAATCATTAAAACAATTTCAGCATTGTGGCTGGAATTCTGGTGATGGTCAGAATTGTGGCAAAATCCCGATAATCACTATAATTGTTGCGTGCTTTAACATTTTGTCCGGCGTGCTTTAAATTTTGGCATGTGACTTTTCCTTCAATTTTTTGTTATCGGGATTAAAATATAAATAGTGATTTTAAAAAGGTCCAATGTCACTAGGCGCAAAACAAATACTAGAAACTTTGTAGAGGGCCCTTATTAAGTGTTATTTGCATAGGGCCCTTATGCAATTGATGTTAGGTCCAACAACTCTAGAACCAAAACAGTATTCTGGCCATCAAGCCAATCATGAACTCAGGGTTATGGGGTTGAAAACAAAGCAATTTTGTTATTTCACAAAAGTACTACCATTCCTGCGAGGAAAAACGCACGAAAAATATCAGATTTTATATATTAAAGCAGTTGATGCGCCTTATATATACAATTGGAAATATGTATAATTGATGCTAAGTTTGAATATATTTGTTGGGGTCAAACGCACGGGCAAATATACGCGGTCGGCTAGTAATAAAGTGATGAGAAAGTATCATCCCACGAGGATTTATGATTAACTATTGTCCAACCTAAACTACTTATAAGTTAATTGCTCAAGCGCGGTTATGAAGAAGATGATTGTGATTTTTACAACTAAAAATCACTATAAACTAAGAAACAAGCAAGAAAACAAAGACTCAAATCGAGCAAACAAACACGCAGGAGAAAATTTAGTGAGATGGGAATATTCCGGGGTTATGGAATTAACGTCTTTTCTATTGCATTTTTTCAGTTGATCCAATTACTTGCTATATCTTAATTGTTGGTTAACAGGGTTTACTATGCTCGCGAAGTTCTTTCGACGCCTTGCTCGCCTATTCAAGCCAACCTAAAACTATACATCTATAGAATCAAAATTAACAAGAATGCATATATATCTCCTACAAAAATAATCAAGTAATGCAACTAGAATATGTCTTTCCTAATCGCGAATCTATTCTCCGATGCTCGAATTCAACAACTTACTTTATTCAATCTTATATGCAATCTATAGTTCTCACTTTCGTGTTCAGCTATAAATTCGTTAATAGTATTCTAGTGTTAGCTATGCAGTAAAATAATTAAGTGCAAGATTGAATAAACAAATTAATCTGATAATTCAAGCAATATCTTCAACCGTCAAACAACAATAGTCAATAACAATCCATAACCACAAAATAAAGAGGTTTCTAGCTAGTCATGTTCATAACAACAATCAAAATATTGTTTTAAAACATAAAAGCTATGAATACTATATGGAGGATAAAAGAATCGATGAAATACATGTATTGTTCGTGTTTCTAAGCCTTTTCCGCCTTCAAAATATGACCAACCCCTCAGTAATCACGTTTAGGAGGTATTTATAGACCAGGGTCGGAGTTTCCAAGTCCAAAATGGAGAAAGAAACAATTAATTCGCGGACTGGGAAAGGGGATAGGCCTCTATCCTCGCGAGTCCTGGTCTGCCGCACGCTACGAACCTCGCAGCGCGAGGCGAGGGGCAAGCCTTTGGTCACCAGGAGCCAGGCGTCGCCTGGTTCTTGGCTTCATTTGATTTTCACGTTTTTGTGCTCTTTTCTTGTATTTTTGGTATCTATGTATGCAATCTTCACTCATTTTTATCTTTCAACGATCCTACACATAAAACAACTTAATTAAGCTCAAACGTCGCATATATTAACATTAAAATACTAAAATATAAGGTTAGCAATACACTAAAAATATATATTTATAGCCAAATATCACTACCCAACATTTAAAAAGTTCTTTGTCCTCAAGTCAACCAATACTTTACACTATCTTTGAGTACTTTACCACGTAACACATTCGAAATACACTACGCCTATGACTATAGTTGATAACAATAATTACACTCTAGCATATGTATTCAAAACACACTTCCCTTTTACTTATTCCAAACTTCAACATATTCAGAACATGGACAACATGCTCATAACAATCCTAGCCTCAAAAATCGACTTAATGTCACAATGCACCCATGGATTGAATACCAACATCATATTTTTTTGAAAACGAAGAGATATTTTATTTATACACAAAGCTAGGTAACAGTTGGTGCTAGTGCACCATTGTCTTCGTTACTGCCGCATTGGGCTACAGTTATGCCTCGTAGGGCATTTACATTTCCTAGAGCAGCCAGGTTACAATATACACTACTAGAAATATTTCTTACATAACGAATGCCTTCCTTGTCTTTGTGGTAGGCTTCCACCACAAAGTTTGGAGGTGTAACAAAAATACATAATTTATTTGAGCTGGATTGTTTTGAGTGCTTCCTTAGCCAAAAGGTGTGCCACATTGTTTCCTTCTATGCCTCAATACGACCTCCCCCATATGCATTGCTTGCCCCATTAACCACCTGCATTTCGAAATCAAATTTGCATAAGTAGGGTAGTCAGTATCAAGCATATGTATTACGTCAGTTGCGTCTGTCTCCACTTTGATGGGTAGGAGGTTCTCGTTAAAAATGAATTGGAGAGCTTGTTGTAGAGCTTGTAATTCTACATGCAGTGAATACCAACATCATAGAAAAGTCTAATAACGCTATTTATCCCTCGTAAAATCATGTGCCCTCACAATAAAATTAAAGAAAGTAAATAGAATCCACACATTCGAATCTCATGATCAAATATAGTTTAAGGACTCACACATATAAAAAAACTGTTAACTCTCACAAAGAAGTCACATGCTTGCAAAAGGTACCATAAGCTTGCCCTTTATGTAAACCTCTACTAATGTTGGCTCGCTTGATCTAAAATCAATTAGAAGTTTTTTATGATTGTAATGTAGGATAAGGGATGGGTAGGATATGTTTAAGAATATTGACTAGCCCTCCTAAGCATTTTAACACATCACATAATTAACTTTAAGCGCATATGTCTTTAATTCCACAAACAATATCAACATAAAGACAATTTCTTTTTCTTTAAGCACTACTTTGATTCACACTCACTAGCAAATACAAGATGTATTATTCATTTATCGACATTTTCCTCTTTCTTTTTCTTCTCTTTTTTTTCTCAAATATTTTTTTCTCATTTGTAATTTTTCTCTTCTTTACAATTCTCTAGTAGTGTATTCCTTACAATACAAGTGTACCTTTCTTCCTTTCATTGTTTTCACCAAAATCACCCAAGTTTCCTCTTTAATTCTTCTAGTCTCCACTATAATTAAAGTACCTGAAGAGGTAAAGGATCAAAATAATGTCAATTAAAAATAAAAAGGGTATATGCTTGTAATGCGGGTGCTAAATAAGAGTCAATAGGCTCAAAAATGACTAACTAGGGATAATTTTCTTTGTGATAAGCATTAAGTTCAAAAAGATCAAAGAAAGCCTAAAATTATTTTTCAAACCGAGAAATACCTAAGATTTAGCTTCAACTCACATGCCGGGCAAGTTTTAGATGCAATTACAATATATAATACGGACTACACAAAAATCTTACCACACATGGCACATGACTCATTAAGGACATTCTCATTCCGGCTCTCAAACTAAAACAAGTATTCACGGAGTCACAAGATATTAAGCAGTAAGCACAAAGTGAACATAAGCCAAGAAAACGATAAATAGGTGTCATAAAACATGCTATCTAATTAAACAAGACATCATGAACAATTTCAAAACATAGTGAAGATACTACACATACGAAAATCTAAATATTTTACTATCAAACAATAAGGTACTAGGAATCATATCCTTCCTTCTTCTTTTTATTCTCTAAATTCGAATCTACTCTAAAAATATAAAAATTACTACCCGGTTTAAACTATATCCAATGAAAAAGAACCGAGGCACAAAGAAAAATCACGGGAGATTATTGCTACCTAGACAACAAAAAGACATATTTTTGTATTTTTCTATATTTGTTTGATTTTTTTCTTCTTATTTTTACTTTAATCCTTTAAGAAAACCGTCTAGGAGATCCATCATTGGAAAAAGCGTAAATCTTTTTTTTTAAAGAATGACGAAAAACACACAAAGATAAGGGGGAAAAAATACACTACACATATTTACACCCCCATCCCACACTATAAATTGTGGAATGTCTACATGACACACAAATAAGAAGTAAAGGAATAAAAATGAAAATAAGAAGTTAAAAGATACTAATATACTATTCACAAACCAATGAGAATCCCCCACCCCACACTTAAATCATGCAATATCCTAAGTGTATATAAAAGCAAATAAAATCAAGAAGGGTGGTAAAGAAACTCCTTGGTCACTCCTCGTCATCCTCCTCAACATAGAAGGCTCTCTCAGCAGCCTCCCAATCATCCTCATCATCAGCTCCCCCATCTTCATCATCTCCCTCATCGGGCTCCTCCTCGGGTTATATTGGCTCAGGCTCTATATGCTCGGGGGTGTTCACATCTTCATCATCAGGTAACCGATGGCCTTCACTAATCCCAACCAACCCGAGCATGAGTATTGAGCAGAAAACGCGTATTCAAGTGTGCTTGCTCCTTTGGAGTAGCTGGCCGCCCACCAATCTGCAATTGCAGGCCAAATATCCCATAGAAGAGGGCCATAAAACTATCAACGCAAGCCTGACGCTCGACACCAGTCAGCAAAGACCCATCATCATCATCCTTAGCCTGTATGCTAGTAATTTCGGTCCCCCGAAGTGTCGCAGGGATGATCACATCAAATTCGGGCTCCTCATCTACCTCTTCTTTCCTCAGGTAGTGTGTCAACATATTTCCAAAAAATAATCGATTCTGGTAGCATATCAAATGACACATGTTTACCTTTTGGCCCGTCATTAAAAAGTACAACAAACATACCCTCTCACGCCTAATATGGGTGTTATGCTCGCACGGCAACGATCGAGCATTAATCAACCGCAACCACACTTTAGCCGCCAATTTCAGCTTCTTCTTTGGGAATTTTATATGGAGTGGAGTCCTCTTAGCACAGACCCAAGAAACAGTAGAACTGACACCACACAAGGTATGTCGAACCTCTTGATAAGTTGGTCAGTTGATAAAATTTCCCAATAGATCATGTGGGACATCAGGTTCCCCCAAGTGAGCACAAAGGACAGAATCTGAGATATCAATCAATCTCCCCCGAATTGGCACTAACTGCTCCTCATTTTATGGATCCCATCCAACATAGAACTCACGGACTAAGCATATATTGATGTCGCCCGAATTTTTGAATACATAGCTCAAACCCAAATCATGGATAGATTACCAAATAGCCAGATGCTTAGATTTCAACCAGTGCTCCTCCACTACTAATTTCGGATGCATGTTCCTTGGCCGACAAATCTTATACCACTTTTGGCTGATGGGGGTATGCTCTTTATCCCATATTCTCTCTCACCCTGAGGCCTGGATCGTGACGCTACCCTAGCCGCAACCACTTGCATTTCTTCAATTTGGCTACTAGATATAGCTT